>NC_029792.2:28106242-28138533 GCF_000816755.2 Arachis ipaensis
TTTTTTTATTTTTTACTAATTTATTATTAATTAATTTTTTATTTGTACCAGATCAATTTAATGATTGATTTTTGGTTAATCTAATTGAATTAGTTGATTCGATTCAATTATCCAAACATTGATAAAAATCGTTTGGTTAGAGAGGAAATTACAAATTTTTAACAATAAGGGATGTAGAAAAAGTATTTTAGAAATTTTTAACCAATTATAAAAAGTGGAGTAGTTTGAATTTTTTTTATTATTGATGACAATTTCAAATATGACACTAGAAATAATTTTTTGTTTCTATTTTATTACATATTGATGTTTAAAGTTTTGATTTTTTTTGTTGCTCTATTATGCTGCGTTGAACTTTTTTGTTAAAAAAAAAAAAAAAAACGTCCACGCATGATCATGGTGTCCACTCTAAACCAATAATGTGCAAGATGGGCTCGAGTTAATTCCAAAAGTCCAGGTAGGAGTCAGCTTTGTCCCATTTCTCCATTGAGCAAGAATTGCTCTTATTATATTAAGCCTTATTAATTATAAAGTAAAGTATCGTTTTAGTTCTTAATATTTGGGGTAAGTTTTAAATTGTCCTTAATATTTCAATCGTCCTATTTAAGTCCCTAACATTTTAAAATTGATTCATTATTGTCCTGCCATTAGGAATCCGTTAACAGAATTGACGGTATGACAAAATTGAGACGATTTTGAAACGTTAGGGACTTAAATAGGATAAAAACATTAAGGACAAAAACGATACATAGAAATAATTTTTACTTTTATCCTTTAATAATATTAATTTTTTACTGTATATAGTATTCAATTATTTTTTAATCACATTACTTTCATTCTAAATAAATTTATTTATTTTTATAATTTTACACTTAAAGTTATAAGTTAATATAAAAATATAAAAAGATTTATTTAGAATGAAAGTAGTGTGATTAAGTGTAATTTACTTAGATGTGACTAAAAAATAATTGAATATTATATACAATAAAAAATTGATATTATTGAAGGATAAAATTAAAATTTATTTCTATGTATCGTTTTTGTCCCCAATATTTTCGTTCTATTTAAGTCCCTAACGTTTCAAAATCGTCTCAATTTTGTCCCGTTGACAATTCTGTTAACGGATCCCTAACGGTAGGACAACATTAAGCCAATTTTAAAACGTTAGGAACTTAAATAGAACGATTGAAATGTTAGGGACAACTTTAGAACTTACCCCAAACGTTGGGACAAAAAAATACTTTGCGCTGACCCTACAATGGCATTATGACACGTGGATTGTGCATCCATAGCATTAAAGTGTGACTAACACATTAAGCGCGGTAAATTATTTTTTATTTACTGCAAGAGTTATGTTGGAAATACATGATATGCCAGGGATATGAATGTCAATTGGTGCAATCAGTTTGGGGGGAGATTTGGTGGGTTTTGTGCCGGTCGGTGATGGGCAACGTCCCTCCATCGATGTAGTAGGTTCAAAGTGGAGAAAGCAGAACATTAGTTATGTTTTGGAATGGTGTGGATGTCTTCGTTGTAGGCTGTGGTTATTGTGGAACCCTGATGTGATGTTCATCCTTTGGGTATGGAGGAAGAAACTGAAGAAGATTAGATTAAATCCGTGGACAAAAGGGCATTAGTTCTTAGTCTGCGTCCATAGCGTTTTTGTTGTGTGTGTTAATATCCCACGCAGTAGGAAGTCGCAGTTGCAGGTGGCGTTGGTGCGAGGTTTCAGGTTGTGGCAATGGTACGGAGAAGTTGAAGATGAGTATCTGTTGGTGTCACTTGGTTTATTTTTTTTGGGTTTTTTTGTTTTCAAAATGCCTTTGGGCTTGTTTTTTATATTGATTGTTAAATTTTTGTGGTTTCTATGTTTGGGCTAAGATTCTTTTATTTTTGCACAAGTTTAATTGAATGTTTAGACTAAGTGAAGAAGGTTAAACAGGATGAAGAAGGTTAAAAGTAGCGGCGGAGCTCCAGTGGAATAACGAACGGGAAGTGTTAGAATGGAGAGTGAAAAATCATTACTGTATTCTTTGTTATTTTTGTTAGTAGTAAGATTGGTTTTTGAAAGTAAGAATTATATATTTAGATCCACGTCTTCTTGTTTGAATTCATTAGTCAAATTCTGTACCAAATGAAACGTAGAAATACACCATAGTCCATACGAGAAAGAGAAAAGTGTGGTACGGCAGGTACCAGGCAACGAAAGAGAGTTTGACAGAGGCGCTATGACAGAGGAATCCGATTGAAATTCTTGTGACTTGACCCATCCTCGAGCATATTCATTAGAGCAGAAGTGGTCTCGTTGTTCTGATTAGCGCCATTGGGGGGGAATATCACTAACAATTCTTATAAGGTGTGACAGCCAAGGAGTTTGTTAGCCGTTCTTCACTGGTCAGGGGAACCTAGCAGCAGCGTAGGATCTGGTAGGAATGGGTTCAGGGCGGGCGGGCCTTAGTGGGTTTTTGGTAGGGTTCAAATGCATAGTCTAAAACTAAAATAAAAAACAACAAAAAAACTAAGTGCACACACTCATAATTACCATCTTGATTAGAAGAGTTACCACCTGTTTACCAATGAAAAAAAATTATTGTCCTTCAAATTTAGAGTGATGTGATTCAACTTGGTAGTCAACCTGCTACGTGTTACATTATTACAGGTCAAACACTTATAGTCACGCTAGCCACTGATTACATCTAGCAATCACAGACAGCACCATGTATATATTATATAAAAGCGTTGAATAAATTACAACGTATATACATTTAATTTTTTTTTTACTAAAGATAGATACACTCGAACCCACGACTTCTTATATGTGTATAGGAGACTATGTCATTTGAACTATAACTCATTGGCGTATATACAATTTAATTATCAATTAATAATAATATTATATTTATTTAATAATTATTACCATTAAATAATTATTACCATTAAATAATTCAATCATTAACTAATCAATTATATCATTGACCTAATAGTTTTAAAGGTTTGAAGTGAATTGAGAAAAGAAATTAAATCAAGAAAGTATGTTTAATGTTTATAAACAAATTGTGCAGAACTTCTGATTTTAAGAGATTATTTGTGATTTTGTCTCATCCAGTATAGAACAAAAAGTGCAGAAAATTGAGAAAGAGAAGAGTGACACCTCGATATATCCTGGTTCGACTACGAATTATAATGTAATCTACGTCCAGTCTCTATTACGATAATGATAAAATTTTTACTATAATCAATATGGATTACAAACACTAATTTCAAAAGACTCACATTCTTGTAAACCACCTAAAGTATCCCAAATTTAGTAACTCACCTAGGTGCTAATCTAACCTAGTTAAGGGAAACCAAGTGCACTCTAATCCAACACACTTTTAAAATCAAAACACTCAATTAAAGGTTAAATGGTTTTTGTATGTACTACTCTCTATGCCTTTTGTATCTCTCAAATTAAACTTGAATCTAGACAAAAGAGAAGTATGAACACACTCAAATAACAAGAAAATAAAATGTTTGTATAATCTGTAATATGGTCAAAAATAGTTCCTTCTTCCTCGGATAAAATCTTCTTTTATAAAACTTGATATATTCTCTTTAATGTTGGAATGATTTCCGTTTTCATCAACTAGCCATTGCATCATTTATGAATTGATTCCGTTGACATTGAAGTAGAAATACTTTTCTTCTTTATCTTGATAATGTGCAGTTACTGTCCAAACACTCATGATAATATATTTTCAAGTTTGACTTGATATCTTCAATGATATTTCTCTTAATGTTGCTGATTTGCATAGTTCATCTTACTAGTTTGATCATCCTTGATTGATTCCTATATTGTTCATCATAATAGTTAGTTATAATAGACAATAATTAATTATATTTATCATCATAAGGTATCAAATCAAATCTTGACTCAATAATCTCCCCTTTAATAATAAATATAATTAAAATTTTAAACTAAGGAGAGAGAGTAGAGCAACTTTCCTGAATTTTAGCAAGCTCCTTTTCTTTATAAGCATCCTCCAACTAAGAGTGAGATCATCACAGAGCTGTTGTACCTGAGTCTGTACTAAAATTGCATACATATAACAACATAAAACTAGACAAAGGATGGTGCATATGATAGCAAGATATTAGAACAAAAAAGACATAATAAAAAGGAGTTAATTCGAACACTAGCAAAAATCATTAATTTAATTAATGTAGAAAAAACTCTATCATCACGGCATGGAAATTTCTTATTAACTTGGTTTATTTTTTTATTTTTTTTATTTAATGATATCGTGTCATAGGTGAGGAAATGAAACTATATATAATTTAGAGAGAATGAGAGAGAGAGAGAGAGAGAGGAAACACGAGGTGGGTAAACATTGGGAGGGGTAGCAATAGGCAAACAAACAAACAAGATAAGGATCCTAGAATTTGGAACAAAGAAGAGTATCATCGGTTGGAGCTAGATTCGTTCTCCATTTTTGTTGATAATCTCCCGGTTGATATATCAAAACGTGAACTATTCAGGTTGTTCAACTAGACGGGCAGGATTATAGACATCTATCTTGCGTGAAAGAACAAGAATGAGCAGATCTATCTATTCGCTTTTATCCGGTACACTACAAAGGGGGAGCGTTGAAGGCTATTGCAGAAATGAACCATATGGTTTTGAGAGGTAAAAGAATGTTTGTAGCAGAAGTAAAGTACAGACGAAAACCTGAACCGAAGGACATTAAAGGAAAAGAAGTGCAGGAACCTACAAGACGAGGTCAGGAAGGTGGATCTCAGCAGCATAAGGATGCAAGGAAGGCAGAAGAGCATGTGGATAAGTCTGCAAGGGGTACGCAAAGCAAGGACCCAAACAAGAATGGATGGTCAAAGAAAATAGAAATAACAGTGACGAAAGATAATGTTATATGGCTACAAAGGAGTATTGTGGGAGGCACAAAGAAGAGGATCAATTTTCAAGCACTACGGGAAAAGGTTCATAATGAATGGCCGTGCGTAACGCATATAAGAGAGTTGGGTGCATACAAAGCAATGTTAACGCTTAACACATTAGCTAATGCAGAGGAAGCATACACATTCAGAATGAACGAACTGTTAAAATTGTTCTATATGGTGTGGAGATGGGATGAGTCTGAGAGGAGCGAGACTAGAAAAATATGGTTAGAATATTATGGAGCACCTTTGCATGCCTGGTCAACGGAGACATTTACAAGATTAGGAGACCAATAGGGTGAGGTTGTAAAATGTGATACTTAACGGAAATGTGTAATTCATTTAGTGTTGGTCGCGTCCTAATAGATACATGTATGTTCGATATGATCAACGAGTGGATTCATGTCACCATTGGTGCGAGTGGATTTGATGTTGTGAAAGAGGTAGGTAGAGAGGTGTATCGGGAAGAATGTTTTTCGGAAGCGAAGATTGACCAAGGAAGTAAGCATTTAGTGGCCATGGAAGAGGTGCAACAAGTTGATATAAGGAATGCAACCAATGATGGAGTTAAGCCGAGGGTGGCTAGATGGGATCCGGCGGCAAGGATCCTGGAGAAGGAACATTCGAACGTTGAACAGGACAAGGGCAAAGTAGTGATTTTGCCTTCTGAATTGAATGAATGGAATATACAATTTTTAAATTATCATTATGAGAGTAGTAATTATGAGCATACAAAGGGGAAGGAAATCTCGGTGGGACCAGCTGCAACTAATCAGGAGGTAGATTCACAGTGCACATTATCATGCAATTATGAGGGATTTCAAATAGAAGTTTCAAATGTTTATGGAAAGGAAATTGATGGGCCTAAAGCAAGCTGGCCCAATGTCTTAGAATTAAAGGATGGGAAAGACAAAAAGAATAGGGCTCAGTTGAAAGAAGGAGGTCTTGGGCTTCCTAAACCGGTTCGATTTGGACCAGCTGCAGACCCGACCCAGTTGAATGCAGCAACACTGAATGATGCGAGCCTGACCCGGTTGGAGAAAGAAGCAACGAACCCAGCATGTCTCCTTGTTGGTTCGCGATGGCTGCGGAGGAGAGAGGAAGAGGTGTCTCCGGGAGAGAACGGGGCCACGCAAGGACCGCATTGTGCAGCGCAAGAAGCAGGGAGAGGCGCGGCGAACAGCACCCAACAAGCCGACGGTGACGCAGATAAGGTGTGGACTCAATATGGGAGGGTTGGAGGCAGCTACAAGGAGGATGAACAGGTCCCTGGGGAGGTTACAGCACGACAGCGCCTGATGGGTGGAAATCAGATTCCAACACAAAACTCACTGGCAAGTGTACCGGGTCGCATCAAGTAGTAATTACTCACATGAGTGAGGTCGATCCCACAGGGATTGATGGATTGAGCAATTTTAGTTAGGTGATAAATTTAGTTAAGCAAATAGTTGATGATTTGAGTGAATTGTGATTAACAGAAGCTAAACTGCAAGTAAATAAAAGGGAGAGGGAAAATTGACAGAAAAATAAAGTGCAGAAAAGTAAATTGCATGAAACTTAAAGTGCAAGAAAGTAAAAGAGCTGAAACTTAAAGTACAAGTAATGTAAATGACTGAAACTTAGATTGTAAGAAATGTAAATAGCTGAAGCTTAAAGTGCAAGAAAACTAAATTACTTGAAGAGTAAAAGGATTTAGGTACTGGGATTTAGAATTGAATAAGAAATTGCAAGTTAAAGAAGATCAGAGAGCTCTGAGATGAAGAAATTCAGCTCAGCAGCCAAACAGAAATGTAAAATTGATTGAAGAACCAAACAGCAAGAAAACTTAACTCAATTATAAAATTCTAAAGAAAAATTGGAGATCGAAGAAGAGAAATGAGATCAGACAGCAGATCTACATCTCAATTGCCCTCTTGATCAAGTAGAAAAGTAATTGCAGAAGAAAATAAAATTGAGAAACAGCAGAGAAGATTGAAACCCAATCCTTAGATCAATTGAGAGGAAGAGTAGGAGATGATTCTCAGAATTTGAATCAATGGAGCTCTTCAATCTCAATTCAAGATCCAAAACAGAAAAGTAAAAGTTGCAGAAGAAGAAAATGAAAACAGAAAACTAAACTCATATCCAATCCTTAGAACAATTGAGAAGAGAGGTAAAAGATGATTCTCAAACTTAGAATCAATGAAGCTCTTCAATCTTAATTCAGATTCTAAGAACAGAAATTAAAAGTGGCAGAAGAAAGCAAATGCAGAAAACTCAGATCCCAATTCCCAAATTTAGAACAATTCAAAAAGTGAAAACTAAAATGGAGCTAAAAGTAAAACTAAAAATTGAGCAAAAAAAGGTCCTCTACAAATCAAATGAACTCCTATTTATACACTTTCTAATTTTGGTTTTTAGGACTTGGAGTGGGCTTTTCAAATTGGTGAAGAAGTGAATCTAAGATGGCTTTTTAATTGAAATTGGACCAAGGGCCACCTTCCAGTGGAGCGCTCGGTGAAGTCAAATAACGTAGCGCTCACTTAGCTCCTTGTGCTTCCTTCAAACCAAGCCTCGTGCTAAGCTTCATAGCGCTCAGTGAAATGAACCAACGTAGCGTTCCCTTGTGCTTAAGTTGGTCTCCCTCTTCGAGCCCTGGCCATTTCATTTTGGAGCAATTCCTCATGCCAAAGTAGCGCTCAGTGAGGGGTTTCAACGTAGCACCCTTTCTATGCATTGTGTGCCCCTCTTCGAGCCCTGGCTGTCCCATTTATGAGTGTCGCACCTTGTTTTCCTTTTGATGGGCCACGAAAATGTTCATTGATTGAACGTAGCGCTCTCTTCATTTGAGCGTTGGGCTTTGATGTTGAGCGCTCCGTTTTGATTGTTAACGTAGCGCTATGCTTGAGTCTCTTGGTGGGAGCTTTGGTGCTCCCAACTAGCGTTCAAAGAGTGAATGCTGGCATTCAAATAGAGAGCGCTACAGCCTTGCTTTCTTGGTGCTTCATTGGGCGCTCCGTTGGGTCTTTGAGCGCTGGCCCTTGCTCCTTGGTTGAGTGCCACACTTTTATGGCCATGGGTCACGCTTTTCAAAGCGTGGCCTAAGGTCCAAAGCGTGCTCTAGGATTCCTTTTTCCCTCTTTTTTTTTCATCATTTCTTCACCTACAAGTAATTAAAACAACCAATCAAAGCATCACCAAATTCACAAGGTTTCTAAATCATTCAAAAACCAACTAATTCTAGCTTAACTTCATGATTTTGTGGCAAATAATTGATGGTTGATTGAATTGACATAACCATGCAAATCCACTCCAAATCACTTACTTATAATGCAAGAAGTGCATAAAACCTAATGAAACAAGTGAAAAATGCTTGAAAAGCTAGCATAAGATGAATTGTCATCACAACACCAAACTTAAATCTTGCTTGTCCCCAAGCAAGCACTCAACATAAGAAGAAATGAAATCAAACAGAGAAGCATACATGTCCTTATTTAGCAGATAATTAAACTTGGTTCATGGGGTTTTATGCAGACAAATGTAGCTCAATTATTCTTAGCTATCTGATATGAAATGTTTCCTTAAAGGTTTACTAGAGTTGCTGCTATGCTGCCTTGCTTTTTGATTGATCCATGTTAGCTTTTTCTTTCTTTCTTTTGCTTAGAAAGCTTATTTATTAATGAAATCTTGGTGGCAAGTGTTGCAGCAGCCTTTTAGCTTAGTTTTTGCTCAACACTTCTTCACCACAGATACTTGGCTCACAATTTCTTCCTAGGAACATTGATGCCCAGCATCTCTTTGGATTACTAAATATTTTGTAACTAGGTTGCTCTTGATAATGGACTTTCGGTTGGCAATCCCAGATTAGTTAATCCAAGTGGCCAAGTTTTAAAATACTCCTCAGAACCTAATTGTCCAAGCATATCCTAGTACAAAAACACCACAGGCATATGTCCTAAGGTCCAAGCTATTGGTGTCTAGCCTTATTGTTTGTTTCTCTGCCAATTCTTGGCTTTTCTTTTTCTTTTTCTTTCTTATTTTGCTTCCTTATCAAGGGATATTCATTAATAAAAGGCTTTATAGCAGCAACCTAATTCATACTTCAAGGAACATTTTCTTATGCAGCTTTTATTATTGAGCTAATCACTAAATCAAACAAGTACCACCACTGAATTCTCATTCTAATTTCTACAACATTGGACAATCACTTTCTTGTTTCAAACATTTTTCTTTTATTTATGCAGAAGAGAAACAAAACAAGATTCAGCAGATGACAAACATAATGTAGGCTAGAATACTTAGCAAACATTCACACTTACACTTAATTGACACTTCAGCAAGACATATAGGGGACTCTAAGTTAAAATACTTCACAACAACAAGGATTAAGTATCAATACAACCTATTGGGAATGTCTCTTAGCTTTCCTTCTGTCCTCATCGTTTCTCTCTGTTGTATCTCTTTTGGGTGATGATGCAGACCTTCTCCAAAGGTTGATTGTTTTCCTGTATAATCCTTAAAAGTTGCTTGTTTCTCAAGCCCTCAGGCAACTGGTTAGTATGCAAGATTTGCTTGTAGGATTTTGAACTTATTTTTGGTGTGTGAATACCAAACTTAGTTCCTTGCCAATGTTTCTTATACAACCAGTCAACCACATATATATGAAACCTTTTGCCTTTGCTGAAGGTCACAAAACTAAAACTAGAAAACAAACAATGGCTAAGTAGTTTCTCTGATTGCTTGGAGCTAGCAACTAATAATGCAGAAGGTGAAAATGTGTTTTCAAATGAGATTTTGGTGGAACACCAAACTTAGCATTCTTCATTCTCCCTTGAATTGTTTTGGTGTGCAACACCAAACTTAGCTCCTTGCAATACAGATAAGACTACTCAACCTTTCTATTGAAATAACTATGAAAAGAGATTACCTCAGGTTGGGTTGCCTCTCAACAAGTGCTCTTTTATTGTCACTAGCTTGGCATCCTTCATTCTTGCTCAGCTCAGGTTCTGAACCTCCTTTTCTTTGTCCCATTGGCCTCCCAAGTAATGCTTTGTCCTGTGACCGTTTGCTGTGAAATGGCTCTTTGTTGCTTCATCTAGCAATTTAAGGTTTCCATAAGGGAAAACCTTTGTTACCAAGTAAGGACCAGTCCATTTGGATTTGAGCTTGCCAGGGAAGACTTTGAACCTGGAGTTATATAAGAGTATTTGCTGTCCTGGTTTGAACTCCTTCCTTCTTCTAGAACTTGAGGAAGCCATATATTTGAAAAGAATGGAGACGAAAAGAAGAACTTGGGTTAAGGCACGGTCTTGTTATGAAAGGGGATGGGAGATAAGTTGCTGTTGGGTATTTTGTGTTGTCTTTGGGTGAATAGGGACTGCTGTAACGTGTTTAGGATGAAGGCATGAGTGAAACAAAAGCAACTAGGTGAAGACGTCTTGTATGAGTAGAGAGGAGATATGTGAGCTAGGAAGTGCTGCTGCCAATTTATAGCCAAGGCATGAATCATGAAAACATAACCACAAGTGGGGAGGGTTCGGTTAAGCAAGAATGAAGGGTGTAGATTGAGTGAAGCATTGTAGGAAGCTTATAGTATGGACGACTTTCATGCAAGGATGAAGGAGGACAAGGATTGCTCCCCCATTGGGTGCATGTGGTTTGGCCTCCAAGGTATTCAAGCATGCATATTTTGTCTCCAAGAAAGCACCATTCCCTAGGCACATGTGACTCTCTTTTCATCTTGTGACAACCGTGCATGCTCCCTTTTGTCTTCTTCTCAATCTCCCTTGTACCTATATAATTAAATCAAGACAACGGTGAGTTTCAAGGATTGTATTACGGTGGTGTAGTGCCAAATAAAGAAAAACAAAATTCTACATGTTCCTTATTCATAAATAACTAATTGAGCTCCTTAGATAGTGAACCAAAATTTGGTGAACACCAAACTTGTTCCCTGCTAAGTGATCCATATAAAATGCAAAGAACATCTGTCACAATTGGTACATTTATCATAAGGGACATTTTATTTCCATCATAAGCTTTTCAAATGAAACAATGTATGGTTCATCTAATCATGAATTTGATCCTTTGAGCCAAAAAAATGATTTTTCTGAGATTTAATGCATATGTAGACACCAAACTTAGTGTTTGGCTATATACTTCACCTGAAGGAATAAGTATATATCCTAAGATAGCTTGAGAAGTGATTTTGGAGTGCCTTTAGGTACACCAAACTTAGGAATCAGACATATGCTTCATAATGACATGTGCAATTATCAAATCTGCTTGTAAGAACTCAAATATATGCTAGGAGAACCATTTATTGAAATTAGAACAAGGCAAGAATATTAAATCATGAGCTGCCTCCCATGGAGCGCTCTTTTATTGTCATTAGCTTGACATTGACTCCTTATTAGGGTGGCTGATGATTGTGGTGTCTCAGTTTGTCTCCTCTCACTGTAAGCTTTCTTCCAGTGCATTGATGTTCAATCTCTGTATGCTCCAGTGAGAGTATCTTGTTGATAGTGTAGTAATCATCATATTATTGCTCTGTCCCCAATTGTTGGTAGATTAGTTGCACTTTATATCCCTTTGAGAATCCTTCAGTTGGAATCTTTTTATTTTTCCACCCTTTTAGAGCCTTTTTCTTGCTTTTCTTCCCCTTTTTTGGTGATCCTTCTGCTTTGACAGTGGGCTGTATTTTGGGGTCTGTCTTCTTAGTGGCCAACACCTCACTTTCTTCTTGCTTCCTCTCATCATTCTGTACAGTCTCATTCTTCTTTTGTCCTGCTTTGCTGCTTGTCTCTTGCTTAGGAAGGGAACTAATGAGTATCTTCTTAGATTCTTCCTTCCAATGCAAGTCTTCTCTGTCATCCTTGATGCAAGTCTCCTTTTCATCAGTATGAAAGACATTCAGAGTGATGCTCTTATCATGTACCCTTAGGGTCAATTCTCCTTGTTTAACATCTATGATGGCCCTTGCTGTGGCCAGGAATGGTCTTCCCAAGATAACAGAGTTACTCCATTCTTCTCCTATGTCTAGGATTACAAAGTCTACAGGGAATATAAATTTATCCACCTTGACCAAAAGGTTTTCAATCACTCCTTTGAAAAATACCAATGATTTGTCTACGAGCTCTAGTGACATCTGTGTGGGCTTTACCTCCTCTATACATAGCTTTCTCATCATAGAATAAGGCATTAGATTGATGCTGGCTCCTAAGTCACACAATGCTTTTTTATGGTCATATTGCCAATGGTGCAAGGTAAGAAGAAGCTCCCAGGGTCTTGTAGTTTTGGAGGGAGCCCCTTTTGGATCATTGTACTGCATTCTTGTGTCAGAAGCACTGTTTCCTTCTCATGCCAGCTTCTCTTCTTATTGATGAGCTCCTTCAAGAATTTAGCATACAGAGGCATCTGCTCTAATGCCTCAGCAAGTGGGATATTAATCTCCAGCTTCTTGAAGATCTCAAGGAACTTGGGGAATTGTTGATCCTTGAGTTCTTTTTGTAGTCTTTGAGGATATGGTAGAGGCGGTGTATAAGCCTTCACAACCTTCCTCTAGTCTTGTGATGATTCCTCTATGACTTGTTTTCCTTTCCTTGAAGCTTGGAGCTGCTCATCTTTTTCTTTAAGCTTCTCCTGTTCTTGCTTGTTTTCCTCCTTGTCTCTGGCTTCATCTTTCTCAGCTGGCCCCTTGTCATTCTCCATAGGCTTTCTGTTGACTTTCTTATCATTCACCAAGGTTCTTCCACTCCTCAGTTGGATAGCTTTGCATTCTTCTTTAGGATTCAGAATGGTATCACTTGGGAGTGAGCTTGTTAGTCTCTCAATGACTACTTGCTTGGACAGTTGCCCAATCTGCCTTTCTAAGTTTCTCATTGAGGCTTCATGATTCTTGCTGGTCATCTCCTGATGTTTCATCATCTTCTCCATTAGTATCTCTAAGTTGGAGATCCTTTGAGCATCTTGTGGTATTTGTGACTGGTTGTGGGATGTTGAAAGTGGATGATAGTTATTTTGGTTAGTGGCTGGGTTATTGGGTGGATAGTAGTTGGAATTTGGGTAGTTGTTTTGGGATTTTCTGTATGGATTGTGGTTAGTGTTTTGCTGGTTGTTGTGGTTTGGATTTCTTGAGTTGTTCTGGTTTGAATTCTTCTACCAAGGCTGCTGGTTTTGATTGTCTCCCCACCTAAGATTTGGATGGTTATTCCAAGAGGGGTTGTATGTGTCTCCATGAAATTTATTCTGCCTGGATCCTCGGTTGTGCATGTAGTTCACTTGTTCCTGCTGCTGATCTTCACAATTTTCCTCATTTTGCCCCTACCCAGCTGGTGGTTGGCTTGTGAGATTCACTGATGCAACTTGTAAGCTGTCAATCTTCTTAGCCATCTGCTCAAATTGTTGCTGGATTTGCTTATGCATCACCTTGTTTTGAGCTAGAATAGTATCCACACCTTCTAACTCCAGTACACCCTTTCTCTGGGCTGGTTGGCGTTGTCTTTGATGAGCAAAAAAGTATTGATTATTTGCCACCATATCTATGAGGTTCTGGGCTTCCTCTGCTGTCTTCATTAGCTGCAATGAACCTCCAGCTGAATGATCTAGTGCTTCCTGAGCTTTCAGAGTCAACCCTTCATAGAAATTCTAAAGTATGTCCCATTCATTGAAAATTTCAGGGGGGCATTTTCTAATCAAGGCCTTGTATCTCTCCCAAGCCTCATAGAGGGATTCTGTATCCATCTGTGTGAAGGTTTGCACCTCTGTCTTCAATCTGATAATTCTTTGAGGTGGGTAGAACTTGGCTAGGAATTTGCTCACTAGATCCTCCCAGCTAGTGATACTTTTTTGTGGAAAGGCTTCAAGCCATTGAGCAGCCTTGTCCCTCAATGAAAATGGGAACAGCAAGAGTTTATATATGTCAGGATGCACTCCATTAGATTTTACTGTGTCACAGATCTTCAGGAAGATAGATAAATGCTGATTTGGGTCTTCTAGTGGGCTTCCTCCATAGGAACAGTTGTTTTGTACCAAAGTGATAAGTTGGGGCTTCAATTCAAAGTTTTTTGCATTGACATTTGGGATAAAGATGCTACTCCCACAATGCCTTGGATTAGCAAACATGTAAGAAGCCAAGACTCTCCTTTGGGATTGACCATTGTTGTTAGCCACTTCCACTGGTGGATTTGTTGAATTTTCCTCCATTTCTTGGTTCTCTTCCTCTGATTCCTCTTCTCCAATAACTCCCTTCCCTCTTGCTTCTCTTCTTAGTCTTCTAAGAGTCCTCTTGTCTTGGTCACAAAAGATAGGGATCTCTCTCCTTGCCTCTGTCATACAACAGCAAGAAAAACAAACACAGAACTAAAAACCAGAAATAATTCACTCTACTAGAAGAGTGAAGTTAATGGTTAGCTTAAACAAAAACTCAAACAGTTAATGTGCTTAATGAAAGCAAAGAAATGAACGAAAATAAAGAAAAAGCGCTTAATCTAGACTATCACCTCACTTAATCATTGTCAATCTATATCACTACCCGGTAACAGCGCCAAAAACTTGATGAGTGGAAATCAGATTCCAACACAAAACTCACTGTCAAGTGTACCGGGTCGCATCAAGTAGTAATTACTCACATGAGTGAGGTCGATCCCACAGGGATTGATGGATTGAGCAATTTTAGTTAGGTGATGAATTTAGTTAAGCAAATAGTTGATGATTTGAGTGAATTGTGATTAACAAAAGCTAAACTGCAAGTAAATAAAAGAGAGAGGGGAAATTGACAGAAAAATAAAGTGCAGAAGAGTAAATTGCATGAAACTTAAAGTGCAAGAAAGTAAAAGAGCTGAAACTTAAAGTGCAAGTAATATAAATGACTGAAACTTAGATTGCAAGAAATGTAAATAGTTGAAGCTTAAAGTGCAAGAAAACTAAATTACTTGAAGAGTAAAAGGATTTAGGTGCTGGGATTTAGAATTGAACAAGAAATTGCAAGTTAAAAAAGATCAGAGAGTTCTGAGATGAAAAAATTCAGCTCAGCAGCTAAACAGAAATGTAAAATTGATTGAAGAACCAAACAGCAAGAAAACTTAACTCAATTATGAAATTCTAAAGAAAAATTAGAGATCGAAGAAGAGAAATGAGATCAGACAGCAGATCTAGATCTCAATTACCCTCTTGATCAAGTAGAAAAGTAATTGCAGAAGAAAATGAAATTGAGAAACAGTAGAGAAGATTGAAACCCAATCCTTAGATCAATTGAAAGGAAGAGTAGGAGATAATTCTCAGAATTTGAATCAATGGAGCTCTTCAATCTCAATTCAAGATCCAAAATAGAAAAGTAAAAGTTGCAGAAGAAGAAAATGAAATCAGAAAACTAAACTCATATCCAATCCTTAGAACAATTGAGAAGAGAGGTAAAAGATGATTCTCAAACTTAGAATCAATGAAGCTCTTCAATCTCAATTCAGATTCTAAGAACAGAAATTAAAAGTGGCAGAAGAAAGCAAATGCAAAAAACTCAGATCCCAATTCCCAAATTTAGAACAATTCAAAAAGTGAAAACTAAAATGGAGCTATAAGTAAAACTAAAAATTGAGCAAAAAAAGGTCCTCTACAAATCAAATGAACTCGTATTTATACACTTTCTAATTTTGGTTTCTAGGACTTGGAGTGGACTTTTCAAATTGGTGAAGAAGTGAATCCAAGATGGCTTTTTAATTAAAATTGGACCAAAGGCCACCTTCCAGTGGAGCGCTCGGTGAAGTCAAATAACATAGCACTCACTTAGCTCCTTGTGCTTCCTTCGAACCAAGCCTCGTGCTAAGCTTCATAGCGCTCAGTGAAATGAACCAATGTAGTGTTCCCTTGTGCTTAAGTTGGTCTCCCTCTTCGAGCCCTGGCCGTTTCATTTTGGAGCAATTCCTCATGCCAAAGTAGCACTCAATGAGGGGTTTCAACGTAGCGCCCTTTCTATGCATTGCGTGCCCCTCTTCGAGCCTTGGCTGTCCTATTTATGAGTGTCGTGCCTTGTTTTCCTTTTGATGGGCCACGAAAAGTTCATTGATTGAACGTAGCGCTCTCTTCATTTGAGCGTTGGGCTTTGATGTTGAGCGCTCCGTTTTGATTGTTAACGTAGCGCTATACTTGAGTCTCTTGGTGGAAGCTTTGGTGCTCCCAACTAGCGTTCAAAGAGTGAACGCTGGCGTTCAAATAGAGAGCGCTACAGCCTTGCTTTCTTGGTGCTTCATTGGGCGCTCCGTTGGGTCTTTGAGCGTTGACCCTTGCTCCTTGGTTGAGCGCCACACTTTTATGGCCATGGGTCACGCTTTTCAAAGCGTGGCCTAAGGTCCAAAGCGTGCTCTAAGATTCCTTTTTCTCTCTTTTTTTTTCATCATTTCTTCACCTACAAGTAATTAAAACAACCAATCAAAGCATCACCAAATTCACAAGGTTTCTAAATCATTCAAAAACTAACTAATTCTAGCTTAAACTTCATGATTTTATAGCAAATAATTGATGGTTGATTGAATTGACATAACCATGCAAATCCACTCTAAATCACTTACTTATAATGCAAGAAAGTGCATAAAACCTAATGAAACAAGTGAAAAATACTTGAAAAGCTAGCATAAGATGACTTGTCATCAGCGCCTCCAAGATTTTGATCGATTGAGTAATATTCTGATGAGGAATGAGAGGGATGGAAGAGGTCTGAGCGATGAACACCAGGAGGCACCGGAACTCCTGGGCGCGGGGGAGAGCACAGTGGCGAAGGGGATGGAAGAAGTCGGTGCTGGGCAAGGAACAGAAAATGAGAACCAAGTAGATAAGACTGATACAGGGGTGGATATGAATGAAGGAGCAGCGCTATATAGAGGCAACAAGATTCAGAGTCGCGAAGAAGAAATGGCAGAGAATAGAGAGGCTTGAAAACTGGCAGTTGAATCAGGTGCATTTCTGTGCAGTGATGAGGAGGACATTATGACGATTCTCCAAGAGCAAAATGAAGCTTTAGCTATGAAACGAAGACAGTCGAAGCAAAAGAAGAAAATCAGAAGAAGTCGGCCGAAAATTCGCAAGCAGGTGTGTAATAAATCTTATAAATGATTTTAAGCTCTTGGAATGTTAGGGGTTTGGGAAGAATTGCAAAATTAAATATGATAAAAAGCTTTAAAAATAAGTATAGAGTAGATATGCTTGGTTTGATAGAAACAAAAAAAAGAGATGGCGAATAAATTTGATATAGCGAGAATTTGGGGTAATGATAGAGTTAGATGGGAGTGTGTCAACTCAATTGGAGCATCAGGAGGATTACTATTAATATGAGACGAATCTGTTTTTAATTTGATAAATTGCTATAAAGGAGATAGGTGGTTGTGTGTAGAAGGCGTGATGACCAAAGATAATTTTTACTGTGCTGTTTGTCCGGTAGACGGACCGCATGTGAGAGATGAAAAACTCCTACTATGGGAGGAATTAAGTTATGTTACAAGGCTGTGTCAAATCCCGTTTTGCTACATGGGGATTTTAATGAAATTGTGTATATACATGAGAGGAAAGGGGGGACGAGTTTGTCAGCATCCGCTGAAGACTTCAGAGCATGGATAAATGATATGGAGTTGGTGAAATTGACGCTTAATGATTGCAAGTATACATGGTTTATCCAGTCTTGTAGTCGTATTGATAGAAGTCTGGTGAGTTTGGAATGGCTAGACGTGTACCCGGATACTTAACTTAGAGGAGGACTGAGAGGATTATCAGATCATTGTCCCTTGATAGTGGAAGATAGAAGAATAGTTCAGGGTCCAAGACCAATTCGCAGCCTAGACTCGTGGTTCACACATGAAGGCTTCCTAAGAATGGTGAAGGAAGAACGGCGGATGGCACTGACGTGGCGAAAATTGGCGAGTCAAGAATTGTTATAAAATACGCGTTGCAAGTATAGTTCTTAACCAACCAGAATTCCGCTTATCAATTTAGAAGGTTGTCACAAAAAAAATAAAATTTAAAATACTGGGAGTATGAATCCCAGGTCGTCTCCCAACGAGTTTCAGAAAGGTGTCCTATTTTATTAAACATATGTTTTCAAAAGGGTTTGAGTTGAATAAACAGGAAATTAAATTGGAGAAATTAAGTAATTTAAATAAAAGCCTTGACTGGGAGTAGATTAGTTGGAAGCCCTATTCTTGTTGCAGTACTCTCAAGATTAATTGATAATTGAAGGTTGTTCTGTTTAGTTATCCTTTACTAGGTAAGGGAAGGTCAAACAAGTTGGAATGTTGTTTCTATTCACAAGTTCCAATCCGCTCAATTGAAAAGGATTAGTGTCAGTGATTAGAAAGCATTCCAACAATAAACCCAATTACAATTTTTCTTTTAAGCACCTCAACTCAAGGGTTCCTTTCAATCAACTCCCCATCAAGTTAGGGAACTACTCGCTCATTGTGAATGTAGAACTCATAACATAAGAAAGGGAATTAAAGAAAGACATGATAAATAAAACTCAAAGGAATCAATTAAAAATAAAAGTAATTCTTGTATTAATAAATTCTAAAATAATCCAATAGTGAAAGTGAACAAATTAAAGGACATGGAAGAGTAAAGCCAAGTAAAGAAAACGAACTAGAATGATGAAGTCTTGATGAGGTAATAACTCTTCTCTATATCCCAATGCAAAAAGCAATAGAAATAGAAATCCTAAAAACTATGAATGTGTAGAGAGAAAAACCTAGAGGAGGAGTAAAACTAGATCTAAAAAACTAAAATTGTGTAGAATGAATGTTGTTGTTGGTTTCTGCATGTTCTCTGGCTCTAGTATGCCTTTTCGGGCCAAAAACTGGGTAAAAACAGGGCCCAAAATTGCCCCCAGCGAATTCTGCAGATTATGCAGATCGCGCATGTCAGCGATCGTGTCATTCATGCGGATGCGTCATTCGGCGTTTTGCTTTGCCACGCGGGCGCGTCATCCACGCCTCCGTGTCACTTGTGCTATTCCAATCTACGCGGTCGTCTGAGCCATGCGGCCGCGTCACTGCGATTTCCTCTCTTTCGCGCGGTCGCATGAGCCATGCGGCCGCGTCACTTCTCGCTGGTCATCTCCCCAACTTCTTGTGTTCCTTCCATTTTTTGCAAGCTTCCTTTCCAATTTCCAACTCATTCATGCCCTATAAAGCCTGAAACACTTAACACACAGATCACGATATTGAATGGAATAAAAGGAGAATTAAAATACATAATTAAAAGTCTATAGGAAGCAATTTTCAAACATGTAATAATTTTAGGAAGGAATTATAAATGCATGCTAATCATATGAATAAGTGGGTAAAAATCATGATAAAACCACACAATTAAACACATTATAAACCATAAAATAGTGGTTTATCAACCTCCCCACACTTAAACATTAGCATGTCCTCATGCTTAGTTGAAGGAGATAAAATAAATGAGTAGGAACATGTAAAACTCATGCAATGCAATGCAACCTATATATGTGAATGCAACTATATGATTCTTGTCCACTTGATCAATAGTAAATAAGCTCTTCAAAACAATTATAAATCAAATTCCACTAATTCAATCCTCATACAGTAAGAACAGATAAAAATGCAAGAAGATAGCTCATGAAAGCAGGGAACATAGAATTTCAAGCATTGAACCCTCACTGATGGTGTATGTACACTCTAGTCTCTAGTGTATAGGGTAATCACTCTATCCTTCTCTAATCATGTTCTCTAATTTTTGTTCTTCTCCTAATCAATCAACAACATTTAATATAGCAATGCAAACATCATGAGGTCTTTTCAAGGTTGTAATGGGGCCAAGGTAATGGTAAGGATACATATATGGCTAAGTGAGCTTATAAACTGAATCTTTAATTAACCCAAGCTTTAACATAACCTATATATATTCTATATAACTTTAGAATTCATACCTAGCTACCCAGAATTTCTCTTTCACATTCCATACTCATGTATCAACTTTTTATCTTAATTTTATCATACATGCATTGATATTTGAATTCTTAACTTAACATTGGGGTAATTTTGTCTCCTTATTTATTTAATGAAATTTTTTTATTTTTTATTTTTTATTTTTTTCGTAAGCATAAAAATAGACATAGCTTATCAATGCACATAGATTTTTAATTCTTATAGTTTCACATGAGTAGGTCTCCAAATTTCCATTATATTATCATGACACATTCCTTTATTATCTTTTGTTCCCACAATTTCCCATACTTAATTAGCACACACAATTCTATCTTAAGCTAACCAAAGATCCAGTTTGGGATATATAATTGTTTTTCCGCTTAAGGCTAGTAATGTGGTAAAATATAGAACAAATGGGATTTAAAGGCTCAAAGTGGCTAACAAAGGTAATTGAAAGGGTAGGCTTAATTTGGATAAGTGAGCTAAACAATTAATGGCCTCAATCATATGCAAACATATAAATATAATAAACATTGGACATATAGGATGAAACAAAATATAGATTGCAATCATAGAGAAGTAAACACACAAGAATAAAATAATTATGGTTAAATAATGTAACCATACATAACAGCTCAAATCTCACAGGTTGTGTGTTCTACTTTAGCTTAAAAATCATGTTCCAAATATAACTTCAAGCAAATTTAACATAAAAGTTTTAAAATTAGTGAAATTTTATTCCAAAGATAGAGTCTTAGAAGAAACTTATTGTCTTTTCAATCAAGTAGAACATGCATACAACTAACCTATCACTATGCAATTTATCCTATTCTACAAAAGAAAAAATAACTAAATATCCTAATTTATTGGTGTTTAGGGAAGAGAAATTACCTCCGGAAGTCAGGTACTGACCGTCCTCCCCACACTTAAGGCTTTGCACCATCCTCGGTGCCATCTGTCAGAAACAAAGGTGGGCTGGTAGCAGTATCTCCACAATCTGGGCCATCATGGCTTCCTGTGCTGGTAAAGGAAGTGGAGTCCGAGGTGTTTGAGTCCTTGAATTTTCCCATAATCAGCTCCTTGAGGTATGTGAATCGGCACTTGTTACGGCGCTCTCTCATCTTAGCTTTGTGTTCCTGCCGATCCAACCTTTCAAGTATCTAAAGGAGTAGTTGGTCTGTTGTAGGTGCTTGTGGTGTTGAAGAAGGAATATCTTCAACCGGTTCAGTAGGATGGCTTGTGGCGGCTAGTGGAGGTCTGATGTATTTCCCGTTAGGGACATACTGATCATCCTGTGGAAGCATGACTTTGGTGTCCCCAGCTCTGTAGGAGACTCCGGCTGCTGAGACAAGATCTGAGGCAAAGGCGGAAAAAGGTAAGTTTTCCGCAATTTGTACGTGTCCCATGGCATTCCGGATGTGTCTTGGTAGGTTCAGATGTTGGTCTGTAAGGATGCACCATAGTAGAACGGCCATGTCCGCAGTAAAGGAGGACTCGTGAGTGCTCGAAAAGACGTAATGGGACATGATCTGTGCCCATACGCGAGCCTCCAAGGTAAGTAC
Source organism: Arachis ipaensis (assembly GCF_000816755.2). NCBI lineage: Eukaryota > Viridiplantae > Streptophyta > Magnoliopsida > Fabales > Fabaceae > Arachis > Arachis ipaensis. Next base: position 28,127,637 of record NC_029792.2, read on the forward strand.
TGAAGCCGATATTCCCTTAGGGCGGGTACGATGGTATCCGTAGATCCAACGGCTGCTAGGTAGTGCGATAACTCTGAGAACGGCATCCCAGTCAAATTGGTACGTCTGGCGCTTGAGTGCGGCTTCTTGAAAGGCGTCCATTCCTTCTGGAATAGGGGGAAGACCTAGAGCTCTTTGAATGGCCTCTTCTGTAATGGGGACTTGCTTCTGACGGACAAAGACAGACTGCAGGGTTGGCAGGTGGAAGTTGGAGTAGAACTCGACTACCCAAGAAAGATTGACCTGTCTCAGCTGTCTCTGTAGGAAACCCCATTCTCTCTGTGCAATTTGTGGCTCAAGAAAGGTAGCAATATGGTTTGGGAGGAGAAGAAGGTATTCGTTGTTGTAGCTCCTTTTTGCCAGGATGGGGAACATCTGCTCACAGTAGCGATTGGAAAATCGTGCAGTGTCCTTTGCTGGGAAGGCTTTTTCTTTATCATCAACCTTTATAATCCTCTTAAGTCTCTTTGTTGAGGGCTTTACCGTAGTTGAAAAGGGTTCTGCCACTAATGCCCTCTTTGTTCCTCTTCTTGCTGGTGGTTTGGGAGTAGCTTTCTCTTTTCCTTTCTTGGTGGCCATCCTGAAAAAGGGAAGAGAGAGTAAATTAAATTTAAAGAGAAGGAGCAAGGAATAGGGTTGTAGGAGTGATAATCAATGCACGGTAAAGAGGATGTCATTAACACATGGTCATGACTACATGTGAAAAGGTCATCAATGGAAATATGGCAAGTGCATGTTTGGTTGATTAGATGCAAGATGTTTATTGGCATACTAGCAAAGGCATGAGTAGCATAGATCAAGCATCATTCATAACAAACCATCACGTTTGTATTGACAATTATATTCAACAAATAAAATATGAAAGGGGTTTTGTGAAAAACAAGCATTTAATAGTAGAATAGAATAACATAGAAAAATGCATAATGCCATATTGGCTTTTTCACAAACACATAGCATGCATGGTAAATAGGGCATAGAAAGTATTGAATTAAACATGCAAGCAATCCTTTTAAAAGCAATATATAATTGCCAAACAAATTTACAACAATCCACAAGCATATAATGAGAAATAATGACTCAAGTAAAATTCCAACACCAAGTAAAAAGGAAAAAGAAAGAAAAAGAAAATATGAATAATGAAAGTAAAAAGAAAAAGAAAAGAAAGTAAAATATAAAAATAAGAAGAATAATAGAAAAGTAAGGGGAGAAGAAGAAAAGAAAAACTTTGTTAATGGGGGTGAGAGAGAGAGTGAGAGAGTAGAAAGTGAGAAAGAAGGAAGAAGGAAGAAGGAAGAAATAAGGAGGGAAAAGAGAAAATAGGATTTGGATAAAAGAAAGATAAGATAATTGGCAAATCAGGGAGGCTGTGCGGCGCAAGCGACGCGGCCGCGTGGGGCACGTGGTCGCGCGACTTGTGCTTATGATAATTGATGCGGTCGCGTCGGTCATGCGGTCGCGTGACCCGTTTCATGCTACTGGCGCGAGGGCAGCCTCGCACTCGCACAACTCTCTATTCAAAATCATTAATTGCCAAATATTGGGTGACGCGATCGCGTGGGGTATGCGATAGCGTGAGTGGCCATTATGAGGATATGACGCGGTCGCGTCGGTCATGCAGCCGCGTGGGAAGAATTGTGCGTTCAGCACCGATCCAGCACCACTCTAGCACAACTTTCGGTCGTGCACCCTTTTCACGTCGAAATCCAGGGCACGCGGCCACATGGGTGACACGGTCGCGTGGGAGGCCAATGTTCCCATGTGATGCGGACGCGTCGGCGACGCGGTTGCGTGGGGCGAATTGTGCCACTGGCACGCCTCCAGCCACGCTCTTGCGTGACTCTCTGTTCATTTTATTATTTCCTCCCATCTCCTGCGACGCAGACGCGTCAATGATGCGGTCGCGTCGCATAACATTTTTTTTTAAAAAAAATAAAGTATGTAAATGCAGATGCACGAAATATACTAATAAAGAGAAGAGTTATTGAATGGGGAAAACTAAGAATAAAGAAAAGAACGATCTTACCATGGTGGGTTGTCTCCCACCTAGCACTTTGCTTTAACGTCCGTAAGTTGGACGCTCCATTAGCTCAAGCTTCGGCTATGTGGGGATCTTCCAAGAGGAAGATCTCGAGCTCCTTGTTTTTCTTCAGCTTCTCGCCATGGTACAGCTTTAAACGATGTCCATTAACTTTGATAAGTTCAGAGCTTGAAGGATGGCTTAGGTGATAAACTCCGTATGGTTCGGCCTTCTCTACTCTATATGGACCTTCCCATCTTGATCTCAACTTGCCTGGCATGAGCCGTAGTCGAGATTTGTAAAGGAGGACTATGTCCCCAGGTTGGAACTCTTTTCTCTTGATGTGCTGATCATGTACAGCCTTCATCTTCTCCTTGTATAGTCTTGAGTTCTCATAAGCTTCTAGGCGAAGACTTTCCAATTCTTGCAGTTGCAATTTCCTTTCAGCTCCAGCTTTCTCAATTCCCATGTTGCACTCCTTTACTGCCCAAAAGGCTTTGTGCTCTATTTCAACAGGGAGATGACAAGCTTTTCCATAAACTAAGCGGAAAGGACTCATTCCAATGGGTGTTTTGTATGCTGTTCTGTATGCCCAGAGTGCATCTTGTAGCCTGGTGCTCCAGTCTCTTCTATAAGGTTTGACTATCTTCTGCAAGATACGCTTTATTTCTCTGTTTGACACCCCGGCTTGCCCATTAGTCTGAGGATGGTAGGCTGTTGCAACCTTATGAATTATCCCATGCTTCTTCATTAATTCTGTTAGTCTCCTGTTACAAAAATGGGTGCCTTGATCGCTCACGATTGCTCGTGGTGATTCAAAGCGACAAATAATGTGGTTTCTCATAAAGGAAACAACAGTGTTAGCATCATCAGTGCGGGTAGGAATTGCTTTCACCCATTTGGAAACGTAATCCACAGCTAACAATATATAAAAATAACCATTAGAATTTGGAAATAGACCCATGAAGTCAATGCCCCACATCAAAAATTTCACAGAAAAGCATAATTTGTTGAGGCATCTCATCCCTCTTGGATATATTACCAAATTTTTGGCATGGAAAACAAGATCTACAAAATTCAGTAGCGTCTCTAAAAAGTGTAGGCCACCAGAATCCACAGTCTAAGATTTTTCTAGCTGTTCTTTGAGGGCCAAAATGTCCTCCACTCTTAGACGAGTGACAGGCCTCTAAGATGGACTGGAATTCTGATTGAGGCACACACCGTCTAATTACCTGGTCAGTACCACATCTCCATAAATATGGGTCATCCCATATATAATATTTAGACTTGCTTTTCAGCTTGTCTCTTTGATGCTTAGAAAAGTTTGGAGGAAAGGTGCGGCTAACTAGATAATTAGCTACAGGTGCATACCAATGGACTACCTCAGATACTGCTTATAGGTTATCAAATGGGAAATTATCAGCTATAGGAGTGGGGTCATCTGTAATGTGCTCAAGGCGACTCAAATTGTCTGCCACTAAATTCTGATTACCGCTCCTATCCTTAATTTCTAAATCAAATTCTTGTAATAGAAGTATCCAACGTATGAGCCTTGGTTTGGACTCCTTTTTAGCTAATAGATACTTTAGAGCTGCGTGGTCTGAGTACACTACTACCTTCGTACCAAGTAAATAGGCTCTGAATTTATCCAGAGCAAAAACAATAGCAAGAAGCTCTTTCTCAGTAGTAGTGTAATTGGACTCAGCGGCATCTAAAGTTTTAGACGCATAAGCAATAACAAAGGGGTCCTTACCTTCACGCTGAGCCAGTGCTGCTCCTACTGCATGGTTGGAGGCGACGCACATTATTTTGAATGGCTGGCTCCAGTCTGGTCCTCTCACAATTGGAGCTTGAGTCAGGGCGGTCTTCAGCTTATCAAACATTTGTTTGCATTCCTCACTGAACTCGAACTCAATATCTTTCTGCAGTAGCCTGGATAAGGGAAGTGCTACCTTACTGAAGTCCTTAATGAATCTCCTGTAAAAACCTGCATGGCCAAGGAACGAACGGACTTCCCTCACAGAAGAGGGGTAAGGTAAACTAGAAATAATATCCACCTTTGCTGGATCTACAGAAATGCTAGTATTAGACACAACATGTCCTAGTACAATACCTTGTTTTACCATAAAGTGACATTTTTCAAAATTTAATACAAGGTTTGTACTGACACATCTATCTAATACTCTAGATAATCCATCTAAGAAAAGGCTAAAGGAATCACCATATACACTAAAATCGTCCATAAAAACTTCCATACAGTCCTCAATAAGATCAGAGAAAAGACTCATCATGCACCTTTGGAAGGTAGCTGGTGCATTACACAAGCCAAAGGGCATTCTCCTGTAACCATAAGTCCCAAAAGGACATGTAAAAGTAGTCTTTTCCTGATCCTCAGGAGCTATATGAATTTGGAAATAACCTGTGTAACCATCTAGAAAACAATAATGTGATTTACCTGACAGACGATCCAGCATTTGATCAATGAATGGAAGAGGATAGTGATCCTTACGAGTGGCCTGGTTGAGGCGTCTGTAGTCAATACAAACCCTCCAGGCGTTCTGAACTCTGGTTGCCATGAGCTCTCCATGTTCATTCTTCACTGTAGTGACTCCAGACTTCTTGGGCACCACTTGTACTGGGCTTACCCATTCACTGTCTGAAATGGGATAGATGATGTCTGCCTCCAGTAGTCTGGTCACTTCCTTTTTGACAACTTCTAAGATAGTGGGGTTCAGTCTTCTCTGGGGTTGACGGACAGGTCTTGCTTCCTCTTCTAAAAATATCCTATGCTCACAGACTTGAGGGTTGATGCCTACTATGTCTGCCAAACTCCAACCAATTGCCTTCTTGTGCCTCCTCAGCACACTAAGTAATTGCTCTTCCTGATGAGAAGTGAATTCCCTTGCAATGATAACTGGAAACTTCTGCTCGTCCTCAAGGTACGCATATTTGAGGTGTGGAGGAAGGGGTTTTAATTCTAACTTTTGGTCATGGTCAGGCTCTGGGTTGTCTGGAGCTGGCAACAATGGTAAAGCATTGTAATTGTCCTCTGAGAATGTCCCCACACTTGGACCTTGTCCTATGTACTTCTCTTCAAATTCCTCCTGGTGAACTTCAGCCACGGTTTCATCTATAATGTCACATCTTCCTCTTCAACATCTTCTATTTCCACTACCTCTTCAGCTGAGGCGTGTTCTGGTGGGCTTGGCTCCTCCTGATTCCTCTCCTGCAGTGTGGTTCCGGACCTTAGGGTGATGGCATTAATGCTACCCTTTGGATTGGGTAATGGTTGAGAGGGAATTCCACTGGAGCTCAAGGGCTGGTTATTGGAGTTATTCATTGATCCAATCTGTGAGACAAGAGCTTGCAAAGTAGAGTTCAGACCATTTAGTGTAGCATAAAGGTTATTTTCCATGGTCTGTTGTCTCCGATCAATAGATTGTAGTAAGTCATCATTAGCAGATGAAGAAGGATATGTAATTTGAGAGGTCTGCTATTGGTTATTCTGTGGTCCCTGGGATTGCCTCAGGTGAGGTGCTCTGTAAGGCTGGTTCTGGTTCTGCTGCCTGTTGTTGTTGTTGTTCCACCTCTGATTTCCCTGATTGTCTCTGCCTCCTCTATTGTTGTTGTCCCTCCAATTCTGGTTAGAATTTCCTGCCATCCATGGCTGTAATTACCACCTTGATTGTACCCTTGGTTGGGGCGGTCATAGAAGTTATGAGTGGCTGCTACGGTATTGTCGTCCTGCTGGAGCTGCGGACATTCGTCAGTATAATGGCTATAATCAGTACAGATTCCACAAACTCTCTGTGGGACTAACTGTTGACTTTGCTGTAGTGGAGAAGGTTGAGCTTGCTGAACTTGTTGTTGATTCAATTGCATCTGCTTCAGCAAGTTGGTCATTTCACAGATACTCTGAGTTAGAGCAGCAGTCTCTCTGCTAGAGGATACTTCTGCAACGGCTTTTGAACGGTCTTGTTTCTGCCTGTGATTCTGAGTAGATTCAGCTAAGTCGCTAATTAATTGCCATGCCTCATCAGTGGTCTTGTACTTTTTCATAGACCCATTGCTAGCACTTTCCAATGTGGTCTTATCTTGGGGCCTCATGCCCTGTGTGACGTAACCGAGTAACACTATCTTGTCAATCATATGGTGGGGGCAAGCTTCCAGAAGATTATTGAAGCGCTCCCAGTATTCATAGAGAGTCTCAGATTTGTCCTGAACAATCATGGAAATGTCTTTCCTCAGTTTATCAGTAACTTCAGCTGGAAAGAACTTTTCCAAAAATTCTCTTCTAAGTGTATCCCAGTTGGATACAGTTGCTGCGGGTTGAGTGTAGTACCACTTTCTTGCCTTTCCCTCAAGAGAAAACGAGAAAACTTTCAACAGAATTGAAGTTTCATCTGCACCGTCACGCCTGACAGTAGAACAAGCTGCTTGAAAATCTCTCAGGTGCTTGATAGGCTCTTGAGCAGGTAAGCCATGAAACTTGGGCATCAAATTGAGCAGTGCAGTCTTTATTTCAAAGTCTGTAGCCACCGCTGGGTGATGCGCTTGAAACGGTTGCATTGTAAAATCAGGGGCTCCAGCCTCCTGGATAGTAACTCTCCTAGGTTCTGCCATGTCACCTACACGTAAATCAACTGAATCAGTAGAACGGGGGCTGATTTCTTCCTCAAATGACGTTTTTGATCCGCCCTCAGAGAGGACTAACCGAAGCCGAGCTTGCCTTATTCGTGAAATAGTTCTTTTAATCTCAGGATCGAATACTGGCAAGCTTGGATCAGGAAGTGAACGCGTCATCTAGCGAAAGGAAACAAGCAGCTCATAGTAGCAAGATAAAATAAAATACAAATAAATAAATTCCAATTAATAACTTTAGCACTCTATTTCCACTCCCCGGCAACGGCGCCAAAAATTGACGTGGCGGAAATTGGCGAGTCAAGAATTGTTATAAAATACGCGTTACAAGTATAGTTCTTAACCAACCAGAATTCTGCTTATCAATTTAGAAGGTTGTCACAAAAAAATTAAAATTTAAAATACTGGGAGTATGAATCCCAGGTCATCTCCCAACGAGTTTGCAGAAAGGTGTGCTATTTTATTAATCAGATGTTTTCAAAAGGGTTTGAGTTGAATAAATAGGAAATTAAATTGGAGAAATTAAGAAATTTAAATAAAAGTCTTGACTGGGAGTAGATTAGTTGGAAGCCCTATTCTTGTTGCAGTACTCTCAAGATTAATTGATAATTGAAGGTTGTTCTGTTTAGTTATCCTTTACTAGGTAAGGTGATGAGCGGATATTTTATACGCTTTTTGGGGTTAATTTCATATAGCTTTTAGTATGTTTTAGTTAGTTTTTAGTTTATTTTCATTAGTTTTTAGGAAAAAATCATATTTCTGGACTTTACTATGAGTTATGTATTTTTCTGTAATTTCAGGTATTTTTCTGGCTGAAATTGAGGGAGCTGAGCAAAAATCTGATTCAGGCTGAAAAAGGACTGCTGATGCTGTTGGATTCTGACCTCCCTGCACTCAAAATGGATTTTCTGGAGCTACAGAACTCGAAATGGCGTGCTTCCAATTGCGTTGGAAAGTAGACATCCAGGGCTTTCCAGCAATATATAATATTCCATACTTTGCTCAAGGATAGACGACGTAAACTGGCATTCAACGCCAGTTCTCTGCCCAATTCTGGCGTCCAGCGCCAGAAAAGGATTAAAAGTTGGAGTTCAACGCCAGAAATGGATCCAAACCTGGTGTTGAACACCCAAAATGGCCTTATACACGTGAATTGCTTAAGTCTCAGCCCCAGCACACACCAAGTGGGCCCCAGAAGTGGATCTCTATACCATCTGTTATGGTTTACTCATTTTCTGTAAACCTAGGCTACTAGTTTAGTATTTAAACAACTTTTAGAGACTTATTTTGTATCTCATGACATTTTTAGATCTGAACTTTGTATTCTCTGATGGAATGAGTCTCTAAACTCCATTGTTGGGGGTGAGGAGCTCTGCTGTGCCTCGATTAATTAATGCAAGTATTTCTGTTTTCTATTCAACATGCGTGTTCCTATCTAAGATATTTATTCGCACTTCACCCTGAATGTGATGAACGTGACAATCATCATCATTCCCTATGAACGCGTGCCTGACAACCACTTCCGTTCTACCTTAGATTGAATGAGTATCTCTTAGATTTCTCAACCAGAATCTTCGTGGTATAAGCTAGATTGATGGCGGCATTCATGAGAGTCCGGAAAGTCTAAACCTTGTCTGTGGTATTCCGAGTAGGACTCTGGGATTGAATGACTGTGACGTGCTTCAAACTCGTGAGTGCTGGGCGTAGTGACAGACGCAAAAGGATAGTAAATCCTATTCCGGTATGATTGAGAACCTGCAGATGATTAGCCGTGCGGTGACAGCGCATCCGGACCATTTTCACTGGAAGGATGGATGGTAGCCATTGACAACGGTGATCCACCAACACACAATTTGCCATAGGAGGACGTGCATGCATGAATCAGAAGACAGAGGAAAGTAGAGATTCAGAACGCAAAGCATCTCCAAAACTCCAACATATTCTCCATTACTGCACAACAAGTAACCTTTAATCCATGCTCTCTTGTTTATTCGCAATCCAACTGATAAATATAATTGACTTCCTGACTAAGAATCACAAGATAACCATAGATTGCTTCAAACCAACAATCTCCGTGGGATTCGACCCTTACTCACGTAAGGTATTACTTGGACGACCCAGTGCACTTGCTGGTTAGTGGTACGCGTTGTGAAAAGTGTGATTCACAATTCGTGCACCAAGTTTTTGACGCCGTTGCCGGGGATTGTTCGTGTTTGGACAACTAACGGTTTATTTTGTTGCTTAGATTAGGAAAAATTCCTTTTTTTTGTTTAGAGTCTCTTATTATTGTCATGTGAAAATTTTAGAATCCTTATTTTCTTTTTAAAATATTTTCAAAAATAATTTCTCTATTAAATCCTGTGCCAAACTTTAAGTTTGGTGTTTTCTTGTTGATTTTTCTGTGTTTTTCAAAAATTTTAGTTTGGTTTTCTAAAAATTTTAAGTTTGGTGTTCTTCCTTCATGTTCTTGTGTTCTTGTGAGTCTTCAAAGTGTTCGTGAGTTTTCCTTGTGTCTTGATCTTAAAATTTTTAAGTTTGGTGTTCCTTAGTGTTTTTCCTCCAAAAATTTTCGAAAACAAGGAGCATTAGATCTAAAAATTTTAAATCTTGTGGTATCTTATTGTTTTTCTCTCTCTTCTTAAAATTCAAAAATATCTTTTCTCTCTATTTTAAAGCATGTTTTTCGAAATCTATTTCTAAAGTTTAGATTTTTATTTCAAAATTTAAAACCTTTTGTCAAAAATCATCATATCCTTTTCAAAATCTCTTAACCACTTTCTCTCTCCTCACTTTTTCGAAAATCCTTCACTCATTTTTATTTATTTTATTTTGATTTATTTTGATTTCAAAATAAATAAATAAATAAATAAATAAAAATAATTAAGCTTGGCTTAACTGAAGAAGTTAAACCAACCCGGATATGTCTCCAACGTGCTGATGGTTCCACTAAATACCCATCAGGCATGATTGAAGACATGATTGTCAGAGTTGGGCCATTCGCCTTTCCCACTTACTTTGTTGTGCTGGAAATGGAGGAGCACAAGAGTGCTACTCTCATTCTAGGAAGACCCTTCCTAGCAACTGGACGATCCCTCATTGACGTCCAACAGGGGGAAATAACCCTGAGAGTCAATGATGATGAATTCAAGTTGAACGCTGTCAAAGCCATGCAGCATCCAGACACATCAAAAGACTGCATGAAAGTTGATCTTATTGACTCTTTGGTAGAAGAGATCAACATGGCTGAGAGTCTTGAATCAGAGTTGGAAAACATCTTTAAAGATGTTCAGCCTGATTTAGAGGATTCAGAGGACATGAAAGAGCCTCTGAAATTTCCTCTGGAAGAGGAAAAACCTCCTAAACCCGAGCTCAAGCCATTACCACCATCCTTGAAATATGCGTTTCTGGGAGAAGGTGACACTTTTCCAGTGATCATAAGCTCTGCTTTAAATTCACTAAATGTTTTCAGAGTGGGTTCAGTTAGACATCTTCTATTATGGGCTTGCAGAAGGAGCTCAGATGTCTCTTGATTACTCAGCTGGTGGATCTATCCACATGTGAAAGACAATTGAAGAGGCTCAAGAGCTCATTGATACAGTTGCCAAGAATCAGCATCTGTACCTAAGCAGTGACCCTTCCATGAAAGAAGAGGTTAAGACAGCAACTGCTGAACTCAGTCCTGTAAAACAAGTTGCTGAATTCAATAAGCAGTTGGACTTTCTAACAAGGCAGCTAGCCGAATTTAAAGATAGGCTGCAAGAGACAAGAATGGCAAATATACATATGGAAGAACAGTTTAGGCAAACAAAGCAACAGCTATCAAGACAAATAACAGAAGAATGCCAAGCAGTTCAATTAAGAAGTGGGAAAACATTAAATAACCCACCTCAAGGCAGCAAAAAGCCAAGAAATGAGCAAACCACCCAAGATTCACCTGAGGACAGTAAGAGCCCAGGGAAAAAAAATTCTGGCGCTAAAACGCCAGAAAATTGGTGGAAGGCTGGCGCTGAACGCCCAGACCATGGCCAAAACTGGCGTTCAATGCCAGAAACAAAGCAGGATTGGCGTTCAACGCCAGAAATGGGCAAGGATCTGGCGTTGAACACCCAAAATGGGCAGGATCTGGCGCTGAACGCCCAAAATGGGCACAATTCTGGCGTTCAGACGCCAGGAACAGAGAAGGAGTTGGCATCTAACATT
>NC_029792.2:28138545-28143390 GCF_000816755.2 Arachis ipaensis
CATGGGGCAACAATCCTCTAAGCATTTTGCCCTATTTTTATTTTTATTTGTTTATATAAAGTTCACTGACACTAAGGTGAGAAATCATTTGTATAAGTCCACAGAGTTACAGAAGGACTCGGCACAAAAAACAGAGAAAAAGAGCTCACTGGCAAGAAAACGCCAGTAATGGTAGCAATATGGGCGTTCAACGCCAGAAATGGGCACCCACTGGGCGTTGAACGCCAGTAATGGCAGCATCTGGGCGCTGAACGCCCAGGAGAGCAGCATTTGGGCGTTGAACGCCCAAAACAGGCAGTGTTTGGGCGTTCAAACGCCAGGATGGCAGGGAGGAGGCAAAACTCATTTTTATTCAAATTTTTTCATTCTAAATATTGATTTTCATACTTCAATTCATGATTTCTTACATAAGCATGTTAAGAACCTTGATTTCTAAATTCCATAATTTCTAAAAACCCTACCCTAAAAAAATATCAAATGTATTTTAATCCATAAGCACCAGGCCTCTTTGCAAATTCAATCCAACTCTTTTCAAAACTTTTCTATATACAAATCTATCTTTTTTACTCTAAAATCTTTTCAACTAATCAATAGCTTTTTCAAATCTCCATATTATCTTTTTCAAAATCTAGATTTATCTTTAATTGCACCTAGCTCTCCTTCTCTCCCTCTCCTTTCTTTTCTTTTGCTTGAGGACAGGCAAACCTCTAAGTTTGGTGTGTTTATCTGTGATCACTAAGATCATGGATTCTAAAGGAAAACAACCCACTCCAAGAGGCAAGAAAGAGAGCGTTCCAAAACCACTTTGGAATCAAGGGAAGTTCTTATCTAAAGACCATTCAGACCATTATAACAAAATAATGGGTCTGATATCAGTGATCCCGGAAGTTAGATTCGATCTGAAGGAAGATGAATATCCAGAGATCCAGGAGCAAATTCGAATCAGGAACTGGGAAGTCCTAGCTAATCCTGAAATGAAAGTGGGAAGGAATATGATCCAGGAGTTTTATGCTAATATGTGGCAGACTGACAAGCAAAAACTATCTGGAACTGCTTTCTATGAATATCGGACCATGGTCAGAGGAAAGATTGTTCATACCACCCCTGACAAGATCAAAGAGATCTTAAAGCTACCTCAGCTGAAAGATGATCCAGACTCCTTCAACAGGAGAATGATGAGAACAGACAAGGGCCTGGATAAGATTCTAGAGGACATATGTATCCCTGGAGCCAGGTGGACCACCAACACAAAGGGTGTCCCAAATCAACTCAAGAGAGAAGATCTCAAACCAGTCGCCAGAGGATGGCTGGACTTCATTGGGCATTCTCTGTTGCCTACCAGCAACCGTTCTGAAGTCATAGTTAAAAGAGCAGTGATGATCCATTGCATCATGATGGGAAAAGAAGTGGAAGTTCATCAGCTGATCTCATCCGAACTCTACAAAATTGCTAACAAAAATTCTAAAGAAGCCAGGTTGGCTTATCCAAGCGTGATATCGCTACTCTGCAAGGATGCTGGAGTAAGGATGGGAATAACTGAGTACATCTCAGTTGAGAAGCCAATAACCAAGGCATCAATGGAAAAACAACAGCTCATCTAATTAGAATCTGAGCTTCACTCAAGAACTCTGAGATATTATTGCTTCTCAACCTATTAGTCTTCTATTTTATTTGTCTAGTTGCTTGAGGACAAGCAACAGTTTAAGTTTGGTGTTGTGATGAGCGGATATTTTATACGCTTTTTGGGGTTAATTTCATATAGCTTTTAGTATGTTTTAGTTAGTTTTTAGTTTATTTTCATTAGTTTTTAGGAAAAATTCATATTTCTGGACTTTACTATGAGTTGTGTATTTTTCTGTAATTTCAGGTATTTTTCTGGCTGAAATTGAGGGAGCTGAGCAAAAATCTGATTCAGGCTGAAAAAGGACTGCTGATGCTGTTGGATTCTGACCTCCCTGCATTTAAAATGGATTTTCTCGAGCTACAGAACTTGAAATGGCGTGCTTCCAATTGCGTTGGAAAGTAGACATCCAGGGCTTTCCAGCAATATATAATAGTCCATACTTTGCTCAATGATAGACGACGTAAACTGGCGTTCAATGCCAGTTCTCTGCCCAATTCTGGCGTCCAGCGCCAGAAAAGGATTAAAAGTTGGAGTTCAACGCCAGAAATGGGTCCAAACCTGGCGTTGAACGCCCAAAATGGCCTTATGCACGTGAATTGCTTAAGTCTCAGCCCCAGCACACACCAAGTGGGCCCCAGAAGTGGATCTCTATACCATCTGTTATGGTTTACTCATTTTCTGTAAACCTAGGCTACTAGTTTAGTATTTAAACAACTTTTAGAGACTTATTTTGTATCTCATGACATTTTTAGATCTGAACTTTGTATTCTCTGACGGCATGAGTCTCTAAACTCCATTGTTGGGGGTGAGGAGCTCTGCTGTGCCTCGATGAATTAATGCAAGTATTTCTGTTTTCTATTCAACATGCGTGTTCCTATCTAAGATATTTATTCGCACTTCACCCTGAATGTGATGAACGTGACAATCATCATCATTCCCTATGAACGCGTGCCTGACAACCACTTCCGTTCTACCTAAATAACCCACCTCAAGGCAGCAAAAAGCCAAGAAATGAGCAAACCACCCAAGATTCACCTGAGGACAGTAAGAGCCCAGGGAAAAAAAATTCTGGCGCTAAAACGCCAGAAAATTGGTGGAAGGCTGGCGCTGAACGCCCAGACCATGGCCAAAACTGGCGTTCAATGCCAGAAACAAAGCAGGATTGGCGTTCAACGCCCAAAATGGGCAGGATCTGGTGCTGAACGCCCAAAATGGGCACAATTCTGGCGTTCAGACGCCAGGAACAGAGAAGGAGTTGGCATCTAACATTACTCCAGTCTCTAACTCTGGCACTCAATTGCCAGTGAGGGATCAGACACACACAAATGCTGAAAGCAACCCCTCTAAAAAGGCTTCTTCAACCACTTCTGTAGGCAATAAACCTACAACAACTAAGGTTGAAGAATATAAAGCCAAGATACCTTATCCTAAAAAAACTCCAGAAAGAGGAGCAGGATAAGCAATTTGCTCGCTTTGCAGATTATCTCAGGACTCTTGAAATAAAGATTCCTTTTGCAGAAGCACTTGAGCAAATACCTTCTTATGCCAAGTTCATGAAAGAGATCTTGAGTCATAAAAAGGATTGGAGAGAAACAGAAAGAGTTATCCTCACTGAAGACCCTTCCTAGCAACTGGACGATCCCTCATTGACGTCCAACAGGGGGAAATAACCCTGAGAGTCAATGATGATGAATTCAAGTTGAACGCTGTCAAAGCCATGCAGCATCCAGACACATCAAAAGACTGCATCAAAGTTGATCTTATTGACTCTTTGGTAGAAGAGATCAACATGGCTGAGAATCTTGAATCAGAGTTGGAAAACATCTTTAAAGATGTTCAGCCTGATTTAGAGGATTCAGAGGACATGAAAGAGCCTCTGAAATTTCCTCTGGAAAAGGAAAAACCTCCTAAACCCGAGCTCAAGCCATTACCACCATCCTTGAAATAGNNNNGAATTACTTGCAGTGGTTTACGCCATTGACAAGTTCAGATCATACTTAGTAGGATCAAAAGTGATTGTGTATACTGATCATGCTGCTCTTAAATATCTATTCACAAAGCAGGATTCAAAACCCAGGCTCATCAGATGGGTGTTGCTTCTGCAAGAGTTTGATATAGAAATAAGAGACAGAAATGGGACAGAGAACCAAGTAGCTGATCATCTGTCCTGGATAGAGCCAGTAGAAGGGACGCCCCTCCCCTCTCTTGAGATCTCTGAGACTTTTCCGGATGAGAATTTATTTGCCATTCAGGAAACACCATGGTTTGCCGATATTGCAAACTATAAAGCTGCAAGGTTCATACCCAAGGAGTACAACAGGATACAAAAGAAGAAACTAATTACTGATGCAAAGTACTACTTATGGGATGAACCCTATCTCTTTAAGAGATGTGCAGACGGAATAATTCGTAGGTGTGTGCCTAGAGAAGAAGCACAAAGGATCCTATGGCATTGCCATGGATCACAATATGGAGGCCATTTCAGAGGTGAGCGAACAGCCACCAAGGTCCTCCAATGTGGCTTCTATTGGCCCACACTCTATAAAGATTCCCGAGAGTTTGTACGTAACTGTGACAGTTGCCAAAGAGCTGGTAATCTGCCTCATGGTTACGTCATGCCTCAACAAGGAATCTTGGAAATTGAGTTGTTTGATGTATGGGGAATTGACTTCATGGGACCTTTCCCACCATCATACTCAAACACCTATATTCTGGTGGCAGTTGACTATGTATCAAAATGGGTTTAGACCATTGCCACACCTACCAATGATACTAAAACAGTGCTGAAGTTCCTCCAGAAACATATCTTTAGCAGGTTTGGTGTCCCGAGAGTACTAATCAGTGATGGGGGCACTCACTTCTGCAATAAACGGCTTTACTCTGCCATGGTTCGGTATGTAATTCGCCATAAGGTGGCTACTCCATATCATCCACAAACTAATGCGCAAGCTGAAGTCTCTAACAGAGAATTAAAGAGAATCCTGGAACGGACAGTAAATACCCGTAGAAAGGATTGGGCACGGAGCTTGGATGATGCTCTGTGGGCTTACAGAACAGCATTCAAGACCCTTATAGGGACCTCTCCATACCAACTCGTGTATGGCAAGGCATGTCACCTGCCCATGGAGCTGGAACATAAGGCCTACTGGGCAACCAGATTCCTAAACTTTGATGCCAAACTAGCAGGAGAAAAACGATTGCTCCAGCTAAATGAGCTAGAG
>NC_029792.2:28143454-28192422 GCF_000816755.2 Arachis ipaensis
CCCTATAAATTTGAGTTTGGCCTCCCTCCCCTCCCATCAACAATTGCACCTAGCTCTCCCTCTCTCCCTCTCCTTTCTTTTCTTTTGCTTGAGGACAATCAAACCTCTAAGTTTAGTGTGTTTATTCGCGATCACTAAGATCATGGCTCCCAAAGGAAAATAACCCACTCCAAGAGGCAAGAAAGAGAGCGTTCCAAAACCACTTTGGAATCAAGGGAAGTTCTTATCTAAAGAACATTCAGACCATTATAATAAAATAATGGGTCTGAGATCAGTGATCCCGGAAGTTATATTCGATCTGAAGGAAGATGAATATCCGGAGATCCAGGAGCAAATTCGAATCAGGAACTGGGAAGTCCTAGCTAATCCTGAAACGAAAGTGGGAAGGAATATGATCCAGAAGTTTTATGCTAATATGTGGCAGACTGACAAGCAAAAACTATCTGGAACTACTTTCTATGAATATCGGACCATGGTCAGAGGAAAGATTGTTCATACCACCCCTGACAAGATCAGAGAGATCTTAAAGCTACCTCAGCTGAAAGATGATCCAGACTCCTTCAACAGGAGAATGATGAGAACAGACAAGGGCCTGGATAAGATTCTAGAGGACATATGTATCCATGGAGCCAGGTGGACCACCAACACAAAGGGTGTCCCAAATCAACTCAAGAGAGAAGATCTCAAACCAGTCGCCAGAGGATGGCTGGACTTCATTGGGCATTCTCTGTTGCCTACCAGCAACTGTTCTGAAGTCACAGTTAAAAGAGCAGTGATGATCCATTGCATCATGATGGGAAAAGAAGTGGAAGCTCATCAGCTGATCTCAGCTGAACTCTACAAAATTGCTAACAAAAATTCTAAAGAAGCCAGGTTGGCTTATCCAAGCGTGATATCGCTACTCTACAAGGATGCTGGAGTAAGGATGGGAATAACTGAGTACATCTCAGTTGAGAAGTCAATCACCAAGGCATCAATGGAAAAACAACAAGCACAGGATGATCCCATCAAGAAGAAAACGCAGGAATTTCTCCCAGAAATCCCTCAATCTGAATATTGGGAGTATCTTGAGACGTCTGTTACCAAGATACGGGAAGCTATGGAACAAATCATAAAAGAACAGAAGGAACACAGTCAAATTCTTACCTATATGTTTAAAGAACAAGAAGAGCAAGGGCGTGACTTAAGGGACTTGAAGTGCCAGAAGTTATCTCTTGCAGGACCAAGCACCCCAAAGATCAGAGGAACCCCCGTTCTCCCAGAATAAAGGTTGTTAATTTCCAATTTCTGCCTTAACTCTGTGATAGTGTCCTTGTAGAAGTTTACCTTAGGAGTCATATAGTAGTAACTAGTGTCTATTTTGATTTTTTTCTCCAATTAAGCTATAGTTTATTTTTTTCATCATCAGGTTAATTTCATATAGCTTTTAGTATGTTTTAGTTAGTTTTTAGTTTATTTTCATTAGTTTTTAGGAAAAATTCATATTTCTGGACTTTACTATGAGTTGTGTGTTTTTCTATAATTTCAGTTATTTTTCTAGCTGAAATTGAGGGAGCTGAGCAAAAATCTGATTCAGGCTGAAAAAGGACTGCTGATGCTGTTGGATTCTGACCTCCCTGCAATCAAAATGGATTTTCTGGAGCTACAGAACTCGAAATGGCGTGCTTTCAATTGTGTTGGAAAGTAGACATCTAGGGCTTTCCAGCAATATATAATATTCCATACTTTGCTCAAGGATAGGCGACGTAAACTGGCGTTCAACGCCAGTTCTCTGCCCAATTCTGGCATCCAGCGCCAGAAAAGGATTAAAAGTTGGAGTTCAACGCCAGAAATGGATCCAAACCTGGCGTTGAACACCCAAAATGGCCTTATGCACGTGAATTGCTTAAGTCTCAGCCCCAGCACACACCAAGTGGGCCCCAGAAGTGGATCTCTATACCATCTGTTATGGTTTACTCATTTTCTGTAAACCTAGGCTACTAGTTTAGTATTTAAACAACTTTTAGAGACTTATTTTGTATCTCATGACATTTTTAGATCTGAACTTTGTATTCTCTGACGGCATGAGTCTCTAAACTCCATTGTTGGGGGTGAGGAGCTCTGCTGTGCCTCGATGAATTAATGCAAGTATTTCTGTTTTCTATTCAACATGCGTGTTCCTATCTAAGATATTCATTCGCACTTCACCCTGAATGTGATGAACGTGACAATCATCATCATTCCCTATGAACGCATGTCTGACAACCACTTCCGTTCTACCTTAGATTGAATGAGTATCTCGTAGATCTCTCAACCAGAATCTTCGTGGTATAAGCTAGATTGATGGCGGCATTCATGAGAGTCCGGAAAGTCTAAACCTTGTCTGTGGTATTCCGAGTAGGACTCTGGGATTGAATGACTGTGACGTGCTTCAAACTCGTGAGTGCTGGGCGTAGTGACAGACACAAAAGGATAGTAAATCCTATTCCGGTACGATTGAGAACCTGCAGATGATTAGCCGTGCGGTGACAGCGCACCCGGACCATTTTCACTGGAAGGATGGATGGTAGCCATTAACAATGGTGATCCACCAACACACAGCTTGCCATAGGAGGACGTGCATGCATGAATCAGAAGACAGAGGAAAGCAGAGATTCAGAACGCAAAGCATCTCTAAAACTCCAACATATTCTCCATTACTGCACAACAAGTAACCTTTAATCCATGCTCTCTTGTTTATTCGCAATCCAACTGATAAATATAATTGATTTCCTGACTAAGAATCACAAGATAACCCTAGATTGCTTCAAACCAACAATCTCTGTGGGATTCGACCCTTACTCACGTAAGGTATTACTTGGACGACCTAGTGCACTTGCTGGTTAGTGGTACGCGTTGTGAAAAGTGTGATTCACAATTCGTGCACCATAAGGGAAGGTTAAACAAGTTGGAATGCTGTTTCTATTCACAAGTTCCAATCCGCTCAATTGAAAAGGATTAGTGTCGGTGATTAGAGAGCATTCCAACGATAAACCCAATTACAATTTTTCTTTTAAGTACCCCAACTCAAGGATTTCTTTCAATCAACTCCCCATCAAGTTAGGGAACTACTCGCTCATTGTGAATGTAGAACTCATAACATAAGAAAGGGAATTAAAGAAAGACATGATAAATAAAACTCAAAGGAATCAATTAAAAATAAAAGTAATTCTTGTATTAATAAATTCTAAAATAATCCAATAGTGAAAGTGAACAAATTAAAGGACATGGAAGAGTAAAGCCAAGTAAAGAAAACGAACTAAAATGACGAAGTCTTGATGAGGTAATAACTCTTCTCTATACCCCAATGCAAAAAGCAATAGAAATAAAAATCCTAAAAACTATGAATGTGTAGAGAGAAAAACCTAGAGGAGGAGTAAAACTAGATCTAAAAAACTAAAATTGTGTAGAATGAATGTTGTTGTTGGTTTCTGCATGTTCTCTGGCTCTAGTCTGCCTCTCTGGGCCGAAAATTGGGTCAAAACAGGGCCCAAAATTGCCCCCAGTAAATTTTGCAGATTATGCAGATCGCGCATGTCACGCGATCGCGTCATTCATGCGGACACGTCATTCGGCGTTTTGCTTTGCCACGCGGGCATGTCATCCACGCCTCCGCGTCACTTGTGCTATTCCAATCCGCGCGGTCGCGTGAGCCATGCGACCGCGTCACTGCGATTTCCTCTCTTTCGCGCGGTCGCGTGAGCCATGCGGCCGCGTCACTTCTCGCTAGTCATCTCCCCAACTTCTTGTGTTCCTTCCATTTTTTGCAAGCTTCCTTTCCAATCTCTAACTCATTCATGCCCTATAAAGCCTGAAACACTTAACACACAGATCACGTCGTCGAATGGAATAAAGGAGAATTAAAATACATAATTAAAAGTCTCTAGGAAGCAGTTTTTAATCATATAATAATTTTAGGAAGGAATTATAAATGCATGCTAATCATATGAATAAGTGGGTAAAGATCATGATAAAACCACACAATTAAACACATTATAAACCATAAAATAGTGGTTTATCAGGCACAAGCAGCACTTTGGGAATATACCTGAAAAGATAAAAAAGTTTGAGAAAGAGATAAAGAAAGTAGACGACATGGTCAGTATCGGGGTTTATGATGGTACAGTAGAAGCAAGAAGGAAGGCGCTAGTGAGGTGCTGTGAGTTATGGTATACGAGACAAGATATACGCTGGAAACAAATATCTAGATCTCAACACGCCAAGGAGATGGACAGGAACACAAGATATTTCCACAACATTGCCTCAACAAGAAGAAGGAATAATCAGATTGAGTCTTTAGTGATTAACGGGAGGTTGGTAAGGAATCATGCGAGAATAAAGGTTGCCGTTAGAGATTTCTGTAGGAAACTGTTCCAGTAGGAAGTTTCTCCAAACATTAACTTTCGAGATGGTCTAGGCAATCGACTGGAAATGGAGGAAGCTCAAGCGTTAGAGATGTTACCATCGGAGGAGGAAGTAAAGGATGCTGTATAGGATTGCGAATCATCTAAGGCGCCGGGTAGTGACGGGTATAACATGAACTTTATAAAAAAGTGTTGGGAGGAGATTGGAGTGGAGTTCACTAAAGCTGTAATGACCTTCTTTGAGACGGCAAAGGTACCAGTAAACTCTAATGTTACTTAGGTAGCGCTGGCACCGAAATTTGTGGGTGCGAAGGAGATAAAAGATCTTAGACCAATCAGTATGGTTGGATGCATCTATAAGGTGATATCAAAAGTGTTGACAAGAAGAATGAGGAGCGTAATGCCAAGCTTAGTTGGGGAATCACAAAGTGATTTTGTTAAAGGTAGGAGGATACATGACGGAGCATTAATCGCATGTGAAACTATACAATGGCTAAAACTGAAA
The DNA here is from genome assembly GCF_000816755.2 of Arachis ipaensis. Taxonomy (NCBI): domain Eukaryota; kingdom Viridiplantae; phylum Streptophyta; class Magnoliopsida; order Fabales; family Fabaceae; genus Arachis; species Arachis ipaensis. The sequence goes on from NC_029792.2 coordinate 28,148,342, forward strand.
AGAAGGGCATCAGAAATAATCAAATTGGAGTTCCAAAATGCCTATGACAGAGTCAAGTGGAACTTTGTTGATATTGTACTAGAAAAAATGGGCTTCGGAAGAAGGTGGAGGGCGTGGGTTACAGAGTGTATCAGGTCAGCATCCATCTCCATAATGGTTAACAGGTCACCATCGAAACCATTTAAGATGGAAAGGGGGTGCGGCAAGGCAATCTTCTATCACCGTTTCTATTTGTTCTGGTTGTAGATGTGTTGAACAGGATGATTGGGGAGGCGGTTAGAAATGGGAGAATATCTCCTCTTTTGGTTGGTAGGTATAATACAGAGTTATCACACCTACAATTTGCTGATGACATTATATTGTTCTGTCCACCGGAGGAGGAAACATTGAGAAATTACAAGAGACTATTGCGGTGCTTTGAAGTAATATCCGGATTGAGCATTAACTTTGAGAAGTCCAGCCTAATACCGGTAAATTGCAGTCAGGAGTGGGTGGATCGGATGTGCGGATTACTAGGATGCAGGGCGACATCTCTACCGGTGAAGTATCTGGGTATTAACCTAGGAGCAAACCCAAGACTGGTAAAAACATAGAAGCCGGTAATAGATAAGGTGGAGGAAAAACTCAGTTTGTGGAAAGCTAAGGTTCTCAGTAAAGCAGAAAAGTTGATCCTCATCAAGTCAGTTATCAATAGTATGCCTATTTATTATCTCAGTTTGTATAAAATACCTGTTGCGGTGGTGAAAAAATTAATTTCATTGCAGCGTGATAGTGTGGAAAACGATCCAACACAAAACTAACCGGCAAGTGTACCGGGTCGCATCAAGTAATAATAACTCACATGAGTGAGGTTGATCCCACAGGGATTGAGGGATTGAGCAATTTTAGTTTAGTGGTTGATTTAGTCAAGCGAATCAAGTATTGGTTGAGTTGTTTGTATTTGACAGAAACTAAATTGCTTGAAATGTAAAGGGAGAGGGGTAAATTGCAGGAAATTAAAGAGCAAAGAAAGTAAATAAGCTGAATCTTAAAGAACAAGTAATGTAAATTGCAGAAACTTAGATTGCAAGAAATGTAAATGGCTGAATCTTAAAGTGCAAGAAATGTAAATGACTTGAATTATAAAAGGGATTGGGAGTTGGGATTGTAGAATTTAAACAAGAACAAGTGAATTTCAATTAAACAGAAGAGCAAAAGTTGAATTGAATTGAAATAGATCTCAAACAGAGAGGTAAAATACTTTGAGAAGTAAAAAGAAAGGGTGCTTAATTTGCAGCAAAATAAAAGATGGTTGAAGATCTCAGGTGTGGAAGAGACTAGATAACAAGTCTAGATCTCAAATCCTTCCTTGATCCAACAAGATTAATTGCAAAAGAAATAAAGAAAAGTAAGTTGCAGAAGTAAATTGCAGAAGAGTAGAAGAAGATGCAGTAAAGTAAACAGAAATGGAAATTTAATTATGCAGAGAAAGTAAACAAGAGATCTCAATGTGAGATTGAAACAGAAGTTCTTCAATTCTTCACCCAAGATCAAAAGCAAGAAAATAAAAGAGTGCTCAAGCAAGAACAAGGAAGAAGTGAGATCAATTCTCCTTCCAAATTCTCTAAGATCCCAATTCACAAGTAAAAAGCTCAAAAATAAAAATCAAAGTTCAAAAGGAAAATTCAAAGTAAAATCTAGAGGTGTCAAAAGGTTCCTAATTACATCAAACTAGCTCCTATTTAACACTTTCTATTCTTGGATTTTGGAATTTGGATGGGCTTTTGATTTGGTGAAGAAATGAATTAATTTGGATTTTTAGTTCAATTTTCAGCCCATGGTGCACCTCCCAGGGAAGAGTTCGGCTCTTGGCAAGAGCTTTGGCCAAGAGCTTTGATCCCCTTTCCTTCCAATGTGTTGCGCACGGTCCTTTGTGACAAGAGAGCAAAGCTCTTTGCAAGAGCTTGAAAGCTCTTGGCAAGAGCTTTACTTGTCCTTGAGGTCATTGGTTCAAATCTTGGGTGGAGCACTTGTGGAGCTAATTTCCTTGGCACTAGAGAAGCCCCCAAAGTCTTGCTTCCTTGAGGTGCCTAGTTCGAACCTTGGTGAGTGAAAACAAGTTAATTTTGGCTTGTTTTTCCTTGTGAAGTAGCGCTGGCCCCCTCCCCTTGGTCATGGGTTCAAGTCTTGGTGAGTGCATTAGTGGGCTTTTCCTTCTTGATTTTCTCCAAGGCATGCACGAAAAAGCTCTTTGGCAAGAGCTTCAAAGCTCTTTGCCAAGAGCTTGGCTCTGGATTCCTTTTTCATGTGTTCTTGATAAAGCTCTTTGCCAAGAGCTTGGCTCTTGATTCTTTGAAGGAAAGCTCTCCACAAGAGCTTTAAAGCTCTCCACAAGAGCTTTAAAGCTCTTGGCAAGAGCTTTGTGCCCTTGTTTCTTGAATGCACTTATGCTTCTCCTTCTTTGAGCCACGCTTCCTTTCCTTGTGCCACGCTTTCTTTCTTTGCTTAGATCATGCTCCTTAGGTTATGCTTTTCTTATTTTTTTTCTTTTCTTCACCTACAAGTAATCAAAATAACCAATCAAAGTATCACCAAATTCACAAGGTTTATAAATCATTAAAAATCAATTAAATTTAGCTTAAACCTCATGATTTAGCATCAATTAAATGGTGGTTGTTATGCCCAGCATCTCTTTGGATCACTAAATGTTTTGTAGCTAGGTTGCTCTTTATTGTGGACTTTCAGTTGGCAATCCCAAATCAGTTGATCTAAGTTGTCAAGTTTTAAAATACTCCTTAGAACCTACTTGTCCAAGCATATCCTAGTACACAAACACCACAGGCATATGTCCTAGGGTCCAAGCTATTGGTGTCTAGCCTTATTGTTTATTTCTTTGCCATCTTTTGGCTTTTATTCTTTCTTTTTCTTTCTGTTTTGGTTTATTTTCAAGGGGCTTTCATTAATTAAAGGATCATAGCAGCAAACTGGCTTAAGCTTCAAGTAACAAGTCATTCTTCAGCATTTATTCTATGAGCTATCAATTGAATCAAACACACACCACCACTAACTTTCATTCTAACTTTTGCAACATTGAACAATTACTTTTCTAGATCAAGCATCTCTCTTTTATTCAGACAGCATGGGAAACAAAACAAAGCATTCAAGTTGATGAATGATGACACTCATTATGCAGATATTTTATTCTTAACTAACTGCTAATGTAAACAAAAGAAATAGTAAAACATAAAGCAATTGGAGGCATGTCATGTTTCAGACATGCATCTTCCTTATTTAAGTAAAAGTAAGGAAAGGAGCTTCACCACCTCTATTTGTCAAGCATTTCCATTCTTTTGGATTTGCTGGATTCTCCCTTCTTTCTCTTCCTCGTCTGTGTATAATCTTGAGCTTCTTCACGAGGACATCTTCTTTCCCAAACAGGATCTGTGAGACCTGAAAGCCCGACTGCCTCTAATCTTTGGAATGCTACCTGGGTATTAAGCCGAGACTTTGCTGCCTGGCGGTCTCTAAGTTCTTAGCATTGATCAAATAATTTGATTTGTGGATTTAGTACTGGCATGCAGCGGGTTAAATATTCCAACCTTGCTTGCACATCCTCTTTACAGTCTGATTGTTGCACATGTCTAACTTCTCCAATAGTGTGATGAATGTTCTTCCACTGATACAGGTTGTGAGTATACTCCCCATACTTGGCTTGGGTCAGGAACATCTTATCATATGACTCTTGAAGTCCTGTTGTGAGTTCCCTTTGTCCTTCAAGAATCTTGGCTTGGAATTCTTGTTGTTGGGTCATTGATTGTTGCTGCCAGCTCTCCAATCTTTCCTCCATTCTGTGCTGCCAAGCTTCGTTTTGCTCCCTATTTCTCAAATATTGCTCTTGGTGCTCTAGATATTGCTCTTGTTGCCTTGAGTACTGTTCTTGTGCTCTTTTATTTTGTTGTGATATTTCTTCAAGAGCTCTCTGCAATTGACTTAAATCTATGGCACCAAGAGTTTGTTCTCCTTCCCTTTGAGATCTTCTTCTCCTTCGGGGTTCTTCTTCTTGCTCATCTTCTTCATTAATGCCTTCCATGCTTCTCTTTGTAATTCCCTTCCCTTTCTTTACTTTCTCCATGTCCTCATCTTCAAAGATCACTCTAGCTTTGTTGCAGAGCCTTAGGATGGTGCTTGGATGGCCAAGCCTACTTGAAGTGCTTGTGTTTTCAGCCATTTCTTGGATACTGTTGGCAATGAGTTGTGCCAAATTGATTTTTCCTCCATGTAGGATACAGTATACTAAGAGTGCATGCTTAATTATAACAGATGAGGTGTTCCCAGTGGAAAGTATGGATCTTTTTACTACCTCGTACCACCCCTTGGCTTCAGGGGTAAGATTCATTCTCTTCAAGTGGCTTGGGGCTCCTTTTGAATCTCTTTCCCAGTCCGTGCCTTCCAAGCATATCCCCTGTAGGATCTCATCGGGATCATTCTCCCTTCGCAGTCTGGCTTCATAGCTGGGCTCTTCATAATTTATGGTTCTCAATTTCAAGGCCCTTGTAATGGATGCTGGACTGAAATCCACTTCAACTCCTCTAACATAGCTCTTGTAGGAGACACTGTCTTTGCTTTATTTCACCGCGTTTGCATAAATTTCTCTGATCATCACCGCACTAATATCAGTGAGAGGATCGCACAGAAGCTCCCATCTTCTTTCATTGGTGATTTGCTTCATTATGGGGTATTCCCCTCCCTTTACCTCGAAGCCCATCTCATAAATAATGCGCTTTGACTTCATGAGCCTGTGGTATCTTCCTTCATGAAATTGAGATCTGAATTTTCTTGCATCGTAGGCTGGAGGTTCTGTTACCATTGGTTCTTTTCCTGGTCTTCTCCTTGAACTTGATGAGGCCATGGGTTTAGAGAAAGCAGAGAAGTAGGGATGGACTTGGGGATTGGTTGAGGCACGGCTTAGCAATGTACAGGAGATGTAGAGAGGAATGTTGCTATTATGAGAGAGGTGGTGTATATGTATAGAATTGCAAAAGGTGGAGGCAGAGATTTGTGTTTGTAAAGAAAGTTTGTAGGTACATATGCTGCAAGAGATGTCTCCACTCATTTATAGGCAGGGAGAAAAGTGTTGGCCAAAGACTACACTTGAGGAATAGTTCGGTCATAGATTATGAAGGGTGGAGATTGAGTTGAACAACCTAGTGACCCTATGAGATGAACGGCTTGCATGTTCTCTTGAAAGTTGACAAGGATTCTCCTCCCATTGGTTGCATGGAGTCCGTTCCTCAAGGTGACTAGCATGCAGATTTTTTTGTTCAAAGTTGGCACACCTTCATAGGCACATGTGACCCTTTTCTTGACTTGTCATAACCGTTCCCTTGCCTTGCCTTTGCTTCAGCCTCCTTTCTTTCTAATTAAACAAAATTGATGTGCTTTAGGATACACTTGAAGCACGGTGGTGAAAAAAAAAAGATTGCATTATTTATTTATTTATTTTTTCTTTTTTTTTCCATGAAAGATCAATTGTGTCCCTTACTTAGTGAACCAAGATTTGGTGAACACCAAACTTATCTCTTGCTAAGAGATTAATGTTAAGAACAAGCATTTGTCACAATTGATACTTTCATCATGAATTTCAATTCAAAAATTCCTAGAATAAAATGATGCATGATTCATCTCTGCATGATTTTGGTTGTCTCTTTTCTTTTCTGAACAAAAGTTGATCTTTCTTATAATTGATACATATGCCGACACCAAACTTAATGTTTGGTCATATACTTCATCGAAGTGACCAAGCATATGTTTGAAAAGTTAGCTTCTATGTGTTGTCAAGCACACCAAACTTAGAAGTCTGGCATATGTTTCAAAACAATTTATGCATCTGTCAAGTACATTCAAAATCATGCTAAGGTGATCATAATTTATTGAATTTAAAAGCAAGCAGGAATCTTAAATCATGGGTTGCCTCCCATGGAGCGCTCTTTTATTGTCATTAGCTTGACATTAAACCCTTCTTTTATGGTGGTTGATGACTATAGTGCCTCAGCTTGTTCCCTCTGATTGTGAGCTTCTTCTTTGTTCCTTAGTGCTCAATTTCCACATGCTCGAGAGAGAGTATTTGATTAATGGTGTAGTGATCCTCAGTCCCCAACTGTTGATAAACTAATTGCACCTTATCACCTTTGGAGAACCCTTCTGTTGGAATTTTTTTGTTCGTCCAACCCTTTTTGCTTTTGTTCTTGTTTTTCTTCCCTCCTTTTGTTGACCTTTCTTCTTTGACAATAGGTTTCCCCTTGAGATTTCTCTTTTTGGTTGCCACTACTCCAATGTCTTCTTGAACTTCTTCATTATTTTGCACAGTCTCTTTCTCTATTTGACCAGCTGCATCATCTATCTCTTGCTTGGGAGGGCAGTTGTTGTTTGTCTTGTTGATTCCCTCCTTCCACTGCAGATTCTCTTTGTCTGTTTCTGTACCATTCTTTTTTTCATTACTGCTCTGTGTTTCTGGAAGTACATTCAGAGTGATACTTTCATCATGCATCCTGAGGGTTAATTCTCCTTGCTCTATGTCTATGATGGCCCTAGCAGTGGCCAAGAACGGTCTTCCCAGTATAATGGAGTCGCCCTCATCCTGGTCTGAATCTAAGATCACAAAATTTGTAGGAAAGATGAATCTGTCAACTTTGACTAGAAGGTTCTCAATTATACCCCTGGGGCATATCACTGATTTATCCACCAATTCTAGAGACATCTGTACTGGTTTCACCTCTTTTATGCTTAGCTTGTTCACTAGAGAGGCAGGCATTAGATTGATACTAGCTCCTAAGTCACACATTGCCTTGTTGATGGTCATACTGCCAATGGTGCAGGGTAGAAAGAAACTCCCAGGGTCATCGAGTTTGGGAGGAAGTCCCTTCTGGATTAGTGCTCTGCATTCCTCAGTAAGCAGTACAGTTTCATTAACTTGCCAACTTCTCTTCTTGTTGATGAGTTCTTTTAAGAACTTTGCATACAGGGGCATTTGCTCAAGTGCTTCAGCTAAGGGAATATTGATCTCCAACTTCTTGAAGATTTCAAGAAATTTTGGGAAGTGTTGGTCCTTAGTCTCTTTGTTGAACCTTTGAGGATATGGCAAAGGTGGTGTGAAGTTCACTCCCTGCCTTTGTTCCTTGGTTGGCTCTTTCATTGCTTCCTTCTCTTTCCTTGATTTTTGTGACTGATCTTCCTTTTCTTTGAGCTCTTCTGAGGTCTGCTTGCTTGCTATTACATCTTCATCATTGGCTTTCTCTTCTTCAGCTTGTTTCTTGTCACTTTCCTTTGGCTTCTTGGTCGCTTCTTCATTTTTCACCAGAATTTTTCCACTCCTCAGTTGTATTGCCTTGCACTCCTCTTTTGGATTAGGAATGGTGTCACTTGGTAGTGAGCTTGATGGCCTTTTGATGGCAATTTACTTGGAGAGTTTTTTAATTTGTCTTTCCATATTTTTCATAGAGGCTTTATGGTTCCTCAATGTCATCTCTTGATTTTTCATCATCTTTTCCATTAAGAGCTCCAAGTTGTTAATCCTTTGAGATTCTTGTGAGATTGGTTGATTGTGGGGTGTTAAGGGTTGAGGGTAAGTGTTTTGATTTGAGGTTTGATTATTGGATGGGTAATGGTTGGAGTTGGGGTAGTTGTTTTGGGGTTTTCTGTAAGGGTTTTGGTTAGTTTGCTGCTGGTTGTGGTTTTGGTTGTTTCTTGAAGTGTTTTGATTTGAGTTTCTCTGCCATGGTTGTTGATTCTGGTTGTGATTGTCTCCCCACCTAAGATTTGGGTGGTTCTTCTAAGAAGGGTTGTAAGTATCACCATAGACTTCATTTGGCCCAGAATTTTGGTTGTGTATGTACTGGACTTGTTCTTGCTGCTGCTCCTCTTGAGTTTCTTCATTTTGCCCCCATGTGGATGATGGTTGGCTTGTGTTAACTGCTGCAACTTAGATATGTAACTGTCAGGGTGTACACCATTGGTTTTGACAGTGTCACAAATCCTCAAGAAGGTGGACAAGTGTTGGTTAGGGTCTTCCAGTGGTCCTCCTCCATAAGAACAATTATTTTGAACCAAGGTGATGAGTTGTGGCTTTAGTTCAAAGTTATTTGCATTAACATTTGGGGTAAGAATGCTACTCCCACAATGTCTAGGATCTGCACATGTGTAGGAAGCCAAAACTCTTCTCTGTGGTGGATTATTGTTGTTATTGGCTGTTCCTTCAGCTCCATTTGGTGGGTTTGTTAAGTGTTCCTCCATATCTTGGAATTCTTCTTCTGACTCTTCTTCTCCAATAATGTTTTTCCCTCTTTCAGCTCTTCTTAATCTTCTGAGGGTTCTTTCGTCTTGTTCACAAAATGTGGGTATAACTCTCCTTGTACCTGACATACAACCAAGGCATAAGAATCACAACACCAGAAAGCAATAACACTTCAATCCATGGCTGAAGTGAAATGTTAATTGGCTTAAGCAAAAATTCAAACAGTTAGTGTGTTAGTCAAAAATTAAAGAAAACCGAAAAAAAATAAAAAGTGCTTGATCTAGATCTCCACTTCACTTAATCATTGTCAATCTAATCAATCCCCGGCAACGGCGCCAAAAACTTGATAGTGTGAAAAACGATCCAACACAAAACTAACCGACAAGTGTACCGGGTCGCATTAAGTAATAATAACTCACATGAGTGAGGTCGATCCCACAGGGATTGAGGGATTGAGCAATTTTAGTTTAGTGGTTGATTTAGTCAAGCGAATCAAGTATTGGTTGAGTTGTTTGTATTTGACGGAAACTAAATTGCTTGAAATGTAAAGGGAGAGGGGTAAATTGCAGGAAATTAAAGAGCAAAGAAAGTAAATAAGGTGAATCTTAAAGAATAAGTAATGTAAATTGCAGAAACTTAGATTGCAAAAAATGTAAATGGCTGAATCTTAAAGTGCAAGAAATGTAAATGACTTGAATTATAAAAGGGATTGGGAGTTGGGATTGCAGAATTTAAACAAGAACAAGTGAATTACAATTAAACAGAAGAGCAAAAGTTGAGTTGAATTGAAATAGATCTCAAACAGAGAGGTAAAATACTTTGAGAAGTAAAAAGAAAGGGTGCTTAATTTGCAGCAAAATAAGAGATGGTTGAAGATCTCAGGTGTGGAAGAGACTAGATAACAAGTCTAGATCTCAAATCCTTCCTTGATCCAACAAGATTAATTGCAAAAGAAATAAAAAAAAGTAAGTTGTAGAAGTAAATTGCAGAAGAGTAGAAGAAGATGCAGTAAAGTAAACAGAAATGGAAATTTAATTATGTAGAGAAAGTAAACAAGAGATCTTAAGGTGAGATTGAAACAGAAGTTCTTCAATTCTTCACCCAAGATCAAAAGCAAGAAATAAAAGAGTGCTCAAGCAAGAACAAGGAAGAAGATAGATCAATTCTCCTTCCAAATTCTCTAAGATCCCAATTCACAAGTAAAAAGCTCAAAAATAAAAATCAAAGTTCAAAAGGAACATTCAAAGTAAAATCTAGAGGTGTCAAAAGGTTCCTAATTACATCAAACTAGCTCCTATTTATACACTTTCTATTCTTGGATTTTGGAATTTGGATGGACTTTTGATTTGGTGAAGAAATGAATTAATTTGGATTTTTAGTTCAATTTTCAGCCCATGGTGCACCTCCCAGGGAAGAGTTCGGCTCTTGGCAAGAGCTTTGGCCAAGAGCTTTGATCCCCTTTCCTTCCAATGTGTTGCGCACGGTCCTTTGTGACAAGAGAGCAAAGCTCTTTGCAAGAGCTTTACTTGTCCTTGAGGTCATTGGTTCAAATCTTGGGTGGAGCACTTGTGGAGCTAATTTCCTTGGCACTAGAGAAGCCCCCAAAGTCTTGCTTTCTTGAGGTGCCTAGTTCGAACCTTGGTGAGTGAAAACAAGCTAATTTTGGCTTGTTTTTCCTTGTGAAGTAGCGCTGGCCCCCTCCCCTTGGTCATGGGTTCAAGTCTTGGTGAGTGCATTAGTGGGCTTTTCCTTCTTGATTTTCTCCAAGGCATGCACGAAAAAGCTCTTTGGCAAGAGCTTCAAAGCTCTTTGCCAAGAGCTTGGCTCTTGATTCCTTCTTCATGTGTTCTTGATAAAGCTCTTGGCAAGAGCTTCAAAGCTCTTTGCCAAGAGCTTCAAAGCTCTTTGCCAAGAGCTTGGCTCTTGATTCTTTGAAGGAAAGCTCTCCACAAGAGCTTTAAACCTCTTGGCAAGAGTTTTGTGCCCTTGTTTCTTGAATGCACTTATGCTTCTCCTTCTTTGAGCCACGCTTCCTTTCCTTGTGCCACGCTTTATTTCTTTGCTTAGATCATGCTCCTTAGGTTACGCTTTTCTTATTTTTTTTTCTTTTCTTCACCTACAAGTAATCAAAACAACCAATCAAAGTATCACCAAATTCACAAGGTTTATAAATCATTAAAAATCAATTAAATTTTGCTTAAACCTCATGATTTAGCATCAATTAAATAGTGGTTATTTGATTCAAAGAAACCATGCATTTTCATTCCAAATTACTTACTTAGAATGCAAGAAAGTGCATAAAACCTAATAAAATCAAAGAAAAAGGCTAGTAAAACTAGGCTAAGATGACTTGTCATCATAGCGGAGGTTCTTTTAAGGGAAGGACGATGGAAGAGTCGGGTTGGCTCTGGTAAAATGGGAGATGATACATACACCGAAGAAACTGGGAGGGTTAGGTGTAGGAGACGCGATGGTTCGTAATGCCGCCTTATTGTTCAAGTGGTGGTGGAGATTTTCTAAAGAAGATTGCCCACTATGAAAGAAGATTGTGTGCTCATGCAATAATCTGAACCCTAACCAGTTATTGTCTACTCAAGCTATACCGGCAAAAGGGGGCCCATGGAAATATATATGCAACCTGCAAATAAAAGAGCAGACTGTCAGGCAGAAGATAATTGATGGTCTTGCTATGGAAGTAGGAGATGGTGGATCAACCAGATTTTGGGAGGATACATGACTACAGTCGGGGAAGTTGAAAGACTCCTTTCCAAGGCTTTTCTTGGTTTCAAATAACAAAGGATCCGTAATCGGGGACGGTGGGTTTCGGGATGTAAGAACTGGATTTTTAACGGATAAAATCATTTAAATGCCCAAATTAAATTCCAGAAAGTTAGGATGAAAATTTGGGGATTTAAATATGATTTTTAGACTCAGTGGATCCTTTTGAGTCAGAAAATGTGTTTTCTGCAAAAAACCATAAAAAATCGTGAACCGGCTATTGAACCAGTTTAACCGGTTCAAGTCTGCCCGGCGCTGCACGAGAAAAAGTGAAAATAGTCCAAGACCTTAGAAAAACATTAGAAATAGAAAACCGGGTGTTATTGTTAAAGGTTTGGCCCAAAGTTGGGTCGAAGGGGCTCAAAACGCTAACGGGTTGGACCGGACCCAAGTTGGGCCCAAGCCCAACATATATAAGGGTTCATTAATGAACCCAAACACACACAACACACTTAAACACACACACACACACACACACACACCCAGCTGAGAAAGGAAGGAGAAGAAACCCCATGAGTACTATTCATCATCTTCTTCCCAAGCTCATATCTTGAGCTACGGAGCTCCGATCGCCGCACCGTTTGTGGCTATGTGTTCCTTGTGAAAAGCTCTACAAAACCCATCCAAAAAATGGTAAGTCAAGCTCGAATCCCTCTCAGTTCTTCTCCTCAAAGTTTCGAGTTTTTAGGGTTTTGGCTAAGTGAAAAGTTGTGATTTTTGGGTATTTAGGTACACTCTAGCTTTTGATTGATGTTGGTTTTGGCTTCCAAAACTGTTGGGTAAGGTAAGAGGCATTGAAACTCTTGTGAAATTTTAATTATAATGAGCCCTAGGTTGATTTATGATGATTTTTGTACATATAGCTTGCTTATGGTGATTTTGGAGCTTGTTGGAGAATCTTGGTGGCTTAGATTGTGCTTGAAAGCTTATCTTGGTCTTAATTTGGGGTTTGGTGCATATTGGGGATCGGTCAAGGTATGGTTTCGATTTCCTCTATGTAGTATATAATATTCATGGACACTTAGGCTAGTGACCCACAAGATAGGTTTGAAATTTTATATGATATTGATGATTGGTTGGTTGATGGTGTACAATAAATTGGTATTGTTGATATGGTTAAATGATGATGTTGAGATATGATGGATTTGGATGATTGAACATTGTTGATTAATAATATGAGCATGGTTGAGTTAATGATGAATGATTTGTGAAGTTGAGAAGTAATTTATGTTGATATATAAATATATGATATGGATGTTGATGTTGTGGATGAGGAAAATTGAAAGAAAAATGTGGTAAGTTTGGTGTGATATGGCATAGAGGGTTAAGTGTGATGAAAAGTGGAGTCTGGATTGGGTTGGTTTGGTTTTGGTTGGGTTTTACAATGAAATTGTGAAAATTGTGATTTTGGGTAAAAGTTAGTTTTTGGTGAACTTTGTCTGATCATAACTTTTGCCTCGGTTCTCAGAATTGAACGAAATTTATTTAGAATTAAAGTTCATTAAACCTTTAAACCAATATAAAGTTTGAAAGATTTGGAATTTTGTAGAGGAATTTATCATCATTCCAAGTTGGTGTTGAAAATCTAAAATTCTGTAGAGTTGCAGAATTTCAGGATTTCTGATATGTGCGCACGCATAGCCTTGTGCGAACGCACAATCCTGCAAAATTCTTATTCTGTGCAGACGCACAGACCTGTGCGTACGCACAGGCAGGAAAAGGCTCTCTGCTTGCAGCGTTGGCATTGCTTGTGCGCGCACATCAATGAAGAATTGCGACCTGTGCGGACGCACAGCCCTGTGCGAACGCACAAGTCGAGAAGGGTCGTCTGTTGAGGGCGCTCGCACAGCTTGTGCGAGTGAACAGGCTTGTAAATTTTAGTACCTGTGCGTACACACACCCCTATGCGTACGCACACCCCTATGCGTACGCACACTTCCAAAATCTTCCTGGGCGTGTGCACGCACACGCCCTGTTTTACAAATTTAACTTTGTTTTCAACTATTTCACCTTCCCAAAAAGGTTGTAAGCTTCTATAACATCATTTTAAGGCTTTTGAACTTAATTTTGAGTATGGGAATATGGGAAATAGGCTAAGAGTTTGATGGTTATCAGTGGCTAAGAGAAGGGGGGTTGAATCTTAGCCCCCTTTTTTGCTTGACAATGTTTGCTGGCTTTTGAAACCACTTCTGGAAACTTTTTTGTCTTTTTATCTCGTAACTAGCCACAAGATTTTTTCTTTTGTCTCGTCCCCAGCCACGAGACTTTTCATTTTATCTCGTCAGTCAGCACGAGATATTTTCAGTTTTATCTCCTGGTCACCAGAAACAGAAATGGAGTAGAAGAGAGAGAAGATTACACCAAGATATATCCTGGTTCAGCTGCTAAGTGCAAGGCAGCCTACATCCAGTCTCCATCATAATAATGATGGAATTTCACTATAATCATCCTTGATTACAAACACCAATTCTCCCTAGGAACTACCCTTCCTATCTGGGACAAGTCCAGAATCTAAACCCAAACTGAGCTTCACTTGGTCATAGCCAAGCTTTCAACTGTAAAGTGCTAACCCAACTTACAAGGGGATTCCCACAGAATCATGAAACACAACACAGATGTACAAAGGAATTCTAAGGACATCTATGGCTTTTTCTTTTAATTTAGCACTCTCTGCCTTTTTCCGTTCTATGGCTTTTTCATTACAAACCTCACTGTTTGCCTTTTTCCATGAGACTCAAGACATGACAAAATTAAACAGAAAAATTACAAAATAAGAACATTGAAGGAGAAGAAATTCTGTCAGCTTAGAGAGCTATGAGAACCCTGTGCTTTTGTACTCTCACTCCTTGAATCAACCCTAACTGTTCACCCTTACTTATAGGGAGAAGCCTCCAAGGTTGAAACCAAACAAACCAAGCCAATCTTCTTCTTCTTCAACTTGAACCGGTTCGGCCAGAGAGAGAGAAGAGATAACCCATGCAAAACCCAACATGCAATTACCTCTAGTCCTTCCTTGGTCACCACTCTTCATCAATCTGAGCCCTTCATCTCTTCCTTGCTCTCCAAGATGAACTTCTGGCCCTTGCTGCTTCATGATGATGATAGCTTTATCTGCTCCAATCTCTGCCTCTTCCATCACGTAGCAACTCTAGCTACCTCCTATGATAGTTGAGTAGAATCAGAGACAAGCCATCCTCCAAGATTCTTCTTCTTTGTTGGCCGAGATCTTCTTCTTCTTTTTGGGTATGTGGAGCCTGAGATTACCTCACCAAATCTTACCATTCTTGGTGATAATCTCAGCCACTACATACTTTTAGTTTGCTTTTTCTTGCCATCATTGTGATGGTCTTTTGGCGTGTCTTTCTTTCTTTTCGGTAGCTCAATGTAGCTTCCATGGTTTGCTGGGTAATGTCCAAAAAAGAAAAAAGAAAGAATGAGAGAGAAGAAATAATTGGAAGAGAAGCAATTAAATGAATTAAACAAATTAATTGAATAGAAGTTGCTTTTCCTTCCCTGAGTAGCGTGTAGCCTTAATGCCATCAATCATATCAATGACATTCTCTCTCATGTTTCCAATGCTAGCAAATTAAATTTTGAAATCCATCCCAAGAGAAGGATTGGGATCTGTTGGAGGTATGAAGCAATTTTGCTTCCTTTCATAATAGGTTTTGGATCAAGCATTGGGTCATGTAGCAATAATTATTAATTTGGGCTTGTAGCAATAATAGTTTAATTTTGGCCCAAGTATTGTTACCATTAATTCAACAATGTGGATCAAAAAGATTTTTGTATCAATGCTGAATGTTAGTTTTAATTTGGGCTTATGATGATATTTGAATTCTGGCCTAAATAATCACAAATTGCTTCAGCCACATAATATAGGAATCATTAAACAAGGCTGAATGGTTTTAAACATATTGGGCTGGCAATAATTCTTTTCCTGTTCGGCCCAATAAGAAAACCTGCATCATAAAATTATCAATCTCATCACAAATATTAATTTAGAGTTTTCCAAACTCATCAATCTCCCCCTTGATGACAAACATTATTAAAATTGAAATGGAAAGAAATTAAAGATTAAAGTATAGAATACTCCCTTTGAATTTTTGAATTTTTCCCCCTTTCTAATTGTCACATGGCTCCCCCTTAATATATGCCATTATTACCAAGGGAAGCTCTAACCTGTAACGATTTTTATCAAGCCTGAAGTAACAATGTTATTCAACATATCTTTTACATGATGCTGAATGCTTGATTTATGAGCAGATTTGTATGATAGTCAAAACTCATTTGATATCAATAATATGGTTTTCTGCTCAATTACAAAACAATTGATGCAAACAAATTTTGAAGTTTCCTGAAGCTACTTTTTGAAAAAAAAAAGAATTTTTCAATGTATAAATCAGAGCAAGTTAACCATAGCAAGAAAATTTTTCTCATCAAGCATAATCATCTCAGACAATAGTAAGTTTCATATTTCTTAATTTAAAGGAATTGCCAAAAATAAGTTCAAAGACAGTAATCATTATACCAAGACAAATGTATCACCATTATATTCAACCAAGCATTTTACTAAGAGAAACATCAAGCAACAGCAGCATTCACAGGGCAAAGCAATTGCATTATCAATCATGCATTAACAAGCATCAAGTGTATCATTTCAACAAGGGTGATCATGAATTCTCAACAGAATTTCATCCCTTATTTTCCAGTTTCAATTTTCAGAATTATTCCTCCCCCTTTTTGCATCAAGGGACACCTACAAAAAGAATATGACATAGCAAGCAGAATATCCAAAATATTTTCAAAAGTGTCCATAGAGTATCACAGAGTTATAGTACTAACAGTAACAAGCCAAAACAGAGTATCAAATTGAGCCTAAGTGTGTCAATATCAAACACTAAACAGAAGTTTAATCATCAGAGAGATGAAACTCAGATTCCTCAGCCCCTGCCTCACTACCTACTTCATCCTCAAGGCTTTCCAGCATCAGACCGACCGTATCTTTGCATTTCTTCCAAGCCGACTCATTTTCATAGGCTAGTTTGCATGCCGACTTATAAAATTGTACCATGAGTTCTGACATGTTTAAAAATTCTGTGAGAATGTCTTTGATAGATTCGGTTGCCTTGGAGATTCTGGCCGACTTTCAAAATCATCATCAGAAGCTACAGATTTCTTTCCCTTTTTAACAGTGCCGCCTCCTTTTATCATTGACACTTTGTTCTCTACAGCCTCATTCAGAAGGTCAATTTTAAAAAATTCAAAGATGCTGGTTAAGAACATACCATAGGGCAGATTTGCCTTTTTGGTACTCTTTACCGAATCCCAGATATGACGGATCATGAGATAACCAAAAGAAATTGGAGTAGATGTAACAAGTGCAAAGATGATTAGAGAATCAGAGAATGTTACTCTATTGTGAGAGCCGCTTTGAGGAGTCAGAATATGTGTGATAATCCTGTGAAGCAAGGAGTTGGTTGGTCCGAGAGCTTTATGTGTAGGAATAGTGCCATCCAAACCAGAGAGATTCTCACAGATGTGTTGAAGAACAACCTTATAGGTGACCCCGACTTGTGAGTCCCACCTTTCGGCCATGTATGCTTACGGCCCTTCCTCCTTGTAGCCCAAGGCCGTTCCAATGGTGGCGGTATCAAGAGTGATGTGAACTCTCTTCACATATGAATGTATGGTACCATCTATGAGTCTCATGTTGGCAAGAACTCTCAAACTAAACCTGGGTAAACTGGCTTTTGGATGTGAAGCAGAGGAGTCCATTGAAGCAGTTCAAAAAGAGGAGACACATTTATTCCCTTGCTGGTGAGAGAATCCAAGTTGACAAGGTAGGTTGCACAGAGATGACGCTTCTCAAGGACTTCTTTATGGAATTCATATGAAGCGCAGGAATTGAATCGGACAGGGTCATAGTGAGAGTGTGTCTTGTTGAATTTGTTCTTGAAGTCCAAAGATTCCAGGTTAGCAGGTTCCTTGGTGTTGTGCAAAGCAAATCCTTTTGATTTCTGGCCACTCTTTTCGGGTGTTGCTTTTTTCTTTGGAGATGGTGGTGGTGATGGAATGGGTGATGTGTGAGACTTTTCCTCTTCTTCCATGGGAACTTTTTCTTTCTTCTTCCTTGAAGAAGTTTTTGTAGCTATGACTTTCCTACGCATGGTGTCGGTTTGCTTTGAGGGAGGTGAGGGAGAAGATGATGATGTAGAGTGAATATGGATGTGAGTATGAGATTGTGGAGTAGACGGTTTTTGAGAGAAGAGAATGTGTTCGCTTTTTCTGGGAGCAGTTTTCTTTTTCTTGGTAGTGAAAATGGAGAAGTGGGATATGAGGGGGTTGAGTTGAAACCGAATGGAGTGAGGAAGGAGGGAGGTTAGAGAAGCAATAAATATGGATTGGAAAGAGATAGTGGAGGGAGTTAATAACCATCAAGAGGGCGCGGTTATTAACCAAGGGGATTTCCATTTATTTGAAATAAATTGAAAAAGTGGTTTCCTTGAATCAAGGGATTAGTTGGAAGGAAAGATTTGATTTGACATTATCCTCTTCCAATAAGATTTGATGAGACAACAAAAGGATTGTGATTTTCAAAAATGAGGAACTAACAAAACGGTCAGAATGGGATCAAGAAAATTTGGTGGGGCCCTTGAGAATTAATTTTGGCACTGTCTCCCCCTTGATCACAGCCCCTCCAACACTTTTATTTTTATCTCGTCCATTCCTACGAGACAAAACTGAGTAGAATCAATATTTCATAAGTTATCAATAGAACCTAAATCAAACATTCCCAAACTTTTTCTCAATGTGCAGAGTCTGTCTTCACAGAGGGGTTTTGTAAAAATATCAGCAAGTTGGTCTTCAGATTTTACAAATTGAATATCAATAGTACCCTTTTGCACATGTTCTCTAATGAAATGATATTTTATCTCAATATGCTTGGTTCTTGAGTGCAAAACAGGATTTTTTGAAATATTTATAGCACTCATATTATCACAAAATAAGGGTATACTATTGATCTTTAATTTGTAATCTTTCAACTGTGTTTTTAACCAAATTAATTGAGAGCAACATGCAGATGCGGAAATGTATTCAGCTTCAGCTGTGGATAAAGCCACTGTGGCTTGCTTTTTGCTTGACCACATGTTGAGTGATCTTCCAAGGAAGCAACACATGCCGGATGTGCTCCATCTATCCACTCTATCTCCCGCATAATCTGCATCACAAAACCCTACTGTACAAAAGTCATCAGATTTAGGATACCACAACCCATAATCACAAGTCCCCTTAATGTATCTAATGATGCGCTTAACAGCCGAAAGATGGGATTCTTTTGGGTGAGATTGAAACCTTGAGCATATACCCACACTTTGGACAATATCCGGTCTAGAGGAGGTAAGGTACATAAGTGAACCTATCATTCCTCTATACCTTGTTTCATCCACATCTTGGCCATCATCATCCTTTTCAAGTTTTGTGTTAGGATGCATTGGTGTACCCATTGGTTTGGAATTTTCTAGGCCAAACTTTTTGATAAGTTCTTTTGCATACTTTCCTTGGTGAATAAAGGTACCACTAGGAGTTTGTTTAATTTGGAGGCCTAGAAAGAAAGTTAGCTCTCCCATTAAACTCATCTCAAACTCACTAGTCCTGAGTTTTCCAAACTCTTCACACAAGGATACATTGGCCGATCCAAATACAATATCATCAACATAAACTTAAACAAGGAGTATATCATCATTAGATGCTTTAATAAATAAAGTAGTGTCGGTGGTACCCCTTTGAAATTGATTTTCCAACAAGAAGGCACTAAGCCTTTCATACCAAGCTCTTGGAGCTTGTCTAAGACCATAAAGAGCCTTAGATAGTTTGAAAACATGATTTGGAAACTCTTTATCTTCAAACCGGGAGATTGTGCCACATACACTTCTCTATCAATAAAGCCATTAAGGAAAGCACATTTAACATCCATTTGAAATATTTTGAAACCTTTATGGGCAGCATAGGCAAGAAGCAATCTAATTTCTTCCATTCTAGCTACCGGAGCAAAAGACTCATCAAAATCTATACCCTCTTCTTGATCGTAACCTTGGGCCACTAATCTAGCCTTGTTACGAACAACTTGTCCATCCTCACCAAGTTTATTTTTAAACACCCACTTAGTACCCGTAACTTTCTTACCATCCGGATGGGGTACTAGTGTCCAAACCTCATTCTTGTCGAATTGAGCAAGCTCTTCTTACATAGCTTTGACCCATGATGGATCTTCAAGAGCTTGTCTGACATTGTTAGGCTCCATTTGTGACAAGAGGGCAAAATTACTTGGTTCGGATTGCCTTTTGGTGGAGGATCTTGTTGTTACTCCTTGAGAGGGATCACCAATTATAAAGTCATGAGGATAACCCCTCATAGACTTCCATTCTCTAGGCTTCTGGAGTGGTGTTGGGCTTTGATGAGTTTCTGGTGGTCCCACTGTTTCA
This sequence comes from Arachis ipaensis, assembly GCF_000816755.2. Classification (NCBI taxonomy): domain Eukaryota; kingdom Viridiplantae; phylum Streptophyta; class Magnoliopsida; order Fabales; family Fabaceae; genus Arachis; species Arachis ipaensis. The sequence goes on from NC_029792.2 coordinate 28,167,875, forward strand.
GTTTCTCGTGTCTGCTCAGGAGATAAAATAGAAATGTCTCCTTCAATCTGACGAGACAAAACTGGATTGGCAGATTCTTCATTTTGAGTAGATTTGGGATTTTCTTTACTTGTTCCAGCTTCTTCACCATCTGAATTATTATCTATCACAGCACTGAGAATTAAATTAGAATCACAAAAAGTAACATGTATGGATTCCTCTATGGTTCTATGCTCTTTGAGATAAACTCTATATGCCTTGCTTGTGGTGGAATATCCAACAAACATTCCTTCATATGATTTTGGATCAAACTTTCCAAGGTTTTCTTTATTGTTAAGTACAAAGCATTTGCATCCAAAAACATGAAAGTACTTAAGATTTGGAGGGGTTCCTTTCCATAGCTCATAAGGGGTTTTCTTCAACCCTTTTCTAATGATTGTCCTATTCAAAATGTAACAAGTCGTATTCATAGTTTCAGCCCATAAAAATTTTGGAATCTCATTCTCACAAAGCATGGCCCTAGTCATCTCTTGAAGGCTTCTATTCCTTCTCTCAACCACCCCATTTTGTTGAGGTGTTCTAGGGCATGAAAAGTTATGAGAAATTCCTAAGTTATCACAGAATTTTTCAAAATTTTGGTTTTCAAATTCTCTTCCGTGATCACTTCTCAAATGAGAAATTTTTAAATCTTTTTCATTTTGAATTTTCTTGCAAAGAGTGGAGAAGGCATGAAAAGCATCATTTTTATGAGCAAGGAAAAGTACCCAACCAAATCTAGAGTAATCATCTACCACCACAAGACCATAGTATTTACCTCCTAAACTTTGAGTTCTTGTTGGACCAAAAAGATCAATGTGTAACATCTCTAATGGCCTTTTGGTTGAGATTCCATCTTTAGGTTTAAAAGAGGATTTCACTTGTTTGCCCAATTGGCAAGCATCACAAGTAAGATCCTTATCAAATTTGATGTTTGGAATTCCTCTAACCAGATTTTTCTTAACTAGCTTAGAAATTTGGTAAATGCTAGCATGACCCAACTTTCTATGCCATAGCCATTTTTTAGATTCAAAAGAGGTAAAACATGTTACATTTTGTTCTTTCAAGTCCTCAAGAGTCAATCCATACACATTATTGCACCTTTTAGCTTCAAATAAAATATACCCAGTTTTTTTACACACAACCAAACACACAAATTTTCTAAAAATAACTTCAAAATCTAAATCACACAATTGGCTAACACTAAGTAAATTATGTTTCAAACCATTTACAAGAAGGACATCATTTATACAAGATGAAAAGTTTTTACCAACTTTCCCAATAGCCACTATTTTTCCTTTTGCATCATCACCAAAAGTGACAAGTCCTCCATCATATTCATTAAGCTTTATGAAGAAGGTTGTCTTTCCGGTCATATGCCTAGAGCATCCGCTGTCCATATACCACATATTCTCCTTTTGTTTGGATGCTAGGCACACCTACAAAACAAGCTCAAGTGACCTTAGGTATCCAAATTTTCTTGGATCCTTTCACGTTAAACCATCTTTTATGTCCTAAGCCATTATAATAAAAAACAACCTTGTAAACTTTATCTCCTATCATCCTTTCACCAAAAAAGCATTGTATGGAAAAGTGTCCATTTCGGTTACATAGTCTACAAAATCTTGGAGTTGTTGTTTTGTTAAAGCTTCTTGGGTTTTGAAATCTTGTATCATTAGAAGATGAGGCAATATTTTTAAAATGAGATTTTTCAACAGATTTATAAAACCCCAAGCCAGCTTTATCATAAAGAGATTTTTGGCTAGCCAAGATTTGATTCAGATTTTCAGAACTTTGTGTGAATTTGGCTAAGTCTTCTTTAAGCCTTTTGACCTCTTTAATCAACTCTTCATTCCTTCTAAAACAATCAACATATGCAACAACCGAATGGTCACTTTCATAGCTCCTAAGTTGGGCTTTTAACTTCTTATTTTCTTCAACAAGATCACAAGCAGTTTCGGCCTCCCTTAGCTTTTCTTTTAAAAATCCGTTTTCTGCTTTAAGGATGATAATTTTTTGTTCAAGTTCTTGATTATCCAGCAAAAAACATCTTATTTTTTTAGAAAGATGATCTATCATAAGATGAAGAGATTCAGTGTTAGGGTTGGGAACGATTACCTGCTCAACAAGGTCAGCCATGAGGCATGGTTGAGACTTCGTTTCAGATTCTTCATCTTCTTCAGAGTCATTTTCAAGATCTTCCCATGATGCCATCAGTCCCTTCTTCTTCCCCTTCTTTGGTTTTTCTTCCTTTTTCAACTTAGGGCAGTAAGATTTGAAGTGCCCCGTTTCTTTACAATTGTAGCAAGTCACCTTGCTGAAATCTCTTTTCTGTTTTCTTGAGCTGCCTCTTTTGCCTCTCTCCTTGAGCTTTACCATTTTCTTGAATTTTTTTGCAAACAACACAAATTCATTTTTAGATGAGTTATCACTGGATTCATCATCCAGAGGGTTAGTGACAGATGAAAAAGCTATTCCTTTCTTTTTTGAATCTTTTTTCAAATAGGTGTTTTCAAAAGCAAGTAAATTTCCTCTCAAATCATCATAAGTCATAGAGTCAAGACCACTACTCTCAGAAATAATTAAAGCTTTTGTTTCCCACTCTTTTGTGAGACATCTCAACACTCTTCTCACTACCACAGATTCAGGATACTTGATTCCCATAGCATTCAAGCCAACAATAATGGTGTTGAAGCGCTCAAACAGCTCATCAATGGATTCTCCTTCCTTCATTGCAAACATTTCGTATTCTCTGTTTAACATATCTATCCTGGTCTTCTTCACAATGGTTGTTCCTTCATGAGTAACTAGGAGTTTGTCCCAGATTTCTTTTGCTGTTGTGCAACGTGATACCCGTCGGTACTCCTCAAAGCTGATAGCACAGTTGAGCAGATTGATAGCTTTGGCGTTGAGCTCCATCTTTTTTCTATCTTCTTCCATCCAGCTTGCTTCTGGTTTAGGAGAGACAACTCCTTCGGCACTTGTAACAGTTGGATATTGAGGGCCTTCCAGGATAATCTTCCAAAGTCTGTAATCCACTACTTGCACAAAGATCTTCATCCTCTCCTTCCAATAGGTATAGTTTTTCCCATTGAAAAGAGGAGGTCTGTTGCTTGATTGTCCTTCGGTCAGATTGTAGGACACTAAATTTGAGCCACTGTTTTCTGCCATGAGGATTTTTACTCCAAGCTGCAAAGCTTGATCTCTTTGAGACCAAGCTCTGATACCAATTGATGGTTATCAGTGGCTAAGAAAATGGGGGGTTGAATCTTAGCCCCCTTTTTTGCTTGACAATGTTTGTTGGCTTTTGAAACCACTTTTGGAAACTTTTTTTTCTTTTTATCTCGTAGCTAGCCATGAGACTTTTTCTTTTGTCTCGTCCCCAGCCACGAGACTTTTCTTTTTATCTCGTCAGTCAGCACGAGATATTTTCAGTTTTATCTCCTGGTCACCAGAAACAGAAATGGAGTAGAAGAGAGAGAAGATTACACCAAGATATATCTTGGTTCAGCTGCTAAGTGCAAGGCAGCCTACATCCAGTCTCCATCACAACAATGATGGAATTTCACTATAATCATCCTTGATTACAAATACCAATTCTCCCTAGGAACTACCCTTCCTATCCGGGACAAGTCCAGAATCTAAACCCAAACTGAACTTGACTTGGTCACAGCCAAGCTTTCAACTGTAAAGTGCTAACCCAACTTACAAGGGAATTCCCACATAATCATGAAATACAACACAGATGTACAAAGGAACTCTAAGGACATCTATGGCTTTTTCTTTTAATTTTGCACTCTCTGCCTTTTTTCGCTCTAAGGCTTTTTCATTACAAACCTCACTGTTTGCCTTTTTCCATGAGACTCAAGACATGACAAAATTAAACAGAAAAATTACAAAATAAGAACATTGAAGGAGAAAAAATTCTGTCAGCTTAGAGAGCTATGAGAACCCTGTGCTTTTGCACTCTCACTCCTTGAATCAACCCTAACTGTTCACCCTTACTAATAGGGAGAAGCCTCCAAGGTTGAAACCAAACAAACCAAGCCAATCTTCTTCTTCTTCAACTTGAACCGGTTTGGCCAAAGAGAGAGAAGAGATAACCCATGCAAAACCCAACATGTAATTACCTCTAGTCCTTCCTTGGTCACCACTCTTCATCAATCCGAGCCCTTCATCTCTTCCTTGCTCTCCAAGATGAACTTCTGGCCCTTGATGCTTCATGATGATGATAGCTTCATCTGCTCCAATCTCTGTCTCTTCCATCACGTAGCCACTCTAGCTACCTCCTGTGATAGTTGAGCAGAATCAGAGACAATCCATCCTCCAAGATTCTTCTTCTCTGTTGGCCGAGATCTTCTTCTTATTTTTGGGTATGTGGAGCCTAAGATTATCTCACCAAATCTTACCATTCTTGGTGATAATCTCAGCCACTACATACTTTCAGTTTGCTTTTTCTTGCCATCATTGTGATGGTCTTTTGGCGTGCCTTTCCTTCTTTTCGGTAGCTCAATGTAGCTTCCATGGTTTGCTGGATAATGTCCGAAAAAGAGGAAAAAAAGAATGAGAGAGAAGAAACAATTGGAAGAGAAGCAATTAAATGAATTAAACAAATTAATTGAATAGAAGTTGCTTTTCCTTCCCTGAGTAGCGTGTAGCCTTAATGCCATCAATCATATCAATGACATTCTCTCTCATGTTTCCAATGCTAGCAAATTAAATTTTGAAATCCATCCCAAGAGAAGGATTGGGATCCATTAGAGGTATGAAGCAATTTTGCTTCCTTTCATAATAGGTTTCGGATCAAGCATTGGGTCATATAGCAATAATTATTAATTTGGGCTTGTAGCAATAATAGTGCAATTTTGGCCCAAGTATTGTTACCATTAATTCAACAATGTGGATCAAAAGGATTTTTGTATCAATGCTGAATGTTAGCTTTAATTTGGGCTTATGATGATATTTGAATTCTGGCCCAAATAATCACAAATTGCTTCAGCCACATAATATAGGAATCATTAAACAAGGCTGAATGGTTTTAAACATATTGGGCTGGCAATAATTCTTTTCCTGTTCGGCCCAATAAGAAAACCTGCATCACAAAATTATCAATTAACATATGTTAAATGAAAATCGAATTAATAATTTTGTAATTAATATAATTAATAATATTTAGTCATCACAAATATTAATTTAGAGTTTTTCAAACTCATCAGAATTTTAGTCGATGATTATTATGAAATATTAGAGAACGGAGGCTTACGTTTCTGGTGTACTGAGGATGGGTTGGTAGAGTGAGAATGAAGAAGGGAAATATTGAATTAACAGTGGTTGAGAAGGTACCACTACACTACTTTTTATTGAAACTAAGAGACGCTATGCGCCCGGGCAGGGGCTGAGGTTGATCTCGCCTGTTCGAGGTAGCGGCGGTAGCGTAAGGGTGGTGGTTTATCCCGCTTCCGCTTAGATGTGAGGTCGGTGGCAATAGATCCCGCTCACATTCCTTCGGATCTATAGAGCGTGCAGGCGCTGGTACCTAGACAGTGATCCGAGCACTATATCTCGGGAGTTCCCATATGAGAATTTTGAAGGGCGCCGTCTCCATGGAGATGTGTCGGGTTGGCAGTTGAACCGACAATGTGATATCACAGCCAGTAGGGCAGGCATTCATCATATGCATTTACTATCCGTTTGTATGCTTTGACTACTTGTACTGGCTTGCCTAATTGTATAACATGCCTAATTGCTATTTGAATTACTTGTCATATATGCTTCTATTTGTGATTTACTTGCCTTGTATATAATTGTGATTTCTGCTAAGATTGGGGAGGTTCGGAAGGCGGTGGCGATGGGATCGTATGGAGGATCGGTTGGTGAAGGCTGTGGGACAGCGGTGTTTGATTAGATTAGAAATCCCCTAAGATAGATTACCCTTTTATGGTGCTATGGTTTAAGTTTTGTTAAGGTTTTATATAATCATGCTTATCTGTTTTAGTATGCCTTATGTTTGAATCTTGTGATGGATATGAAGTCTAAGGTTGCCTTTGGCGTCCCGAGGTCTTATATCCTACATCACTGGACACTGTTACCATACTGAGAACCTCCGGTTCTCATACCATATTTTTTTTTTGTGTTTTTCAAATGCAGGTCGCAACCCACCTCGGTGAGTTGTTGGGGTGGTGACAGAAGCGGAGGATCCGGATAATTCCTTTTGAGTCTCTTTTGTTTATTTGTATATGTCTCTTAATTTTGTATTTTTATTTTGGCCTAGATGCTTGTATTTGAGAGAGAACAAAACTTGTATAAGCCATTTTAAACTTCAGTTTCCTTTTGTCGGTATATTTGGCTAGCCGGCTTAAACTTCGCGAGCCATGGCGAGTTTCTTTTGATATTACGCTATTATACTATTATCCTTGATTATATCACACCTGTTTCTTGTGCTTTAAGTTAGACTCTTCGTTAGTTTGTTTTGCACTTTTAAAATCCTGTTTTTGAGCTATATCCTTCATCAGGCTTCTAGAATATATTATTTCCTTCTATATATAAATATGTATAAGCCTTAGAACTGTCGTAATCTCTGATTAACCTTTGCCTTACGGCTAGAGGTAAGGCTTAGGATAATTAGGGTGTTACATTTAGTGGTATCAGAGCAGTTTGTCCTTGTAAGCCTGAGGGATAGACCGATTGTGCTTCATTGCATATTCTGTGTGTCTTTTCTTTCATGCTATTAGGTTATCTACTTGATATTTCATAGCATGCTTGTTTGTGAGTGCCTGTTTGCGATAATTGAAACACTAGGCGTTTGATATTAATATTGATCACCTCGATATCGATTGTTTGGTGTAGACAGAAAACCTAATGGCCACTCGCGGACGAGGTTGAGAACGTTCACGAGAGAGTAGGAATGAGCAACCGGCTGATAACCATGCCGAGTTCATGGCGGCGATGGCGAACCTGGCTGACACCATGGAAGCGAATGCTGCTGCGACTCTGCAAGTTGTGCAGAGGTTAACCCAATCGGCCATAAGCAAAAACGACAAGGGAGGAGGTGCTGAGGACAGCTTGAGAGGTGTTCTGAGAACTCTAGCTGCTTTTCAAAAAGCTGGCCCGCCGATTTTCAATGGTTCGACAAACCATACTGATGCAAACAACTGGTTCCAAGCTGTGGAGCGTGCATTGCTAACTCAACATATACCGTATGACCAGTTCGTGGAGCATGCGGCTTATCAACTAGTGGGAGAAGCTCAGCAATGGTGGCAAGGAGAGCGCCGATTACTACACCAACAGAATGTGAACATTACCTGGGCGTTATTCAAGGATACTTTCTACAAGAAGTACTTTCTTGAGTCAATAACGGAGGCCAGAGAGTTGGAGTTCTTACAGCCGAAGCAAGGGTCCATGACTATAGCAGAATATACCAGCAAGTTTGAGGAACTCTGTAAGTTTTCAAGAATAAGTCAGGGTACTCTTGAGTCCTATGAGGGCTGGAAATGTGTCAAATACCAAGTAGGGCTGAGGGAAGATATCATGTGTGTTGTGGCTCCATTGGAGATTGGGACATTCTCTGAATTGGTGGACAAGGCAGCAATTATTGAAGATTATGCCAAGGAGGCGGCTTTGGCGAAAGATGAGCATGGCAGTTCTAGTAACAGGAGTCGTGGGAAGTATATTCCATCAAGGGGCCAGAACTTCAAGAAGGGTAGGCGTGCCCCTCAGCAATACCAAGTTCAAAGACACATCGGAGGTATTGACCATGACCAGTATCACCGGGCGAGAAGAGTAGGAAAGCAGGCGTGGGCTCAACAAGAGGAGTTAAGGTGCCCGAGATGTGGAAGATACCATCCGGAAAAGTCGTGCATGATGGGATTCAGTGGATGTTACCGCTGCAGATTGTCAGGGCATATCTCTAGACGCTGTCCTTATAGAAAGGACCAAGGTGCAGGCCAGTCCCAGTAACGGGGTTAATGATCTTCAACCCGAGGTAATGATAAAATTGATAACCTAGTTTTAATCATGTTGTGGAGGACTGTAATTTGACTCTTCTTATTAGCTTATGATGGAGACAAGGATTTGGAACTAGGAAGATTAGATTAAATGTCAGGCCGTGTGTTTGCTTTGGAAGCACGCGAGGTGACGGGGTTGGATCCTCCGACGAGAGGTAAGCGTATGCTTTGAGTATTTTAGTGCCTGGACCTGAGGATAGCTTGGTTCTATCTTTTGCAAAGTCATCATTAAGGTTGCGAGAGCTTAGGGTTTTGCTGGGAGTGAACCATGGGAAAGGAGGATTCTAGTGGCGGTACCCGAGGATTTCGGACTAGTAATGAAGAACGATCAGAGTGGACGTGCCGGAATGGTTTATAGGTATGACTAGAAGTCTTGGCGGTTCCCTGCTTGGGTGATGGGTGCGGTTCAACACTAATGGCAACGGAAGTACCGACTGATGCCTTTGCGATTTTTTTAACTATGATTTTGTGGTTTTAAGGTTTAGGATGATTTCTAATCTGGTTTGGAACTTTGCCTTAAATGATTCAGTTTTGAAAGTTAGTCGGAAACTCTTGATTTAAGAGATATGGTTTAAATGAACAGTGAGTTCTCTGATTTTGTTCAATTGTGAAAATGGTTTCCAATTTCTCTTATCGAAAGGAATTTAATTTGAAAAGTTTTAATTTAAGAAAATCATGATTGAAGTAGGCAACTTTCGAGTAAACTATTTTGACTCCTTTCCGAAAACTCAACAGTGATCTGGTCTAGAATGAACTGTTTCGAATGATTTGGTTTTGAAACTAAGATTAGAACTTTTGATCAAATGATACGATATAAAAAGGAAAAGTGAGTCCTAAGATTTTGTTCACTTTTGATTTTGGTTTGTAAATTTTAATTTAACAAAAAGGATTCAAATGGAAAGGTTTTGATTTAAAGGTTTCAATGAATTTAGGAAAATCATGCTTTAAAATGATTGATTTACAAATAAATGATTTTTGACTCTTTTGATAAGGTTTCAACAATGGACTCATTTAGATTGAAATTGTTTTAAATATTTTGACAAATATTACAAAATAGGTATTTGGTTTAAGGAAAATTTTCGGATTTTTAATGACGACAATCAGAGTGACGCAGCGGAAGTTGTACGTTAAGCTGTCGAAGTGTAAGTTCTGGAAGGAGGAAGTGAAGTTCTTAGGTCACGTGGTGAGCAAAGGAGGAATAGGCATAGATCCTTCTAAGGTGGAAATGGTGATGGAATGGAAAAGACCGACAACGGTGACGGAAGATAGGAGCTTCTTGGGTTTAGCTGGATATTACCGGAGATTCATTAAAAGATTTTCCCGGATTGCACTATCGATGACCAAGTTGACAAGAAAAGAAGCGCCTTTTGTTTAGACATCGGAGTGTGAAGAGAGTTTTCAGACTTTGAAGCAGAAGTTAACTTCAGCACCTGTTTTAATCTTGTTGGAACTGCATGAACCATTCGAAGTATACTGTGATGCTTCTCTGAAGGGTATAGGTTGCATGTTAATGCAACACCGGAGTGTAGTGTCTTACGCATCACGTCAGCTGAGACCGCATAAAGCGAACTACCCAACTCATGACTGGGAATTAGCGGTGATTGTGTTTACACTGAAGATTTGGAGGCACCACTTGTACGGAGTGAGGTTTAGCATCTTTTTTTATCAGAAAGAGCTTAGTACACGTTAGAGAAGTTGGATGGAGTTGCTTAAGGACTACGATTTTGAACTGAGTTATCACCCTGGAAAGGCGAATGTGGTATCAGACGCATTGAGTCGGACATCTTTAATAATTGCTTGGATGAGAATCAAGGAAGAGGAGCTAGTGGATAAGTTTGTGGATTTTAAGCTGGACATTAGTGAGGTTGCCGAAAAAGCTTGTTTGAACCGGTTGCAGATTTCAATACATGTTTAAGACAGAGATTTAGAGGACTCAGCAAGATTAGCAGAAGCTTCAGTAATTGATCCAACCAGTTGGTGATAAGATGCGTGAAGAATTCACTAAGGATGGTGAAGGATTGTAGAGATATAAGGGGAGAATTTGCATACCGGATGTCGGGAGTTTGAGGCGAGACTTGTTGTCGGAGGCTCGCCACAGTGGATTTTCTATTCATCTCAGAAGTGCGAAGATGTAGCATGACTTAAAGAAGATGTTATGGTGGCCTAGGATGAAAGGTGATGTAACTACAATGGTATCCAAGTGTTTGACGTGTCAGAAGGCGAAGATAGAGCATCAGAAGCCGTCAGGAATGCTACAGCCTCTTGAGATTCCTCAGTGGAAGTGGGAAGGAATCGCGATGGATTTTGTGACCGATTTGTCGAGGACTAGGTCAGGATTTGATACAGTTTGGGTGATCGTGGATCGCTTAACCAAATCCGCTCATTTTCTACCTATCCGAGTGAACTATTCTATGGAGGAGTTGGTGAGAAAGAACATCGACACGATAGGATGATGGTGAACGAGATGTTTTGGCAACTTGTTGGGTTGGCAACGTCGAAAGTAGGATGCTTCGTAAAGTTACATCGCGTGATTCGAATTTTCGAGGGCGAAAATCTCTTTAAGGAGGGGAGGATGTAAGAACCGGATTTTTTACAGATAAAATCATTTAAATGCCCAAATTAAATTTTGGAAAGTTAGGATGAAAATTTGGGGATTTAAAAATAATTTTTGGACTCAGTAGGTCTTTTTGAGTCAGAAAATGTGTTTTTTCTGCAAAAAAAACCATGAAAAACTGTGAACCGCCTATCGAACCAGTTGAACCGATTCAAGTCTGCCCGACGCTGCGTGAGAAAAAGTCAAAAATAGTCCAAGACCTTAGAAAAATATTAGAAATGGAAAACCGGGTGTTAGTGTTAAAGGTTTGGCTCAAAGTTGGGTCGAACGGGCTCAAAACGCTAACGGGTTGGACCGGGCCCAAGTTGGGCCCAAGCCAAACATATATAAGGGTTCATTAATGAACCCAAACACACACAACACACTTAAACACACACACACACACACCCAGCTGAGAAAGGAAGGAGAAGAAACCCCATGAGCACTATTCATCATCTTTTTTCCAAGCTCATATCTTGAGCTACGGAGCTCCGATCGCCGCACCGTTTGCGTCTACGCGTTCCTTGTGAAGAGCTCTACAAAACCCACCCAAGAAAATGGTAAGGCAAGCTCGAATCTCTCTCAGTTCTTCTCCTCAAAGTTTCGAGTTTTTAGGGTTTTGGCTAAGTGAGGTTTTGTGATTTTTGGGTGTTTAGGTACACTCTAGCCTTTGATTGATGTTGATTTTGGCTTCCAAAACTGTTGGGTAAGGTAAGAGGCATTGAAACTCTTGTGAAATTTCAATTATAATGAGCCCTAGGTTGATTTATGATGATTTTTGTACATATAGCTTGTTTATGGTGATTTTGGAGCTTGTTGATGCTTGTTGGAGAATCTTGGTGGCTTAGATTGTGCTTGAAAGCTTATTTTGGGCTCAATTTGGGGTTTGGTGCATATTGGGGATTGGCCAAGGTATGGTTTCGGTTTCCTTCATATAGTATATAATATTCATGGACACTTAGGCTAGTGACCCATAGGATAGGTTTGAAATTTTATATGATATTGATGATTGGTTGGTTGATGGTGTACAATAAATTGGTATTGTTGATATGGTTAAATGATGATGTTGAGATATGATGGATTTGGATGATTGAACATTGTTGATTAATAATATGAGCATGGTTGAGTTAATGATGAATGATTTGTGAAGTTGAGAAGTGATTTGTGTTGATATATGAATATATGATATGGATGTTGATGTTGTGGATGAGAAAAATTGAAGGAAAATGTGGTAAGTTTGGTATGATATGGCATAGAGGGTTAATTGTGATGAAAAGTGGAGTCTGGATTGGGTTGGTTTGGTTTTGGTTGGGTTTTACAATGAAATTGTGAAAATTGTGATTTTGGGTAAAAGTTGGTTTTTCGTGAACTTTGTCTGATCATAACTTTTGCCTCGATTCTCAGAATTGAATGAAATTTTTTTAGAATTAAATTTCATTGAAAACTCTTTAAACCAATATAAAGTTTGAAAGATTTGGAATTTTTTAGAGGAAGTTGTCATCATTCAAAGTTGGTGTTGAAAATCTAAAATTCTGCAGAGTTGCAAAATTTCAGGATTTCTGATATGTGCGCACGCACAGCCTTGTGCGAACGCACAATCCTGCAAAATTCTTGTTCTGTCCAAATACACAGACTTGTGCGTACGCACAGGCAGGAAAAGGCTCTTTACTTGCAGCGTTAGCACAGCTTGTGCGTGCACATCAATAAAGAATTGCGACCTGTGCGGACGCACAGTCCTGTGCGCACGCACAAGTCGGGAAGGGTCGTCTGTTGGGGTCGCTCGCACAGCTTGTGCGAGTGAACAGGCTTGTAAATTTTAGTACCTGTGCATACGCATAGTGCATACGCACACTTCCAAAATTTTCCTGGGCGTGCGTACGCACACCTCTGTGCGGACGCACACGCCCTGTTTCACAAATTTAACTTTGTTTTCAACTATTTCACCTTTCCAACAAGGTTTTAAGCTTCTATAATACCATTTTAAGGCTTTTGAGCTTAATTTTAACTATGGGAATATGGGAAATAGGCTAAGAGTTTTAGTCGATGATTATTATGAAATATTAGAGAACGGAGGCTTAGGTTTTTGGTGTACTAAGGATGGGTTGGTAGAGTGAGAATGAGGAATGGAAATGTTGAATTAACAGTAGTTGAGATGAGTCGAAGACTCTGAATGAGATGAAGGATCCATAATATACTGAAAATGTTTTGAAAACCACTACACTACTTTTTATTGAAACTAAGAGATGTTATGCGCCCGGGCAGGGGCTGAGGTTGGATCCCGCCTGTTCGAGGTAGCGGCGGTGGCATAAGGGTGGTGGTTCGTCCCGCTTGCGCTTAGATGTGAGGTCGGTGGATATGAGCACTATATCTCAGGGGTTCCTATATGAGAATTCCGAAGGGTGACGTCTCCATGGAGATGTGTCGGGTTGGCAATTGAACCGACAATGTGATATCACAGCCAGTAGGGCAGGCATTCATCATATGCATTTACTATCCGTTTGTATGCTTTGACTACTTGTACTAGCTTGCCTAATTGTATAACATGCCTAATTGCTATTTGAATTACTTGCCATATATGCTTCTATTTGTGATTTACTTGCCTTGTATATAATTGTGATTTCTTCTGGGATTGAGGAGGTTCAGAAGGCGGTGGCGATGGGATCGCATGGAGGATCGGTTGGTGAAGGCTGTGGGACGGCGGTGTTTGATTAGATTAGAAATCCCCTGAGATAGATTACCCTTTTATGGTGCTATGGTTTAAGTTTTGTTAAGGTTTTATATAATCATGCTTATCTGTTTTAGTATGCCTTACGTTTGAATCTTGTGATGGATATGAAGTCTAGGGTTGCCTTTGGCGTCCCGAGGTCTTATATCCTACATCACTGGGCACTGTTACCATATTGAGAACCTCCGGTTCTCATACCATATTTTTTGTTGTGTTTTTCAGATGCAGGTCGCAACCCACCTCGGTGAGTTGTTGGGGTGGTGAGAGAAGCGGAGGATCCGGATAATTCCTTTTGAGTCTCTTTTGTTTATTTGTATATGTCTCTCACTTTTGTATTTTTATTTTGGCCTAGAGGCTTGTATTTGAGAGAGAACAAAACTTATATAAGCCATTTTAAACTTCAGTTTCCTTTTGTCTGTATATTTGGCTAGCCGGCTTAAACTCCGCGAGCCGTGGCTAGTTTCTTATGATATTACGTTATTATACTATTATCCTTGATTATATCACACCTGTTTCTTGTGCTTTAAGTTAGACGCTTCGTTATTTCGTTTTGCGCTTTTAAAATCCTGTTTTTGAGCTATATCCTTCATCAGGCTTCTAGAATATATTATTTCCTTCTATATATAAATATGTATAAGCATTAGAACTATCGTAATCTCTGATTAACCTTTGCCTTATGGCTAGAGGTAAGGCTTTGGGTAATTTGGGTGTTACATGGGACGGGATAGAGTGGGTGTGGAACTTCCAATGGAGGAGAGAACTCCGCCAATGGGAGATGAATAGTTTGAATCAAATGCTTGATATCTTGCACGCTGTGAGATTGATAGCAGGTGTACCAGATAGAGTGGTGTAAAAATTTGACAAGGAAGGCATTTATACTACTAACTCATTTGTGCAGGTTTTACAGGAACAGACTGTGACGGATGATATCCTTAGCTACAAGTTCACGAATAGAATTCGGAAAGGACTAGTACCCCTAGAGTTGAGTTGTTTAATTGGTTTGTGCTAATAGGTCGAGTTAATACAAAGGATCGCTTGAGTAGATTCGACATAATTACTCAGAATGATCACGTTTGTGTGATGTGTAAAAAAGAAGTTGAATTTGTACAACATCTATTTGTTACGTATAAGTTTACTTAGCAGGTATGGTGCGCATGGATTGCTCATGTGGGTCAAGTTTGGTGCATTTCAGGGTCAATAAAAGAACACTTTGAGAGTTGGCGGAGGATGCCTATGAGAAAAGATGAGCATAAAACATGGTTAGTTGGTTTCTTCTCAGTTATATAGAATATCTGGTTGTGTAGAAATGAATCCAACTTCCAGAATAAAGAAGCAGTCGTGGTGGAATGCATTGCTAGATCAGTCTGTAGTTGCAAGGAATGGTCTAAAAGTACCTCATGTTGTTGATGGCTATGCTGGAGATGATATAGGAGTTGCTTCGTATCATTGTGGTGTATGCTCCACCAAGTGTGTTGAGCTTGTTTGACTTTAAAAAAAAAACAGAAGTTAATTCAACAATCAGAAACTAGTACCAAATCATTTGAAAACATATATAAGATAAAAAACAAGAGAAATACCAAAAACTAAAAGCATAAATCAATAAGTTCATAAGGTCAAAAAATGCATAAATCAAATAACAGTTTAATCTTTACTTTCTTTCATTTTTTTATTAAGGAGGAAAATAAAGAAAGGTACAAACATTAGCAACACCAGTGAAATGATGTGTGAAAAGCTAGATGTATTTATAAATGATGTAAGAATAAAATCACTTTAAAAAAATTTCAAAATAAATAGAATGATTAATGCAGAAAATAATTGATTAAAGGGTTTTGCTACACATCCAAGTATTTTTCCATTCAAGTTTTATCTAAGTAGGTCCAACACCAACAAAAACCACTCTCATTAAAAGAGAGTCATTATACGCATTTTATCTTCTTCTTTCAAATACACGCATACGTTATCTTCTTCTTCTTTCAAATTTACGTATACCTCCTCCTCTTCCTCCTCCTTCTTCTTCTTCGCGCACGCAGATTCTTTTTCTGCTTCTCCTCCTCTTCCTCCTTCTCTTCCTCCTCCTCCTTCTTCTTCTTCTTCTTCTTCTTCTTCTTCTTCTTCTTCTTCTTCTTCTTCTTCTTCTTCTTCTTCTTCTTCTTCTTCTTCTTCTCCTCCTCCTCTTTCGTTATCGTCATCACCAACAACACAAACATTATTTTTTCAATTGAATTGAATGGACGCAGGTGTTCTAAATCTGAATTAAATTGAATTGATAATCTCTAAATTGTAGACAGAGGTATTTCAAATTTGATTTTACATAATGAATTATGTTTCGTTCATTCAGCACTATACAATTGTTTCACTATGAGTACGTGTTCGGTTCATTATGCACAAAGTTGTTTGAATTTGATTTTATATAATTGATTATGTTTCATTCACTCAATACTATACAATTGTTTCACTATGAGTACGTGTTCGGTTCATTATGCAGAAAGCTATTCGAATTTGATTTTATATAATGGATTATGTTTCCTGTAAAACCCTGATAATTAGCGAATAATTAACCCGTAAATTAAAATATATTCTAGAAAATTAAAAATGAGATTTTTATGGTTTAATATGATAGAAAAAATTAAAACGAGAATTTCGACACTAATTTTAAAGAATTTGGCCCAATATTGTGCCAAACGGACCGAACTGGTCGAACCGGGTCTAAACCAGACCCGTAGGCCCAACCAAGCTCAGCCTAAAATCCTTAAATAACACTCTCTCTCCTCTCTTAAACCTCAAACACGCTGCTGGGCAGCCAAGGAGGGAGAACCTTCTTCCAAAAATCACAAACCCTCACTTGTGATTCAAAGTGACATAACTTTTGATCCGGAGCTCCGATCGCCTCACCGTTTACGGCCACGTGTTCACTGCGTCAAGCTCTACAAAGCCCATTACTTTATTTTAGAGGTAAGCCACGATTTCATCTCTATTCTTCCAGCACTTGAATTCAAAATTTTGGGTGAAAAATGTTGAGATTTGTGAGCTTTTGATATTATAGGATCCAACTAGCTTGAAGGAGAGGCTTAATCTTGTCTCCTTGATCCTTGGGTGTAGTAAGATTCTCAAACCTAGTAAAATTTATTGGTTTATGATGTTTGGGTATTGAGTGGATATGTTTGAATGTGGTATTATGGTTTAAGTAGTGTATATATGTATATTGGGGCATGATTGAAGTCTTGGAAAGTTTGGAAAAAGGGCTTTTGTATGCTAAAAATATGTTCTTGGAGGTGTTGAAGCCTTGAGAGCTTGTGAAAAAGTAATTTGGAGGTGTTCCGAATTGAGTGGGGAATCGGCCAAGGTATGGTTTCGGTTTCCTGTATCTAAAATGTAATGTGCTGTGAAAACTTAGACTAGAGACCCTAAGATAGGATTTGAACTATTGATGTTGTTGATTGGTTGAGATGAATTGTGTTGTTATGTATGTGATTGGTGGATTTTTGATGTTTTGATGGTATGATGTATGAGAGATATGCATGTTTTCATATATGCTTAATGATTGGTTGAGATTGAATTATGGGTGAATCCATGTTGATGGTGAGGATGATATTGATTGTATGTATTGATGGAATTGGTATTGTTGGAACTTGGGATGAGAAAAGATATATGATATGATATTTTGTTTAGAATTGAATTATTTGATTGAGATTGGTTAAAATGGTGGATTCGTGGATTGCGAATTTAATAAAAATGTTAACATATGAGTTGAGGAGGCTTGAGGTTGATTTTTGGTAAGTTTTGGTTGGTTTTGAAAAGGGGTGAAATTGGTTTGTTTTGAAAATGGAATTTTGTGGGTTTGTATGAAATTGTGGTTTTTAGTCTACTTTGATGGAGCATAACTTGGTCTCCGAATCCTCGATTTGTGTCAAACTTATTTAGAAATAAAATTGGATCCGAGATGTTTATGCCGTTCGAAGAACGGATGGAAAATGATTTGAAACGAAAAAGTTATACCCATCGAAAGTTTGGGGTTTGAAAATGTAATCCTGCAGCTTTTTAAACTTAGTAAAAATTTTGGTAAATCGTACTCCCACGCGCACGCGTCACTCACAATTTTATTCCCCCACGCATGCGCCTGGCCAACGCGTACGCGTCGCTGTATTGATGCAGGTGCGTAGTAGAAAATCCAGAGAGTTGTGATGGTACCGTGCCGGTTTTGTGCGAGGAGCACAAAATACACCCACGCGTACGCGTGACTGACGCGCACGCGTCACTCTACCTCTCTGCTTCCCATGTGTGCTCATGGGCGACGCTCACACGTCACTCTACTTCTTCTGCTTTCCACGCGTGCGCATGGGCAACGCGCATGCGTGACCCTGTTTTCACCAAAAAACTTATTTTTGAGTTTTTAAAGCCGAATTTCATACTTCTAAGCCTCCATTCTCACCCTTTAAGTCCTAAATATTACTGAGGACCATGTTGTAGATACTAAAGGAAAGGAAACTATGCGAAGCTGTCCAAATGTGAATTCTGGAAGGACGAAGTGAAGTTTCTTGGTCATGTAGTGAGTAAACAGGGGATAGCCATAGATCCTGCTAAGGTGGAAGCGGTGATGGAGTGGGGGCGACCAGCCTCAGTAACTGAGATAAGGAGTTTTTTGGGCTTAGCTGGCTACTACTGGAGATTCATCAAAGGCTTTTCACAAATAGCTTTGCCATTGACAAGGTTAACCCGCAAGGACGTGCCATTTGTTTGGACTTTTGAGTGTGAGGAGAGCTTTCAAGCATTGAAGCAAAAGTTGACCACCGCGCCTGTGTTGGTGTTACCTGAGCCGAGTGAACCATTTGAGGTGTATTGTGATGCCTCACTAAAGGGTCTGGGGTGTGTGCTGATGTAGCACCGGAATGTGGTGGCGTATGCCTCACGACAGTTGAGGCCTCACGAAGTCAATTACCCGACGCACGACTTGGAACTCGCTGCGGTTGTGTTTGCGCTAAAGGTGTGGAGGCATTACCTCTATAGGGTTAAGTTCCGAGTTTTCTCTTATCACAAGAGCTTGAAATACCTCTTTGATCAGAAAGAGCTTAATATGCGGCAGAGGAGGTGGATGGAGTTACTGAAGGACTACGACTTTGAGTTGAATTACCATCCGGGGAAAGCAAATGTAGTGGCGGAAGTGTTAAGTCGAAAGTTGTTGTATGCTGCTTGGATGATGCTTCGAGAAGAGGAGTTGCTCAAGGCATTCGAGAGTCTGAAGATCGGTGTTCAAGAAGTGTCAGGGACTCTGTGTTTGAGTCGATTACAAATCTCAAGTGACTTTAAATCCAAACTCCTAAAGGCTCATCAAAACGATGATGTGTTACCGAAGGTGTTGCTAGCTATTGAGCAAGGGAAGCAGTGGAGAGTGTCATGGGATCAAGATGGGTTATTGGTGCGCAGAAATTGTGATTACACTTTGATTATGTAAAATTCATCGCTCTTTCTTTCCCTGGTAATGACGCCAAAAACATGATGCCAATACCATGGTTCACAACTTCACACAACTAACCAGAAAGTGCACTGGGTCGTCCAAGTAATACCTTACGTGAGTAAGGGTCCCATTTCTGGCGTTCAACTCTGGTTTTTGATCCCTTTCTGGCGCTGAACTCCAGAATTGGGCAGAGAGCTGGCGTTGAACGTCAGTTTGCGTCATCTAAAATTGGGCAAAATATGGACTACTATACATTGCGGGAAAGCCCTGGATGTCTACTTTCCAACGCAATTGGAAACGCGCCATTTCGAGTTTTGTAGAGAGGTGATGGATTCATAGGACATTCATAACTTTAAGACATAGTTACTAACTACTAATAATCATGTAATGAAGACACAAACACAGATAAGCACATAACATAGAAAACGAAAAACAGAAGAAATAAGAACAAGGAATGAATCCAATGATGTCTTTGAGCTCTTCTATGTCTCTTCCTTGTCTTTATTGCTCCTCCCTCATTTCTTTTTGATCTTCTCTTATTTCATGGAGCATGATGGAGTGCTCTTGATGTTCCACCCTTAATTGTCCCATGTTAGCACTTAATTCTCCTAGGGAGATGTTGATTTGCTCCCAATAATTTTGTGGAGGAAAATACATTTGAGGCATCTCCGGGATCTCATGGTGATGAGCTTCCTGCGCCTCTTGAGCTCCATGAATGGGCTCTCTTGCTTGCTCCATTTTTTTCTTAGTAATGGGCTTCTCTTCCTTAATAGGAATGTCTCCTTCTATGAAAGCTCCAGCTGAGTAACATAGATGGCAGATAAGATGAGGAAAAGCTAGCCTTGCCATGGGGGATGACTTTTTGGCTATTTTGTAGAGTTCATTAGAGATGACTTCATGAACTTCTATTTCCTCTCCAATCATGATGCTATGAATCATGATGGCCCAATCCACAGTAACTTCAGATCAGTTGCTAGTGGGAATGATTGAGCATTGAATGAACTCCAACCATCCTCTAGCCACAGGCTTGAGGTCCAATCTTTTTAGTTGAACCGGCTTGCCTTTGGAGTCAATCTTCCATTGAGCTCCTTCCACACATATGTCCATAAGGACTTGGTCCAACCTTTGATTAAAGTTGACCCTTCTAGTGTAGGGGCGTTCATCTCCTTGTATCATGGGCAAGTTGAACGCCAACCTCACATTCTCCGGACTAAAATCTAAGTATTTCCCCCGAACCATTGTAACGTAGTTCTTTGGATCCGGGTTCTTACTTTGATCATGGTTCTTGGTGATCCATGCATTGGCATAGAACTCTTGAACCATTAGGATGCCGACTTGTTGGATGGGATTTGTTAGAACTTCCCAACCTCTTCTTTGAATTTCATGTCGGATCTCCGGATACTCATTTCTTTTGAGTTTGAAAGGGACCTCGGGGATCACCTTCTTCTTGGCCACAACATCATAGAAGTGGTCTTGATGGGCTTTGGAGATGAACCTTTCCATCTCCCATGACTCGGAGGTGGAAGCTTTTATCTTCCCTTTCCCCTTTCTAGAGGATTCTCCGGTCTTAGGTGCCATCAATGCTAATGGAAAAACAAAAAGCTTATGCTTTTACCACACCAAACTTAGGATATTGCTCGCCCTCGAGCAATAAAAGAAAGAATAGAGGAAGAAGAAGAAGAAAATATGGAGAAAAGAGGTGAAGTGTGTTTCGGCCAAGTAGAGAAGAAAGTGTTGTGTTGTGTGAAAATGAGGAAGAATGGAGGGCTATATATAGGGGAGGGAGGGGAGTTAAGGTTCGGCCATTTAGGGTGGGTTTGGGTGGAAAATTGGTTTTGAATTTCGAAGGTAGGTGGAGTTTATGAGGTAGGTTTATGGGGAAGAGTGGATGGGTGTGAGTGGTGAAGAGGTGATGGAGAAGAGAGATTGAGGTGATTGGTGAAGGGTTTTTGGGAAAGGGTGTTTATGGGATTGTGTGAAAGAGAGGTGAGAAGAAGTGAGTGGAGGTAGGTGGGGATCTTGTGGGGTCCACAGATCCTGAGATGATCCTGTGGGATCCACAGATCTTGAGATGATCCTGTGGGGTCCACAGATCTTGAGATGATCCTGTGGGATCCACAGATCCTGAGGTGTTCAAGGATTTACAACCTTGCACCAAATTAGGCATGTAAAATGCCCTTGCAAACAACTCTGGGCGTTCAGTGCCAGGTTGGTGCCCATTTTGGGCGTTCAACGCCCATTTGTTGGCCATTTCTGGCGTTGAACGCCAGAACCATGCCTGTTCTGGGCGTTCAGCGCCCAGACACTGCCCATTTTGGGCGTTCAGCGCCAGAACCATGCTCTATTCTGGCGTTGAACGCCAGACAGATGCTTCCTCCAGGGTGTGATTTTTCTTCTACTGTTTTTGATTCCGTTTTTAATTTTTTTTGTTTATTTTGTGACTCCACATGATCATGAACCTATAAAGACATATAACTAAGAAAAATATGGTTAGATAAATAAAAAGTGGGTTGCCTCCCAACAAGCGCTTCTTTAATGTCAATAGCTTGACAGTGGGCTCTCATGGAGCCTCACAGATGTTCAGAGCATTGTTGAGACTCTCCAACACCAAACTTAGAGTTCGCCATAAGGTTCACCTAAGTAATTCACCTCTGCTATTGCAGGATTCTCAGGATCATAAGCTTCTTCTTCAGGAGAAGCCTCTTGAGTACTGTTGGATGCAGTTTGCATTCCATTCAGACTCTGAGAAATCATATTGACTTGCTGAGTCAATATTTTGTTCTGAGCCAATATGGCATTCAGAGTATCAACTTCAAGAACTCCCTTCTTTATAGGCGTCCCATTACTGACAGGATTCCTCTCAGAAGTGTACATAAACTGGTTATTAGCAACCATGTTAATGAGTTCTTGAGCTTCTGCAGGCGTTTTCTTTAGGTGAATGGATCCACCTGCAGAAGTATCCAATGACATCTTTGATATCTCAGATAAACCATCATAGAAGATATCCGGGATGGTCCATTCTGAAAGCATGTCAGAAGGACACTTTTTGGTCAGCTGCTTGTATCTTTCCCAAGCTTCATAGAGGGATTCACCTTCTTTCTGTCTGAAGGTTTGAACATCCACTCTAAGCTTGCTCAGCTTTTGAGGAGGAAAGAACTTGGCTAAGAAAGCCGTGACCAGCTTATCCCAAGATTTCAGGCTGTCTCTGGGTTGAGAGTCCAACCAAATTCTAGCTCTGTCTCTTACAGCAAATGGGAAAAGCATGAGCCTGTAGACTTCAGGATCTACTCCATTAGTCTTAACAGTATCACAGATCTGCAAGAATTCAGTTAAGAACTGAAAAGGATCTTCAGATGGAAGTCCATGAAACTTGCAGTTATGCTGCATTAGAGAAACTAATTGAGGTTTCAGCTCAAAGTTGTTTGCTCCAATGGCAGGAATGGAGATGCTTCTTCCATGTAAATTGGAATTAGGTGCAGTAAAGTCACCAAGCATTCTCCTTGCATTATTATTATTTTCGGCTGCCATCTCCTCTTCCTGTTCGAAAATTTCTGAAAGGTTATCTCTGGATTGTTGTATTTTAGCTTCTCTTAGTTTCCTTTTCAGAGTCCTTTCAGGTTCTGGATCTGCTTCCACAAGAATGTTCTTGTCCTTGCTCTTGCTCATATGACAAAAAAGAGGGCACAGAAAAATAATAATAATAGGGATCCTTTTTACCACAGTATAGAGGTTCCCTTATGTAAGTAGAAGAAAAGAAGAAGAAATTCGAACACAGATAGAAGAGGGGGTTCGAATTTGGTGAGTGATGTGAGGAAGAGATGTTAGTAGATGAATAAATAGATAGAATAAGATGAGAGAGAGAGAGAGGATTTTCGAAAATAATTTTTTTGAAAAAGAGTTAGTTGATTTTTGAAAATAGTTTTTGAAAAAAATATTAGTAATTTTCGAAAATTAAGATTTAAAAATTGAAATAATTAGTTAATTAAAAAGAAATTTTGAAAAAAGGGGGGAGATATTTTCGAAAATTAGAGAGAGAGAGTTAGTTAGGTGGTTTTGAAAAAGATAAGAAACAAACAAAAAGTTAATTAGTTAGTTGAAACAAATTTTGAAAAGATAAGGAGTTAGGAAGTTAGAGAAGATATTTTGAAATCAAGTTTTTTTGAAAAAGATATGATAAGAAGATATTTTTGAAAAGATATGATTGAAATTAGTTTTTGAAAAAGATTTGATTTTTAAAATCACAATTAATGACTTGATTCACAAGAAATTACAAGATATGATTCTAGAACTTAAAGTTTGAAACTTTCTTAAGAAGTAAGTAACAAACTTGAAATTTTTGAATCAAAACATTAATTGGTGATGTTATTTTCAAAAATTTGATATAAAAATAAGAAAAATGTTTTTGAAAAATGTTTTTAGAATTTTCGGAAATAACTAAGAAAATTGAAAAAGATTTGATTTTTGAAAAAGATTTTGAAAAAGATAAGATTTTTAAATTGAAAATTTGATTTGACTCATAAAAATAACTAGATTTTAAAAATTTTTGAAAAAGTCAAATCTAATTTTCGAATTTATGAGAGAGAAAAAGGGAAAGATATTTTTTTTATTTTTGAATTTTTAATGAAGAGAGGGAAAAACAAGAAAGATGATGCAATGCATGAGAATTTTAGATCAAAACATGTGATGCATGTAAGAATGCTATGAATGTCAAGATGAACACCAAGAACACTATGAAGATCATGATGAACACCAATAACATATTTTTGAAAAATTTTTAATGCAAAGAAAACATGCAAGACACCAAACTTAGAATTCTTTAATGCTTAGACACTAAGAATTCAAGAATGCATATGAAAAACAAGAAAAGACACTAAACATGCAAATGCAAAGATCAAACAAGAAGACTTACCAAGAACAACTTGAAGATCATAAAGAACACTATGAATGCATGAATTTTCGAAAAATGCAAGATGCACATGCAATTGACACCAAACTTATAACATGACTCAAGACTCAAACAAGAAACAGAAAAATATTTTTGATTTTTATGATTTTCTAATTTTTTTTTGGATTTTTTTTTCGAAAATTATTTGTAAAAGAAAAAATAAGGATTCCAAAATTTTTAATATGAATTCCAGGAATCTTGCCATGTTAGTCTAAAGCTTCAGTCCAGGAATTAGACATGGCTCACTAGCCAGCCAAGCTTTCAATGAAAGCTCCGGTCCAAAACACTAGACATGGCCAATGGCCAGCCAAGCTTCAGCAAACATAGATACCTCTCATGTATACAACAGCTGATATTTCATCCAACTTCATATACTTATGAGTGGGAGCCTCAGTCCAAAAGAATTTAGACATGGCTTTACAGCCAGCCAGGCTTTACATGCTTCATGAAACACTAGAATTCATTTTTTAAAAATTTTGAATAAATTTTTTTTTTCGAAAACAGGTGAGAAAATTTTGAAATATTTTTGAAAAATTTTTGAAAAGAAAACAAAAAGAAAATTACCTAATCTAAGCAACAAGATGAACCGTCAGTTGTCCAAACTCGAACAATCCCCGGCAACGGCGCCAAAAACTTGGTGCGCAGAAATTGTGATTACACTTTGATTATGTAAAATTCATCACTCTTTCTTTCCCTGGTAGTGGCGCCAAAAACATGATGCCAATACCATGGTTCACAACTTCGCACAACTAACCAGCAAGTGCACTGGGTCATCCAAGTAATACCTTACGTGAGTAAGGGTCGAATCCCACGGA
>NC_029792.2:28192440-28201252 GCF_000816755.2 Arachis ipaensis
CGTCACACATAATCATCACCTTCATCACGTTCTTGGGTGCGAATGAATATCTTGGAAGCGAAATAAGATGAATTGAATAGAAAACAGTAGTACTTTGCATTAATCTTTGAGGAACAACAGAGCTCTACACCTTAATCTATGGAGTGTAGAAACTCTACCGTTAAAAATACATAAGTGAATGGAGTTCATTGGTCTCAGCCCTAGAGGGGAACCGGAGTAACCAAGACTGTGAATACAATGATAAAAAGTTCTATTTATAATAAACTAGTCACTAGGGTTTACAGAAGTAAGTAATTGATGCATAAATCCACTTTCGGGGTCCACTTGGTGTGTGCTTGGGCTGAGCTTTAACTTTCCACGTGCAGAGGCCATTTGTGGAGTTGAACGCCAGGTTTTGATCCATTTCTGGCGTTCAACTCTGGTTTTTGATCCCTTTCTGGCGCTGAACTCCAGAATTGGGCAGAGAGCTGGCGTTGAACGCCAGTTTGTATCATCTAAACTTAGGCAAAGTATGGACTATTATACATTGATGGAAAGCCCTGGATGTCTACTTTCCAAAGCAATTGGAAGCGCGCCATTTCGAGTTCTGTAGCTCCAGAAAATCCACTTTGAGTGCAGGGAGGTCAGAATCCAACAACATCAGCAGTCCTTCTTCAACCTCTGAATTTGATTTTTGCTCAAGTCCCTCAATTTCAGCCAGAAAATACCTGAAATCACAGAAAAACACACAAACTCATAGTAAAGTCCAGAAATGTGAATTTAACATAAAAACTAATGAAAACATCCCTAAAAGTAACTAGATCCTACTAAAAACATACTAAAAACAATGCCAAAAAGCGTATAAATTATCCGCTCATCAGTTATGGAGATTCAAGGGTAGGATCATTGTGCCGGATGTTGGGACTTTGCAGTAAGATATCTTAAAGGAAGCACACAAAAGTGAATTCTCTATTCACCCGGGGAGTACTAAGATGTGCCATGATTTAAAAGCAATGTTTTGGTGGCCAGGTATAAAAAATGATGTGGCAGAATATGTTTCAAAGTGTTTAACCTGTCAGAAAGTAAAGATCGAACACCAGAGACCTTCCGGGACTTTGCAACCCTTGGAGATTCTGTAGTGAAAATGGGAGAGCATTGCGATGGACTTTGTATCGGGATTGCCGAGAACTAGGGCCGGTTTTGATGCTGTCTGGGTGATTGTGGACCGGCTAATGAAGTCGGCTCATTTTCTACCCATTCGGATGAACTATACCCTTGAGGAGCTAGCACGCTTATACATAAAGGAGATTGTGAGACTTCGTGGTGTGCCTACTACTATAATTTCTGATAGAGATCCTCGTTTCACTTCAAGGTTCTGGGGTGCATTTTAGAAAGCTTTCGGAACCTGATTAAGCTTGAGTATGGCTTACCATCCTCAAATAGATGGTCAATCTGAGAGGACAATCCAAACCCTAGAGGATATGTTGAGGGCTTGTGGTTTGGACCAGCCAACAAGCTGGGATCGGTATATGCCGTTAGTGGAGTTTGCGTACAATAATAGTTACCATGCGATCATCAAAATGGCTCCGTATGAGGCTTTGTATGGGAGAAAATGTCAATCTCCACTATGCTGGTATGAAGCTGAGGAGAAAAGCTTGTTGGAGCCACATATGATAGCTGAGACTACTGAACAAGTTAAGAAAATTTGAGACAGGATGCTCGCTGCGCAGAGTCGTCAGAAAAGTTACACCGATCAAAGGCAGAAGCCCTTGGAATTTGAGGAAGAAAACCATGTTTTCCTTAAGGTTACTCCAATGATAGGCGTAGGTAGGGCGATTAAAGCGAAGAAGCTAAATCTTCGGTACATCGGTCCGTTTCAGATCCTGGAGAGGGTTGGACCGATGGTGTATCAGATAGCTCTACCACCTCACTTTTTGAGCCTGCACGACGTATTTCACATGTCGTAACTTTGGAAGTATACTCCTGATGCTAGCCATGTGTTAGAACCTGAATCGGTTCAGTTAAAAGAAAATTTGACGCTTCTGGTGACTCCGGTCAGAATTAACGATACGAGTATCAAATAGTTGCGTGGAAAAGAGGTTTCGTTAGTTAAAGTGTAATGGAGTCGAGCCGGTGTTGAGGAGCACACTTGGGAACTTGAGTCGGAGATGCAAACTGACTACCCGCACCTATTCCCAGGTAACTGAATTTGAATTTTGTGGGCAAAAATCCCATTTAGGTGGGTAGAATGTAAAACTCGGATAATTAGCGAATAATTAATCCGTAAATTAAAATATATTCTAGAAAATTGGAAATGATATTTTTATGGTTTAATATGGTAGAGAAAATTAAAACGAGAACTTCGATACTAATTTTAAAGAATTTGGCCCAAGATTGGGCCAAATGGACCGAACCGGTCGAACCGAGTCCAAACTGGACCCGTAGTCCCAACCAAGCTGAGCCTAAAACCCTTAAACAGCACTCTTTCTCTCTCCTCTCTTAAACCTCAAACACGCTGCTGGGCAGCCAAGGAGGCAGAACTTTCTTCCAAAAATCACAAACCCTCACTTGTGATTCAAAGTGACATAACTTTTGATCCGGTGCTTCGATCGCCTCACCGTTTATGGCCACGCGTTCACCGTGTCAAGCTCTACAAAGCCCATAACTTTGTTTTAGAGGTAAGCCACGATTTCATCTCTGTTTTTCCACCCCTTGAATTCGAAATTTTGGGTGAAAAATGTTGAGATTAGTGAGCTTTTGATGTTATAGGATCTAACTAGCTTGAAAGAGAGGCTTAATCATGTCTCCTTGATCTTTGGGTGTGGTAAGATTCTCAACCCTAGTAGAATTTATTGGTTTATGATGTTTGGGTATTGAGTGGGTATGTTTGAATGTGGTATTATGGTTTAGGTAGTGTATATATGTATGTTGGGGCTTGATTGAAGTCTTGGAAAGCTTGGAAAAGGACTTTTGTGTGCTAAAAATCTGTTCTTAGAGATGTTGAAGCCTTGAGAGCTTGTGAAAAAGTAATTTGGAGGTGTTCCGGGTTGAGCGGAGAATCGGCCAAGGTATGGTTTCGATTTCCTATATCTAAAATGTAATGCGGTGTGAAAACTTAGGCTAGAGACCCTAAGATAGGATTTGAACTATTGATGTTGTTGATTGGTTGAGATGAATTGTGTTGTTATGTATGTGATTAGTGGATTTTTTATGTTTTGATGATATGATGTATGAGAGATATACATGTTTTGATATATGCTTAATGATTGGTTGAGATTGAATTATGGGTGAAACCATATTGATGGTGAGGATGATATTGATATTTTGTTTGAAATTGAATTATTTGATTGAGATTGGTTAAAATGGTGGATTGGTGGATTGTGAATTTAATAAAAATGTTAACATATGAGTTGAGGAGGCTTGAGGTTGATTTTTGGTAAGTTCTCGTTGGTTTTGAAAGGGGTTGAAATTGGGTTGTTTTGAAAATAAAATTTTGTGGGTTTGTATGAAATTGTGGTTTTTGGTCTACTTTGATGGAGTATAACTTGGTTTCCAGATTTCCAATTTATGTCAAACTTATTTAAAAATAAATTTGGATCCGAGATGTTTATGCCGTTTTAAGAACGGATGAAAAATGATTTGAAACAAAAAAGTTATGCCTATCGGAAATTTGGGGTTTGAAAATGTAATTCTGCAGCTTTTTAAACTTAGTAAGAATTTTGGTAAATCGTACTCCCACGCGCACGCGTGGCCGACGCGCACGCGTGTCCGACGCGCACGCGTCACTCACAATTTTACTTCCCCACGCATGCGCCTGGCCGACGCGTACGCGTCGCTGTATTGATGCATGTGCGTAGTAGAAAATTCAGAGAGTTGTGATAGTACCGTACCGGTTTTGTGCGAGGAGCACAAAATGCACCCACGCGTACGCGTGACTGATGCGCACGAGTCACTCTACCTCTCTACTTCCCATGGGTGCTCATGGGCGAGCTCACGCGTCACTTTACTTCTTCTGCTTTCCACGCGTGCGCATGAGCGACGCGCACGCGTGACCCTGTTTTCACCAAAAAACTGATTTTTGAGTTTTTAAAGCCGAATTTCAGACTTCTAAGCCTCCATTCTCACCCTTTAAGTCCTAAATACTTATAGTATGCCTAGTGATGGGAGAATTAATGATGAGTTATGATAAAAGATAATTGTATGAGATGTGGAGGATGATGGTGGAAGTGCTGTATATGCCATGAGCCGAAGTGTTGTAATTGTTAATAAATTATGGCTGGTTATGGATTGTATTATGAGCCGAATGGTTGAGTTATTATTGAATTATGGCCGAGTATGATTGCATATATGCTTATTGAATGAAATGTGAATGTTGCACTTCCACTATCTGAGATATGAGTTTCCCGGGGTGAAAGCAGTGGCTAGCCACCACGTGCTCCAGGTGGAGACTCGATACTCTGCTGACCCTATGTCGTAAGTATGGCTGGACACTGTGAAAGTTCCGGATGAGCTCGCCCCCGTGGATAAACACCAGTGTGGGTGTTGTGTATAAGTATTGATAATTATGATTGAGAATAACTCGAGTTGGGGGTGCACGACAAAGGGACAGTCCAATGGTTAGCTACCAGGACTTGTCGGGTTTGGCTTTATAACCGATAGATGAGACTCATCAGCCACTAGGACAGACATACATCATACGCATTATATGTGATTTGTTTGGAATGCCTAATTGACTGCATATTTACTCGCTAATTGTCTAACTGTCGTATCTGCTTCCTATTTGTGCATTTCCTTGCTTGATATAATTGTGTTTGCGATATCAAATTACTGATGGCGGTTGGGAGGTTTGAAGAATTTGGAAAGGGGAGTTTTAATTAGACTGAAGATCCTTAGTTAGTTGCCTATTTTTGTTTCTCATGGTTTAGTTGTGCGTATACGCTTTAATTATGAATTTCGGAGTTCTAGGAGTGCCTTCGGCTTTCCCAGGACATTATATGTTAGATATTTGGGCACTGTTACCATGTTGAGAACCTCCGGTTCTCACCCATGCGGATTTTGTAGTTTTCAGATGTAGGACGTGAGGCTCCTCGCTAAGGCATGCTGGAGACTTCTGTTTTGTTTCTCGCCGACTTCCGTCACGGCACCACTCGCCCCACTTCCCAATCTAGTTTTTCCTCTCTGTCTTTTCTCTTGTATGAGTTCTTTTTTTTTTTAAGTTTTTATTGCAATGGAGTTTGTTCTCAATATTTAGATGCATTGATTCTGACATGTGTTTAATTCTATTTTTAAAGTCCTTTTTTTGCTTGATTTGAATCTTTGTTTTATTAGTTTATTGCATAAAATTTACATACATATATACTATCTTTATGCATTTGTTGTTCTGCACCGTGACGGAGACCGGCGAGAAGTGGCAATAGAGAGAGAGGCCGGTGAGAAATGGCAACAAAGAGAAAGAGGAAAGGAAAAGTGAAGGGGAAGGAGAAGGGGAGACTTGGGTTTTTTTTTTATAAATACAAAACGACGTCGTTTCAGTGTTTCAATTATCGAAAAAGCGCATTAGGGACTAGTATGAGTCTCGAGGTGAAAGTTCGAGAAATTGAGTAACTATTAATTTCAAAAACTACTTTGAGACTTGAATACAATTTCAGAGACTAATTTAAATCTTAACTCCATAATTTATACAATAGTACCAAATAAATAAATAAAATACTATAAGGAGACTTTGAACAAAATATTGAAGCCAACGAGCAACCTTTTCAGGTAGCGAGGATCGGAGGCTCTGGCAGAAGCGCTTGCTTTGGATATACATACAGGAGTTTTTCTTAAGTAAATATGTTTAAAGAAACTATTACAATATAACCAAAAAAACGGTAAATATATTTAAATTTAACAGTTAAAGTGTCGGTCCCTGTTCACTAGTTTGCATCCTCAATAGGATTATATATCATCATATATCAGTCATATAATAAATTAAATGTTAGGTATCTCGTAATCAAATTGTTTAACAATAAGTATGTTACTAAATGATATCCTTTAATTATTTCAGACTAAATAAAAAAAATAGTATCATCAACAAAGTGGGCATATGCACCCATATAATCACTTTTTTACCATGTCTTAAGGAAATGAAGGAAGAATATACATTTAATCAAATACTAAAAAATCAATAAAAAACTGTCAAATAAAAAAGGGACTAAGTCAACCTAGAGGCTTTATATACCCTTCTTCCTTTTGCGTTGTAACTTTGAAAAAGAACATTGAATGTGTAATTCATGAACCACATAATAAAAGATGACAGCAGAAAATATATCTAACTAAAATTTAATTGTAGGTCTAGGATTATAAATCAGCAAACTATTAACGACAATTAATAGCACAAACTTAGAAAACACATTGAAGAAGAAGGAAAAAAAACATACAAAAATAAAAAACTTAACTCAAACAACATACATAATTAGTCATAAACATAATTAGCCTGCTTTGACATCCCCTAAAAACTAGCTAATAGATTGTTTTATATAAAAGATGAGATTTAAATCTTTCCACACTTACTTAAACAGATTAATGAACTAAGGAAAATGCTAGTTGTACAATATTAATCAGCCTTTAATCAGATTTAAATAATATTTAATTATTTTTTTAGTGTAACATGTTCCTATTTTGTAGATACATATCTATAATTAGATTTTAATTTAAATTTAAATTTTAAAACACACCCACTTCATTGGTGGTTACGGTGACTTTGCTTTACTTTCGTAACTTCACTTAACAGTTTTTTAAATTCCTTATTTTACGGGACATTCACACGCATTAGTGAATCCCAAACCAAAAAGGATGCTGCCAGCTGAATTCTCCATCTCGTCTTCATTGGTGAAGACTATCACCACCTTCCAGCTGAAGCACTCTCTCATTTTGCATTGGTGAAAGGTATCATTATTTTCCACACATGTGTTTATGTAATTTGTTAAGAAATATCATGTTTAACATTTTTAATTATATTTTAATTTAAACATAAAAACACTCTGCTGATTTAATTGGAACAAGGTTGATCTTATTTAATTTTATTAATAAAATTGTTGCAAATAAAGTACTTTCTATGTAAGTAATTTGAGCAAAGAAGCAAAAAAAAAATCTGAAATTTAAGAGAGAAGATGTAGTTGATATGGTCATAAAAATTCTGTTGTTATTTATCAATTATAACACATATGATAGTATGATATTTTATTCAAAATATTTTTAAAACACATCCAAAATCAGGCTAACTTTAAATATTTAAATTTAAACGTTAATAATACAATTAATCTTTTGATTTTTTATTCGATCAAATGAATATAATATTTATTATTTAAATTATTAGTTGAATTTTTTTTTATATTTATTAGTTTTCAAAATTATTATAATCAACAATTAATTTAAAATTGTGTTGTTATTTTTCGATTATAACACATCTGAGAGATTTTTACGATTTTAGATGTGTTTTAAAATATTTTGTATATAATATCATACTATTAGATGTGTTATCATTGAAAAGTAACGAAAAAATCCAAACTAATAATTTAAATAATAAATATTAGATGCATTTTATCGAATCAAAAATCAAAAGATTAATTGTATTATGTACGTTTTTATTTAAAAATTAGAATTTAACGATTTTGAAAACGTTTATATCTAAAAACTAGATTTTTATCATTTTAGATGTGTTTTAAGAATATTTTGTATATAATATCATACTATTAGATGTGTTATAATTGAAAAATAAAAACACAATTTTTTATGACTATACCAGCTACATCTTTTCTTATAAACTCTAGATTACTTTTTGCTTCTTTACTCAAACTAATTAAGTACACGTCCTGAATCGTAATCATCCACGCTAATTACTTATACAAGTTCTTATCTTTATTCTCATTCCAACAAATAGATGTATTTCTTTTAATTTCAGTGTAACAAGCTCATGCAACAAAAATAACATCTTTCGATCATTAACACACTACTAAATAGAACTTAATCATAATTTTTTTGCACCCGTCAGAGTTAATCCATTCTAAAAAGTAAAAAACCTTTAGAATTTTAAAAGTTAAATTTTAAATTTTGAGTAATTTGAATTTTAGATGTGTATTTAAATTATAAAATATTATTATATTAAATATATTAAATTTAAAATAGAAATTTAATATTTAAATTTTAAATGTTAGTTTGATTTAATTTGAATTTTAAATATGAATTTTATTCTTAAAGACACTAAATCTATTTACAATTGTTAGATGTGTTAGTTTTATTTTGTTTGAATTACGGTAAGAAAAGGCTGAAAATTGTACCATATTTAAAGGATACCTAGTTGAACCGATGAACTAATTACTAAATCAACTTAACTTGACTTTTTAAAGAGAATATTATTAAAATGCAATTTATTATTGGGCTTCTTCTTGTGACCCTGTAAAAAATGTATATAACCCGATGGAAAACAAAAAAGCCCAAAGTGTTTTTGAATTCTTTCTGCCCTAAAATTCGTATTTTCAACTTTCGTTCTTACCATTACTTCTACTTAGTTCACACTTCACACAATTTAGAGACCCAACACTGCTTTTACTACTCTTTTTGCAATTTCTGGGGATCAACATGAACCAAATTAAGCCGCAGGTAAAAGCTCTCTTCCTTTTTCCTTTTCTAATTTCAAAACCAGATTTTTCATTTCCTCAAGTTCTTTGTTTCGTTTGTGTAAATGAATTTGGTTTGCTGTGTTTTTTGATCATTTTAAGGACAATGATGCTGCTGCAAAAGCCGCTACTCCACTTCAATCTGATGAGCATGAGTCTCCTGCTACTGAGGTTAA
>NC_029792.2:28201789-28203911 GCF_000816755.2 Arachis ipaensis
AAGGTTAATCTTTTTTTTTTTTTTGTGTATCCGTTTAGACAAAAAGAAAATCACAAATCAGAAGCTAAACCTAATAATGTAAATTGGGTCCAAAATAATGTTTTGCCATTTTAATGTTGGCTCTGTTCTATGGTTGCTCTATTTTCAAATTATATAAATGCTGAATAGAAAGGTTGACCTAAAGTTTCATTTTTCAATGTGTGTGTTTTTGTCTTTTTGGCTGTGCTGTCATTGTTATTTATTATGATGTATGAGGATTAATGTGTTTTAAGCTGTTTTTGTGTCGCAGGTTAATTTTTATGTAAACATAAGATGTTTTCCTTTTTTAATTCTCAAATCTATTTATAGGCTAGTAGATAGATAATTAAGTGCATGTCTCCTTTTGATTGATCTTCTGTAAAATCGTTTCTACTTTCCTCAAGTTATACATTGACGATGCTGTGGATTGATACTCTTCTTTGAAGAGATCACATAAATGACATGGTAGTTATGACCATATGCTATGTTTTTGCTAGAATCGCAGCAATAATAACCACCTTAGTTAATTGATCAAAATACAAACTAAAATGCAGATTAAAATTTTGAAAGAGGGAATTGGTACTCCTTTTGTGGCTAGGCTTTGTACTTTCTTCAATTTTTACTAATTTTATATGTTAACAATTCCCATGCATGTTTGCATCCTGTTTTATTAATGAAACTTAAATGCAGATTTCTCATGAATCTCCGGTTTCTGGTGCTGGATGGGTTTGCAAAATCCCCTCAGAAGACTCAGGATGGCGTTCATTCAACACCAAATCATCTTCTCAGACTCATTTGCTTTCAGCAGAAGAAAAATCAACCATAGCAGCACTGGATTTGCAGCTCAAGGCAGTGAAAGCTTGCAAAGCATTTTTAGTTGGCAATACTAGTTCGGACTCTGATGAAGATGACATCATCGATGATGAGGATGAAGATGAAGATGAGGATGAGTCGATAGATGGTGATGACAATGACGACGAGGGTGATGAGTCTGCGGAGTACAAGTTTTTTGAAAAAGTGTTTAAAGAAGATGGTGAATTAAGAAGATATTACGAGAACAACCACAAAGAAGGGCACTTTTATTGTTTGGTTTGTGGGGCTGTATGGAAGAAAGTATGGAAGAGGTTTAAGGATTGCAATCAACTACTTCAACATTCAACTACTGTATTAAGGACAAAAAGGATGCGAGCTCACAGGGCTTATGCTCATGTTGTCTGTAAAGTCATTGGTTGGGACATTGATCAGTTGCCTGTAAATTCCAGGAAGATTTTGGTGAGTAATCTTGATTGATGCATACATCACATGTCTTTATGTTTTTCTGATACATATACCTGTCTTGATGCTAACCGAGAGAATCAAGCTGGAGATTTTATCTAAATTTGAATTGCAAAGCTCAAACTCATAAAATCGTAAAACTTGATTTG
This sequence comes from Arachis ipaensis, assembly GCF_000816755.2. Lineage (NCBI taxonomy): Eukaryota > Viridiplantae > Streptophyta > Magnoliopsida > Fabales > Fabaceae > Arachis > Arachis ipaensis. The sequence goes on from NC_029792.2 coordinate 28,203,232, forward strand.
TAGTCTACGGGTTAACTTGAGAATTTAATAACCTTGATGCTAATTAACTGAGTTATTCTTTTATCAGGTTGAATCGAAAAAGTCTGCAGGGGATGGCATGGATGATTCAAATGTAGGTGTCCATATGCTAGATACTTGTATATCCTATGTTAATTTGGTTTAAGATTATGGTTACTTAAAATATATGCTGAGTTGTTGACTATGTTGTTTTCACAGGGTGAAACTGGTAATGGTAATGTTGATGAACGTGTTGACGATTTGGTTCATGTTCAGTGAAGTGCCGAAAAGCGAATAGCAGTTATGATATAGTTTAGACTTTAGATGAAGGCCCTTAATCTTTTATCCCTAACACTAGTAGAGAGGCTGATGATTCTGACCTGAAAGATGTTGTTTATATACTTCTATCTCGTGACCCTTAATTTTGTAAATCCTTCTATTGTGGAGTTTGATCTCTTGGGATAGTGCCTAACTTTGAAGCAGTTCTTATTATCACATTTATGTGTTGTGTTGCTTCCAAAGTTTTCAACTTCATATATGGCAGTTTAAAGTGATGTATCCAAGAAAAATGGCCAAGAGGAATGCCTTCAAAAATAGGCAAAGCTCAAACATCAGTCTTAGACTTACTTTGATAATTTTTTTTTTAAAAGTAACTTATAAAAATTAATTTTTAAAAGGTAGTT
>NC_029792.2:28204202-28208165 GCF_000816755.2 Arachis ipaensis
GTGTGCCTTTTTTATTTGGACTTATCAACTTTGAAATAGAGGTAGTAATTTCCCATTCGCACATTATGATCTTAAAAGACAGTAATATTCGTAGTTTCGTACACAGTGGGAATAAAATATATCCAAACTTCGCTTAACGCCGAGAGTTTTCCAATAATTTTCTCAACTTCTGCTCGCATTTAAAACTCAATTGTCTCCAAAAGTAGGTATTATCTTTGGTTAGCTAAGATGCTGATCACTTTTGCTTTCTCTGTCAGATGATCAATGAGAAGCCACAGATTATACAGGAATATGAATCTGGCAAAGCCATTCCAAATCAACAAATCATAGGGAAACTGGAGAGAGCTCTTGGTGCAAAGCTTCGTGGAAAGAAATGAATCATATGCTTTTAATTTATGTGTTTGTGTGTCTTTCTGCTAATGGAGTAACAAAAATCTTTATGATGTCATGATATGAATACTTGTTGTAAGGAATCTAATCAGAATTTAACCTATGAATGTCATGTGATCCATGGTTTTGTGGTCTGAGTCATAATATGGAACTATGAAATTCTATGCCCCAACGCCAAAGCTGGAGTGTTGTTTGTTCATATCCCCCTTTTTCTCATTTTTGTAAGTGGAAGATGCAATTATTAACCCTATGAAATTTGGCTCGTGCATTTTACATCCCATAAATTTTCACAATGGACAATTGGACACTTTGAAAGAAAAGAAAAGGTTCTTGTGCTAATTTTTATTCTAAAATACTCTCTAAATATACAAGGGTACCTTTGGAAGAAAACTCAATAGAAGACAATTTTTAAGGTAATACTCACATGAATATGTTTTCATATGAAAGTAACATAAAATCGTTAGATTATTTTAACATGTTTGAAATTTTAGGAGACACGGAAAAAAATAGGGTCTTTTTTAGTATTTATAATAAATAATTCTTAGTTTTAAGAAGACAGTTATGTTTGTTAAAAGGCCGATCTGAATACTATTATCCTCCTTAATTATGTGGTTAGATTATTAGAAATTTTCTTTATTTTTAATGAAACAGGTCAAATCAAACAGAAAGCAATGGCCAAAAGTGGCAAATCAATTCTTCTCCAGCCAGTAGGAAAATATTACTACTTTGAGCGACGGGTTTGGTGTACCAGCAAAGCCATTCCACTTGGTATTGGAAAAGAAAGGTCTTTCATTTATTGGCATGTCAAGTTGCTTAACCTAAGCAGTAAGCCTATTGGACTTTTCTGTTTGACCCAAAAGTTAACACCGGCTTTATTGGGTAGTAATAGTAGGTCTCCTGCTTAGCATATTGGTGTTCACATTAACATTTGACCATTTCTTTTTTTTTTTTTTTGTTGGAGTGGGGGCCTAGGGTGTCTAATTTTTAATAAGTTTGATACTGGGAAGTTTCAGAACTCATTCAAGGTCACCCAACCCAATTCAAGGTTTTTAATTAGTATTTTAGTTGAGTTACTTGAGTATAATTAATGACTAACATGGCAGAATGAGTAGATGACAATGTAAAAAAAGTACCAACATAATGCAAGAGTAATTTAAAATAGTAGGTGTGTCGATACCAACTTTATTCGATTTCTCAATAACTATATTCCAAAGCAAAAATATATAGACCTGAAAAGAAAGAAACATTCTTGGTAATAGTAGCACAATTATGTATGTAAGCAGATAAAATTATTCTAAAAAGAAAAAGGCAAAGTTCAAATTAATATGCCAATGAGTAATAACTCAAATGGCATAGTCTCCCCATACTCAATTAAGAGGTTGCAGGTTCGAGTCTTCTATTTTTGGTAAAAAAAAAAATTCAAATTAATATAGTTAATACTTAATACTGCACTTATTTTTTTACTTTTCATTTTAAATTTTTAATAGTTACAAGTTAGGGCTGACAATGAGTAAGGTAAAATAGGGTTTGGACTCTATTTTAACCCTATTTCCGGATTAAAATTTTTTTTAAAATTCTACCCTATAATATCCGCACCCTAAAGTTCTAAATCCTATCCTACCCAACTCTATCTACAAAAAAATAAAAAAATTTTAAACAAATATAAAATTCAACCATTCTAAATTTCATACATATTAATAAGGGTAAAGTATACTTTTTGTCCCTAAAGTTTGCTAAAAGTTTCAAAAATATCCCTAAGTTTTGATTTGTTTCAATTTTGTCCCTCAAGTTTTCGATTTGCATCAATTTTACCCTTATTACTAATTTTTTGATAATTAATATTTTTCTTTCCAAATATACCCCTTCCTTATACCTATCATCATCATCATCATCATCATCATCATCATCATCATCACAACCCTCTGTCTCTCTTACTTTCTCTCTTTTCATCTTCTTCTCCACCACCATCATCATCACAACCCTCTGTCTCTCTTTCTTTCTCTCTTTCTCCGACTCTCCATATCCATCACCACCATTTCCGTTGAGTCCCAATCTTCAATGACCACCATCCTTTTTCTTCTTTTTCGCACAAACCCAACAACAACAAAGCTATCGCTCTTCTTCCTTCTCTGTTAGCAAACCCAGCCTCATTAATTATTAGTACTAGTTGGGTTAATACCTTTTTTTGTTTCCAGATTTCACACAAAGCAAAATAAAATTCTTTTACTGCCACACTAACTTGAAACTCTGAACCCAGCAACAAAGTTTCTTCCTTTTTTTTTGTTTCCAGATTTCACACAAAGCAAAGCAAAATCCTTTTGCTGCCACACCAACCTGACCCCAACAACAAAGTTTCTTTCTTTCAATATTACTCGTACCATACCTCATTGAAAAATTAATAACACAAAAAATAAATGACAAAGAACCAAACATGATCCATTTCAACACAATTCTTCTCATTTCTCAAAATGCTAACATCCAAAACAAATAAAATTATCATCATGATCATGATCATACTCCAACCTCCTCCCCTCTCCCAAAAAAAAAATTAAAAATTAAAAAAGAGAGAAAATAAGAAGAGGAGGATGAGAGAAAAGACCACATCTTTAAACACCTGCATCATCAAAAAGTATGTTTTTTTTTAAACTTCATTGTTGGACAAAAATGCATGCTTTTTGAAATTTCAATGAACATATTGAGAGTGAAAAGTGGTAAGAGCATTGCTAGAGGGATCCTGCGAGAAGAGCTCCTCCAAAAACTGGTTCCATAGAACCTATCCCACATCTCATTCTCTGTTTGCTAACAGAGAAGGATGAAGAGCGATGGCTTCGTTGTGTTTGAGTTTGCGCGAAGAAGAAGAAAAAGGGTGGTGGTCATCAAAGATTGGGGCTCAACGGAGATGGTGGTGATGGAGATGGAGAGTCGGAGAAAGAGAAAAAGAAAGAGAGACAGAGGGTTGTGATGATGATGGTGGTGGAGAGGAAGGTGAAGATGAAAAGAGAGAAAGTAAGAGAGACGGGTTGTGATGATGATGGTGGTGGAGAGGAAGGTGAAGATGAAAAGAGAGAAAGTAAGAGAGACAGAGGGTTGTGATGATGATGATGATAGGTATAACAAGGAATTTAACACTAATTTTTTTAATTACATAAATAATTTTTTTATATATATTATATAATACATTAGGGGTGCGGGTAGGATAGGAGAGGATATACCTGTCCGTATCCTATCCTATTCGCAGACAAATTTATATTACACCCTACCCTATTCATAACGAATCGAGTAGACAACTCTATTCAAATGGATTGATCCAAATTGAATATTCGTAAATAGAGTATATGTTACCAGCTCTATAACAAGTGCTCAAAAGCAGATAGAACCTCGAAAACAAATTAAAATTATCATATCACGAAAAAATATTACATCTATTGCACATATATAGACGCAGAGTTCCATAAAAAATGCTATGTGCTCATTAAAAAGTAATCATAAAACTAATTACTATATATTTGTTTACAAATATATGTATTATTTAATTTTTTTAATATTTATTTTATATAAATAAGTAATTTGATA
>NC_029792.2:28208472-28212557 GCF_000816755.2 Arachis ipaensis
TACCTATGTTCCATGTATATTAGTATTTGTTTCATATTCATTTCTCTTTTTTCTTTATTACATTTTTTGCGTATAACTTTTTCAATTCCTCTTTCTGTGATCTACTATGGAAAAAAGAAATTAATACTTCCTAGGTTGTAAGTGACATTTAAAATTTTTAAAGATACAAATGGGAAGTATATTTATTTTTTTTGTTACACTATTTAGTATTTACCAGTTTTATATTTATACTAAAATTGTATTGTATTATATTATATTTTATAGTTTTATTCGTATCGCATTGTATCAGGATCTCAAATAAAAATATGTGATGCATAAGTGCCTAAAATTCGAGGTCACCAAAGGGTATAATTGTCAATGCAATCAAATCATTGAACAAGGTAGTAGTTTAGAATTTGATTCCGGAAGATTATCATTCATTAGGATAAGCTTAGTTTTGAGAATATAATTATTCATATAATATGTTTATATCTTTTTAAAATATAATATTTTTATCAATATTTCATGTGTCCAACACAATTTTATGTCGTATTCATGGCTCTATGTCCTGGTTTTGTAAATAAACACAGCGAAACAGGTGCCATTCCCCTCTGTTCCTATCTCTGTGAGAGATATTTTGCTAAATATCTTACAAAAAGGTAAAACCACCTTATGAATTTTGAAAATGGTGGGACCCTAACACCTTTCAATATCTTTACCCTTAAGCAATGGAGTTGCAATTGGTCCCAGTTAAGGCAAGGCAAGGATGCTACCATAAAAGAAGAGAATAATAATAATAACACTAATAGTAATCTTTTAAGAGCATGGACTACTCAGTATTCGTTCATGCTTGATCATATTTATATCATCATAGCTAACCCCTTATCCATTGACAAGCATCTGATGCAGCTTTTCTGCTTCAGCTTCAATGTCAAGGGCCAACCATATGCGCTGTCACTGTCAAATACTAACTTCAAATCGATCACAATGATAAGTATATTCATCTTTTGATTAAAATTTTCTGATAATAATAATACTTGAATACCGGCAGTACAATTTAGAAGAGAAGTGGGGGCCAGGAAAATAATTCAGCAAAGAAAAGTATAAATTAGAAAACGCTTTTTGATCACTATACAGCGTGTGTTCTATATATTATGTTCAATAGTTATCTTCTACATAAAGTTTAGAAATTGATATCATCCCATCCCACCTTATTATGAACCTATTCTTTCTTCAAGAAGGGTACCCAAAATTTCCTATATGTTTGGTCATTTTCATATTTAGCCCCACTGCTTGCCATGATGCCATCTTTGGCTTATCACAAAATTCAGTTATACATTGCTTATTCATTCCCTCCAATTTTTAACTAAAATATCTCTCTGCTACCCCAGACAAGAGGCAAGTATATTGAATTGCAGTAATTCCCAATTGACATGATGATGTTAGAACTTCTAAGTCTAACTAAATTCAGGGACTTGTGGAAAAGAAAAATGAAACACTATAATGGAACCTGGGTTAGAAGTTAAAAACAATTACATACTGACTAATGTGAATAAAGAATAAAGAGGATCAACTGCAGGAAGGGACCAACATGTTTTCATTATGGAAGATGTCATGTTCTATTGATAATATAACAACATTTACTTACAACAAGCTTCCTGAAATCAAATTTATGGACTCAGCCGGGGAAAAAATATTAAACAAAAATAAACTATTGACGTACAACATTCCACGGAATAAATAAGCATAATGACACATACTATATATTACTCACATGCCAGTTTAGTGCCAAAGCTAGTCAAGCAAATGGCAAATGCCTGAAAGGCAGATAAGGGCTGCCTATAATCCATGGTGAAAGTATCATCCCCCACTTTGCCAAACTGCAGGAGAACCGTGTCCTCATCTCCTTTCCCTCCCGGTTGGCTTTGGTCCACCGTAGCAACCAGCTGAAAGTTCTTCACGGATGCTACTGTCACACGGCCATGAAAATTCAAGCACCAGCACTGCAAATGCTCGTGCCACCTTGGTGCTTTGTTCTTCAAGACTGTGCAGGTAGGAGTAGCTTGATCTTTACTGTTTGTCTTGTTGCCGTCCAATGATGTGATATCTGAAGTTTCTCCCAACGGTGTTGCAGGACACTTGAGGGAGCAAACCATCCTCCTTGGCCCTCTTGATTTCAAGAGGTTGAACTTGTAGGAGACCTGCCCCACTTCAAAGTTACCAGCAGGAACTTGAGGGCTTATCTGTTTGCTGGCAAAACGGCGACTAGACCTGCCACTCGATGGTTTTGCACCAGCATGGGGTGGTTGACTGTCGTAAATTGTGAAGTTGGTGCCAAGAAAATCCGAGCTGTTAAAGAGATTCAACAAATAAGTGGTCCATAACAACCAGCCAAAAATGGACCAAGAATTCACATGTAGATTTTTATTTATTTAAATGAGAATCACAAATTCCAAAACACAAACAGATTTCAGTACAATCGTTAATAACAGCACCATCAAATTGAGTATTCAGATCTACTGCCTTTTTTTTTACCAAGATGGGATTAAGAAGATTTAAAAAATTGGATTAAATCATTTTTATCCAGCTTCAAATGTAAATAAAGGACATGCCACTTCAATTTTCGGACAAATTGACAGCAAATTAAGGGTTTCTTCAACTTTTTATAACCAAGCAACTTTGGTCCCAGATCCACTTTGATAGATTTGATCTTATAAAGCCACCAAAATTAATTTGACTGTTAAGCACGTGCAAACAAAGAATGGTCTTCATTTAATTCCCTTGGGGGGAGGGGGATGAATTCAGATAGGTCATTCAGATGTTCAATCATATAGTTGGAAGCAAATGAATGACGGTTCATCGGATAACCAAGTGTGTACTTCGAGGTACCATTTCATTATTGGCTTTAAAGAGCCAACAGAAGAGACTAAGAAAAATGCTACATTCCAATGACAAAACTGAGTTAAAAAACATGCCAAAGAAACTTTTAATTGGTAAGAAAGCTTTACCTTAATTTTCCAACATAAGCATTGCTTCCTTGGGATAAGTCCTCGGCATCAAGTGATATTATATATTCAGTATGGGTACCAAACCTGTATCTTCTAGCCGCTAACAAAAACTTCCCTTTGTCTGTGAATGCTGTAAAGGAGAGGGGCAGGTGAGTATATTAGAGGAGAAAAACAGGCATAAATATCCATCAGATAAGAAAAGGACAAACGAGCAATAGACTTTCAAAGAGATGAACTATCTCATAAAATACTGAGAAAAAATAAACCTCGGATTAAGCATTGCTACCATAAACTACCCTACAAATTACATTGATTTATTGCAATGCTTCATAATACTATACTTTCACTAAAGTTTTAAAAGTTCTCCACCCTTTCAACCAGTTGAAGATTCTATATGTTTAGGGCAAATATTGCTGGCACCAATCATTGGTCAAGAATTAGAATGCTAGAACTCTATTTAGAATCTCACACCATTCACACAGAATGCTCCTATAAGAGGATATCCAAATACCATAAGCTAATTGGAAGGGCAAATGCACAACATAAAGCTAATCATTTCAACTCAACCAATTGTGCCTGATTCCAGGAGAAGTTACTGTTGGTGAACTTAATTAGTTGTGCCAAAATTGAATATGCCAACACACTCCTCACAAACTATGAGAAATGTAATATGCCATGGACCAAGGTGTTGAAATTTAGCAACGGGTGCTCTCATTCTTTAATGCAAAATAACTTATGTATATAACTTTCTAAATAACAGAATCTGTATTAAGGCAGATTTTAATAACAGCTACTCTTCTATTACTTAATCTCCCTCTGATATATGTTTCTAAAGTTTCTTCTCTCACTAAATGAAAATTTGAAAGAAATAAATAAATGAACATTTCCAGTCATAGATCCTTTCACTTCCTCTGAAAAGAACCCTCCAATATTTCTCCATAAAATTTATGTTACTAGCAGAACTCAATTTTATTTCCATTCTCTAAAATTACTTTAATATGAGTAATTGGACAAGTTTTTGTAAATTGACTAAAGCAAGTCAACATTGACTGGGTCTGGCCACTCAAATGCATAAATGCTAGAAAAATAGGTTTGACA
>NC_029792.2:28212760-28214666 GCF_000816755.2 Arachis ipaensis
CACATATTGGCAAACCGCAAAGCCCTTCAGACTTTAGCAAGTTCATTCACAAAGGGATAGCATATCTAGTCATACAAGAAAGGTTGGAATAATACGCTTAAAAAATGAAATCTTGCCCAGCTCTAGTTGTTACACATACAACATAGGACTTTATAGTGACAAGAGAGGAAGAGCAGAGATGCTCATTCAACTCTGGCCACAATTCATTTTCATCGATCTTTAACAGTAGGCAAAAAAGGCCTTTCATCAAGACAATACTTACTTACATGGTGTTAAGGCAAGATATAGATAAAATGTTGAGGTCTTCTTGTTTCGCTTTATCAGACACTGGTTGGGAAGTTCACGTGGACCTGGCTGCAGATCATCAAAACATAATGATAATGTCAACTCCAGGTCTCCAAAGTTCAATAGAACAAAATACGAAGAAATTGCAACAAGAAACGAAAGCATTCATCACAACAAATGCATACATCTAGCAAACAATTAATCTTTATCTACTAGAACTCTGATGAAAGTGAAACTACATCATCCATATACGCACACAGTGAAGCACGGCCACTATCTGAATCTGAAAGTTTTCCTCACAAAAGACATCACCATTTCCCGCTCTTGCATCTTCTATGACTAAAGAACTGCAATTTCGTATGCAGTAGTGAGGGCCCATTCTGAATTTGACGCATTAATCACCCAAATACCGCCATGGCTTAATGCAGGGATACCAAAATCATGGCTGATTCCTCAGAGCAGAGTAAAAATTCACTCCCCTAAACTAATCGAAGCATAAAAAGAAAAAGAATCACGCTCAAAAAAATATTTGCATATAATTTTTAAGAATAAAAAAGACAAATAACTAACCGAATATTTTAACTTCAAAAATTTTCAACAGAAGACCACGAAGTAAACTCAACTTTTTCGTTTTTTAAAATTTTCTTCCGCATAAACAATACATAACTCGATCCTCACGCATCAAATTAAAAAAACAAAATTTAAGCTGATTGAAAGAAAAGGCATAAAATTAATTCAAATTTGAGAAATGAATAACAATTTGAATCCGAACCTTCCTAAGACATGAAGGAAAAGTGATTTTGCCGTTATTATGAGGCTGTCCAACGATCTCACGCGTCATGTCCCTCCACCGCTTGCAGACACAGGCGCACGCCACCACGTTCTGCCGCTGCGGCCACTGCTCCTCCTCCACCTCCACCCTTCTTATAATCTCTCCCAGCAGCTCCGGCAACATCCCCGACCACGCATTCCCCTCCTCCCCTGCCTCCTCCTTCTTTTCCCCTCCCTCCACCTTAGGAGCTACCGCAGCGTTAACCTCCATGAACGATTTCGAGAATTTCCGTGAGCGGAACACCTTCCTTAGAGACATCTCCTCAGAACAACAACAACAACAACAACAATAATAACAATAATACAACAATTAGAAGGTGTAAGGAATAATCGAACCTAATTTGGGAATTTAGGGTTAGGGGTTTGAGAATAAAATATAAGTGTTGGTGTCATAGGAGAGAGAGAGAGTTTTACAGAGTGAAGAAGGAGGAGGAGGAGGAAGGGGGAAGGAGGAGGAGAGGAGAAAATGGGAATAACGGAAAGAAGGGGTGTGATAAAGTGACGGGTGGGTGAGGGTGATTGAAATGGGATGGTGGGCCCAAGAGGACGCTGAAGCGAATGACAGGCACGTGAGATTAGCGAGTACTGTGTTTTATTTTTATTTTATTTTGTGTGTTGGTTTTTAATTTTATTAAAGGGTGGAATAGTGTTCTGTGTTTGTCATGGGTGGTGCTGAATTTTGCGCTGATGATTTTTGACTTTCTCCACCCTGGATTTACTCATTTATTATTTATTATCTTCTCTATTCTTTTTATTTTTATTTTTTTCTTTTAATTTTGACTGTCCATGA
>NC_029792.2:28214672-28233232 GCF_000816755.2 Arachis ipaensis
AATAATTCAATTATAATTTATGTAATACATAATTACTTATTGAGAATTACTAAAGCTTTTTTTAAAAATTTAAAAACATCAAGTATAGGCACCATGGTTAGACACTTATCTTTTACTTTTCTTCTCTAGTTTTTCTTTTTTCCCCATGAAAAATTAAGGTTGAAAACTTCAACTAAAAAGGTTAAGTAATTCTAATATTTTATTTCATATATTTTCAATAATTATAATAATTTTTTCTTATATTTTTGTATTAAGTTAAGAAATTAATTAACATAATTGATGATGACAAATATTAAATTATTGGGTTAATTATCCAATCAGTTTTGATTATTTTGGTATTGTATTGCAGGCCAAAATCAATCTACAGCACAAGTGGATGAAAAATATAAACAAGGCTAGTGGGCTACAATCCAAAGGAAGCCCAAAAAAAAACAAAACAAAGAAATCAAAAAGGGCTAAATGAATCTAATTGAACCCAAGCCCGATTTGATATCACTTAAGGCAAATCCCTCCACTTTACTTCCAAAACAACGTTCACTTTTTCCTGTCTCGGTCAGAACTCTGAGAAAGAGAGAGAGAAAGCTTAGCTCCTAAACTATTTACCAAAGAAGCAAGAAAGAGAAAGTTTAGCAAAAAGGTTAAAGTCTAATCACCCACATCAAACTGTATAAAGAAGAAGTCAGAAGCTAAAGGTGATTTATTTTCTTCTACATGCATCTCATTTTATTCTCTTCATCTTTGACTCTCTGCCACTCCAAATTGGGATACATGGAAAAGATGATCTCTATTCAATACTACTGTGAATCTATGGTAAAAAATGTGTCGTGGGAACCAAGTAGTGTTTCAATGGCCAAGATCTGGGTTTACCATTGAAAATATTTGTTTCTGCTGTCCTATGGCTTTCGGTCAAGGAAGAAGGTTAGAACTAAAGTTCCTAATGTGAGGATTAACTGAAAAAAGGTGATGTGGTGAGTTGGTGAAGCACACAACTCAAGGAGTTAACCTAGGAGAGAGCAACTCAGCAACATGCAAGGAGATACAAAAGAAGATTTTTCATTATTCTGTAGCTAAGGAGAGATAACCAGTGTTTTGAGGTGTATGTTCTGAGAAGAGTTCTCTGAAGAAGTTCATCAACTTGGACAGTGCTTCCTAGTCAAAGGAGCATTCCGCCAGAATGAAGAACTGAATCAGAGGCAAGCAAATATGGTTTATCACATAGCAAAGAGACTGTTGAATCATCAATCTCCTTCATGCTTTACAAATTGTAATTTATTTTTAATGTTTATCTTTCTGTAATTTCTTGAGGTAAAAGGCTGAATGAAAGAGTGATTGAAAAAGCCTAAGAGTGGAAAGAGGCAGAGAGATACACATGAGTGAAAAGTCTAGAGTGACTTCAGATTTCTTTAGGTTGAGTTTGTGTCTTGTATCTTGTACCTGTGAGGTACCCCTTTCTTAGTTGGGTTAGCACTAAGAGTGAAGAGTTAGGTATTAGCATAACCAAGTCAAGTTAGGTTAGAACTTGAGTGTGAAATGATTGTGTCAATTCTGTGGAATTGGTGTATATAATACTTTAACTATAGTGAAAATTCCACCACTGTTGTGGTGGAGACTGGACGTAGGTTGCATTGCACAAGGCAACCGAACCAGGATACATGATGGTGTCAGCTTTTCACTTTCCTGCTTTGTTCTGTTTTCTGATATTCATGAGACAATGAAATTGTCTCATAAATTTTCCGCTGCTAATTTCAAACAGATTCAGATTACAAGTTTGTTTTAAAAGGGTTATTTCACTAAATTAAAAGAAGGTCATAAATTCAACCCCCCTTCTCTAAGCCTTCTACAACCTTCAATTGGTATCAGGAGCCTTGGTCTCAAGAATCAAGTTTTACCGCTTGGATCATAAGTCCAATGGCGAACAACTTGGGCACAACCACGGTTGCCTACACTCTAACTGAAGGCCGGTCAAACAATAGGCCTCCCTTCTTCAACGGAAAGAATTATGCCTACTGAAAAGAGAGGATGAAGATCTTCATCTAATCCATTGACTACAACATATGGAAGATTGTTGTAAGCGGTCCCAAGATTCCAACAAAAACAAGTGCTGATGGAGTGGAGACTCCAAAAGAAGAAGCTGAATGGAATGAAGACGACAAGAAGAAGATGGAGCTGAATGCTAAAACTATCAGCCTTCTTCACTGTGCTATCAACTTTGAAGAGTACCGGAAGGTGTCTAGATGCAAGACAGCCAAAGAAATCTGGGAAAAACTCCAGGTTACACACAAAGGCACTAAACATGTCAAAAAAATGAGGATTGATATGCTGCGAAAAGAGTACGAGATGTTTAATATGAAGGATAGAGAAAGCATTGATGAAGTGTTTGAGAGATTCTCAATCATAATCAACAACCTTGATATTTTGGGTACAAACTACTCAGAACAAACCCTAGTGAGAAAACTCCTTAGAAGCCTTACAAAGGAATGGGAAACCATTGCCACTGTCATAGCCGAAAGTAATAACCTAAGCCCTATAACCTATGAGGAGCTGAGAGGAAAACTCCTTGCCTATGAAACCACACACACAAACACGAACTCAAAGAAAAAGGAAATAGCCCTCAAGTCAAAAATAAAATCAAAAGAGAGTGAGTCTAGTGATGGTATTTCAGATGATGAGCTTATGTTTTTTGTTAGGAGACTTAGAAGGATGATGAAGAATAAGGGCAAGTACAAGGGTTCAAGCTCAAAGGAACACAAGATGGACTTGAGCAAGGTGACTTGTCATCATTGCAAGGAGACTGGACATTTCAAGCTAAATTGTTCGAAGCTCAAGAAGGAGGACAAAGGGAAGAAAGAAAAGAAGAGAGTGCTCATGACATCTTGGGAGGAGCTTGAGAATGATTCGAATGAGGAAGAAGATTCTGAAGGTGAAGACAAAATCTGCTTCATGGCTGGTAATAATCATTTTGATGAAGTAAATTATTATGACTTGTCTATAGATGATTTACATGCTATAATTGATTATCTTACACTAAATTCCTCAAAACTGTTGGATAAGTACAATAAATGCAGATCTGAAAAAGATGTGTTAAAAGCTGAAAATAATTTTTTAAGAAAAAAGGTGAAGGAAACTGAATGTGCTTTGGATATTATTGAAGAAAACAGATTTCTAAAATCTGAACTTGAAAAACTAAAAAGAAAGCACATTGTGGATCCTTCTCAAGAGCTTATTACTGAAAATGAAAGACTAAATGAAATGATTAAAAAGCTGAATGGTGATTTAGAAAAATTTGCTCAAGGTTCTAGTAACTTGGACAAGTTACTTGCAAGTCAAAGACCATTGTTTGAAAAATCTGGTTTAGGTTATGTAATCAAGGAAAGTACAGTTTTTAACAATTCCTCTATGAAATTTGTGGCTGCTTTATCAAATACTAAATCCACATCCAACAAATCTGGTATTGGATATGTTCCCACACTTGAGGAGAAATTTGATGAAGTTTACACCAGTGAAACTGAGCCTTCACCAAGAACCGAACCTACTTCAAATAGGTCAGGTCTTGGATACATTTCGAATAATGAGGTTGCTTTCAAAAAACCACCATTTTACAATAAAACCTCATATTCGAAAAGTCCAAAAGTTTTCAAAAATTCTGGTTGGAATGATTTTGCAAAGAGGAACAATTATAACAAAAATCAGTTTGTCAAAAAAAATGCACCTCTTCCAAAAACCAGAAAATTTTAGTCTTTTAATCATTTCTAGCATAATAACTCACCTCAATTTCAGCGATATGCATTAGAAAATTATTGTTTCAACTGCAAAAAATTTAGTCACTCATATTCACAATGTTTCATTGAAAAAAGAATTGTAGGAAACCAAATTTACAATATTGTGTGTGATTTCAATGCACTTGGGCAATCAAGATGGATTAACTTCAAAGGATTCAAATTAATTTGGATACCTAAGGTTACTTAAAGTTTTTAATGCATATTTGCCTAGCATCCAAGAACAAAAGGGATATGTGGTACTTGGATAGTGGATACTCAAGGCACATGATTGGAAGGTCAACTTTCTTCGTCAAACTAAACAAGTATGATGGAGGTTTTGTGACCTTTGGAGATGATGAAAAAGGTAAAATAGTGGCTGTTGGAAAAGTAGATAATAATCACTCTACCTTCATTAATGATATCTTTTTGGTAATGGCTTGAGGTACAATCTTTTGAGTATAATTCAATTGTGTGACTTAGGATATTTAGTGACTTTCAAAAGACTTGAATGCTGTGTTGTAAATAAACAGACCAATGAAGTGCTTTTTATTACTAAGCATTGCAATAATGTGTATGGACTTACCCTTGATGAACTAAAGGATCAAAATGTAGCTTGTTTTCATTCTAAAGAATCTAAAAAGTGGCTATGGCACAAGAGATTGGGTCTTGCAAGTATGTTTCAAATAAACAAACTTGTAAAGAAAGGTTTAGTAAGAGGTCTTCCTTTGATAAGGTTTGACAAAGACATCACTTGTGATACTTGGCAAATGGGAAAACAAACAAAAAGTTCATTTAAGTCAAAGGAAGACATCTCTACTAAAAGGCCACTTGAATTGCTACATATTGATTTATTTGGTCCAACAAGAACTCAAAGCCTAGGTGGTAAATATTATGGTTTAGTGATTGTGGATGACTATTCTAGGTTTGGTTGGGTTTTATTTCTTGCACACAAAATGAAGCCTTTTCGGCCTTTGAAGCTTTTAGCAAGAAAATTCAAAATGAAAAGGATTTAAAGATCTCTTCTATAAGAAGTGATCATGGAACTGAATTTGAAAACTATTTATATGAATCTTTTTGTGAGGAATTTGGAATATCTCACAACTTCTCTTGTCCAAGAACACCACAACAAAATGATGTTGTGGAAAGAAGAAATAGAAGCATTCAAGAAATGACAAGAGCTATGATTTGTGAGAGCAATGTTCCAAAATTCCTTTGGGCTAAAGCGGTTAATACAACTTGCCACATTTTGAATAGAACTATCATAAGAAAATTTTTGAAGAAAACCCCTTATGAACTTTGGAAAGTTTACCCACCAAACTTGGATTACTTGCACATCTTTGGATGTAAATTCTTTGTTCTTAATAACAAAGATAATTTGTAGAAATTTGATCTAAAGGCGTATGAGTGTTTATTTGTAGGATATTCCACAACTAGTAAAGCATATAGAGTTTATCATCAAGATGCTAGAATAATTGAGGAGTCCATACATGTTACTTTTTGTGATACTAACTTGGTTCAAAGTATTTTGGAAGACTGTGATGCAGGAGATCAAGCTCAAAAGGATGATAAAACTGTACAAAATCATGAAAATGGAAATTCTGGACAAGCTGAACCAGAAACTACAGTTGCTGAAAATTTAAGAGACAATTCCGTTTTGTCTCATGAATCTGAAGGAGATCCTGAAACCACTAGTTCCCTTAATACCTTGGTGACTGAATCTGCCTCCAAGTTCACCAGACCTCGTGAATGGAGATTCTTGAAGAATTATCCTGAGAAATTTGTCATTGGGACGTATCTCATGGTGTTAAGACTCGGTCTTCAACTAGAAAGGCAAGTGAAGAGTCAAACATTGCTCTTCTCTCTCAAATGGAGCCTCAAAATATCAAGAAAGCCCTTGATGACCCTTCTTGGGTAAAGGCAATGGAAGATGAGCTTCATGAGTTTGAAAAGAACCAAGTTTGGACATTGGTTCTTAGGCCGAATGGAAGAAAAGTGACCGGAACCAAGTGGATATTTCGGAACAAGTTAGGAGAAGATGGTAGCATTGCAAAAAACAAAGCAAGGCTAGTGGCACAAGGATATGACCAAGAAGAAGGAATAGACTTTGATGAATCCTTTGCCCTTGTTGCCCGAATGGAAGTCATAAGACTTCTCTTAGCCTATGCTGCCTTTTGTGGTTTTAAATTATATCAAATGGATGTGAAATGTGCATTCTTAAATGGTGTGATAAATAGAGAAGTGTATGCAGAGTAGCCACCCGATTTTGAAAATAAAGAATTTTCCAACCATATTTTCAAATTATCAAAAGCTCTCTATGGTTTGAGACAAGCTCCTAGAGCTTGGTATGAGAGACTTAGCTCTTTTCTTTTGAAAAATAGTTTTCAAAGAGGCACAACAGACACAACTCTATTTATCAAGAATTCTAATGATTCTTTCATTCTAGTCCAAATATATGTTGATGACATTATTTTTGGATCAGCCAATGAATCCCTTTGTGCTGAATTTGGAAAACTCATGACAAGTGAATTTGACATGAGTATGATGGGTGAACTTGATTTTTTCCTTGGGTTTCAAATTAAGCAAACAGAAAATGGTATTTTTATTCATCAAGAGAAGTATGCCAAGGAACTAGTTAAGAAATTTGGTATGAAAAATGCCAAACCCATGGAAACTCCCATGCACCATAATTCAAAATTAGATATGGGAGAAACTGAGAAAGATATAGATGAGACTAGGTATAGAGGAATGATTGGCTCTCTTATGTATTTAACTTCCTCTAGACCTGATATTGTGCAAAGTGTTGGAATATATTCAAGATTCCAATCAAAACCAAAAGAGTCTCATCTTTCTGCAGTTAAGAGGATCATTAGATATGTTCATGGCACATCCAATTTTGGTTTATGGTATCCTAAGATTGATGATTTTTCTGCAGTTGGTTATTGTGATGCAGATTTTGCCGGTGATAGAGTTGATAGAAGGAGCACATCAGGCTTATGTTGCTTCCTTGGAAAGTCTTTGAATGTTTGGTCAAGTAAGAAGCAGCCAATAATGGCTTTATCCACTGCAGAAGCTGAGTATATAGCTGCTTCTTCTTGTTGTTATCAGCTCATGTGGTTAAAAATACAACTTGCTGATTACAAATTAAATGCTAAAAATATTCCCCTGTTGTGTGATAATATAAGTGCCATTAATATTTCTAAAAATCTAGTTTTATACTCTAGGACTAAACATATTGAAGTGAAATTTCACTCAATAAGAGAACATGTTCAAAAAGGGGATATTAGCATTCAATTTGTTAAATCAGAGGAGCAATTAGCTGATATTTTTACTAAACCACTAGGTGAGGACAGATTTTGCATGCTTAGGACTAGTCTAGGGATTTTAAGCTATGATTCATTATTTGAAAGTTGCTGATGTGTGTTGGAGTTTTTGTCTCATAAACAGGTATGAGACAATTCTGGGCAAATGAAGAACCTTCCCTCTATACAATGTTCTAAGGCTTTGTTGCACGTGCAGAATCATCTGGGCCAACCTCAAAAATCTGAACATGGGTGGTCCAATATATTTCCTTAAACCAAACCACCTCTGGGCCCAATATGAATGCTACATGATTTTTTGTTTTTTTTTTTGTTGGCTTGTGTGTTTGATTTTATTTCTTTTTATCTTTAAGTCCAAAAGTTTCAAATTTTAAAATTGATTTCCATTTTAATTTTTAATAAAATTAAATCTTTTTTTTTTGTGATGTCAAGTCCTTCAAGTCAAATCAGAGGTGATGCAGTTGCATGGTTTAAGAAAATTTCTTTTGGGTACGGTTACCAATACTTCTTCTTTTCCCTCCATAACTCCTCAACCCCTTCGGTTTCTCCCCACTACCTTTACTGCTTCTCTTCCTTCAAAAATCAGAAACCAACCAAATGAGGAAGAAAACCATATCTCAAAAGCCCCCTCATGAGAAGATCTTCAAGCTTCCTGCAAAGCAAAAACCTTCCATTCGCTCTCAAGACCGAACCTTTACTCCATCTCCTTCTCCTCCTACTTCACCTCCTCGGTTAGATCCAATGGCTCGCACTAAGAACCCCTCTAGGTTTCTACCTTCAACCAAGCAGACGCCACCACCGAAGGAACCTCCATCCACACCTGGTTCGTCGAAGCCGAGTTCATCGATAGGAAAACGCCCAGCTGCTACAAAACCTACCTCTGAACCTACTCAACCTAAGACAAGGTCTGTTCCCTTGTGTTCTCAGAGAGGTAAACCTCGACTCCCTCTTAAATCTGTTAGAGAACCAGACATTGATCTCTTTGTACATAAATCTGATTTCATGACATCTCACTCCAACTATAACCCTTATAGATTTATGTCTGCCATGAATAATGACTTTTATGAAGGAGTTATTAAGTACCGTACTCTGTGTCCCTCTTTTCTTGCTGATTTGCCAAACCTGAAAAAGAAAGGTTTTCCATTTGTTGAAAATTTAGAATTTTTAGACTGGAATCACCTTTTTAACATTAAAAAGCTTGTTTACCCACTTTTGGTCAAAGAGTTTTATGCTAACATGACATACCATGAGGGCAGTGTTCATTCTTATGTCAAAGGCAGAGACATTGTGCTAAATAATGAAACCATCAGTGATTCACTGAAATACACTGATGTTGGGGCTTGTGCTTATACTTCTGTTAAGTGGGATGAAGGAGTTGGTATCTCTTTTAATAATGCTTTGGCTCATATCTGTGAACATGTTTCTCTGATTGATGGCATCACCCCTACTCATAAAGCCCTAGGTTATGAACGTGCTCAGTTGCACCGTATTGTAAATCACATTATACTTCCTCAGAGTGGTTCATATCAAAGGGTTTCTTATACTGACACTCTTGTTTTATATGCCCTGCTCACTAAAACAGAAATTTCTTTTGCTTATTTGATGGTAAGATACATGTTTGACTCTGTTAGAAGTGAGAAAGACAAAGCCCTTCCTTATAGCATGTTTCTAACTTGTATTTTTGAGTATTTTGGTGTTGACTTGTCCAATGAGGATTATGAAAATAGACATTCATATCTAAAGGGAGGTGGTGCAGTGAAACAGCAAAAAGGACCTACTTGTTCTGAGAGAGAGTAGTTCTAGATGATGAAGATAATGAGTTCATTCCTGAGGAATCTCCTCCTTCTTCCACCGAGGGCACTTCCATCTCCGCGGGACAAAAATTGGCTCTGTTTAATGTTGTTTCGAGATGTGGTCCAAGAATTTGTCTCCCAATCCAATCATATGATTGCCATGAGTAAGGAACAAAGGAAGCTGGCAAGTAAGCATGAGAACTTCCTCCGTAAATCAAGAGACAGAGTGGCTGTGTTCATGAAGTTCATTGATAATCTTCAACAAGATGAAGATTATGCCGCTGATGCTGAAGAGGAAGCTGATTCGGAGGAAAATGGTTCAGATGCCTAGACTTATCTCTTGAAGCTGTTGTTGTCTGCTCACTTTTGTCTCATGAAAACTGTTTCTCTTTTTACTGTTGAACTACTTTTTGTTATTTCGGATGACTGTAATACCTTAATTACTGCTGCACTTACTTGAAATTAATTTGGTCATTTAGACTGTGCATTAACACCTTCTTGCAGGTTTTAAGGTGCGGATTTCACTGGATCTCGCCTACTTTCCACCCTTGATGACAAAAGGGGGAGTAGTAGTGTGCTGTGCATTTTAGTAGCTGTGTTGTGAATATTTGCTATGATTTTTATTACTGCTACTATTATTCTTTTTGCATGAGAATGTGATTTGCAAATCTTGCTACTGCTGTGAGTTTTTGGCATGAGATTTGGAACTTGCTTTTATGTTGTGTTGATATTAGTCTTATTGCTCTGTCTTGGTTAAAGCATAATCAATTTTTGAAATGTTTTTTAAGTGCTGACATGACATGTTGAATATTGGGCTGGATATGTATTGCTGGTTGTTTAAACTCCATTAGTCAAGATTGAGTTATAAGTAGCTCTTTATTGTGCTCTCTATAAGTATAATGTCAACAGGAACGAAAAGAAGAACATAAATCTAGGGGGAGTTTCTCTTGAAAAGAAAAGGGGGAGCAATAAAAAAGCAAGTAACATCATTCAAAGAGAAGTTTCTTAACTCTACTAAAATTCAATTCCTTTTGGTTAATGTTTAAATTATGTTTGTCATCAAAGGGGAGATTGTTGAGTTAAGAAATTAACTAACATAATTGATGAAAAATATATACAAGGTTGGTGGGCTACAATCCAAAGGAAGTCCAAAAGAAACAAAGCAAAAAAATCAAAAAAGGCTAAATGAATCTAATTGAACCCAAGCCCAATTTGATATCACTCAAGGTAAATCCCTCCACTTTGCTTCCAAAACAACGTTCACTTTTTCCTGTCTCAGTCAGAACTCTGAAAAAGAGAGAGAGAGAGAGAGAGAGAGAGAGAGAGAGAGAGAGAGAGAGAGAGAGAGAGAGAGAGAGAGAGAGAGAGAGAGAAAGCTTAGCTCCTAAGCTGTTCACCAAAGAAGCAAGAAAGAGAAGGTTTAGCAAAAAGGTTGAAGTCTAATCACCCACATCATATTGTATCAAGAAGAAGTCAGAAGCTAAAGGTGATTTATTTCCTTCTACGCGCATCTCATTTTCTTCTCTTCATCTTCAACTCTCTGCCACTCCAAATTGGGATACATAGGAAAGATGATCTCTGTTCAACACTGCTGTGAATCTATGATAAAAAATGTGTCGTGGGGACCAAGTAGTGTTTCAATGGCCAAGATCTGGGTTTACCATTAAAAATATTTGTTTCTGCTGTCCTGTGGCTTTTGGTCAAGGAAGAAGGTCAGAACCAAAGTTCCTAATTTGAGGATTAACTGGAAAAATGTTATGTGGTGAGTTGGTGAAGCACACAGTTCAAGGAGTTGACCTAGGAGAGAGCAACTCAGCAACATGCAAGGAGCTACAAAAGAAGATTTTTCATTATTCTATAGCTAAGGAGAGATAACCAGCGTTTTGAGGTGTATGTTCTGAGAAGAGTTCTCTGAAGAAGTTCATCAACTTGGACAGTGCTTCCTAGTTAAAGGAGCATTCCACCAGAATAAAGAACTGAATCAGAGGCAAGTAAATCTGGTTTATCACATAGCAAAGAGGCTGTTGAAGCATCAATCTCCTTCATGCTTTACCGATTATAATTTCTTTTTAATGTTTATCTTTCTGTAATTTCTTGAGGTAAAAGGCTGAATGAGAGAGTGATTGAAAAAGTCTAAGAGTGGAAAGAGGCAGAGAGATACACATGAGTAAAAAGCCTAGAGTGACTTCAAATTTCTTTAGGTTGAGTCTGTGTCTTGTATCTTATACCTGTGAGGTACCCCTTTCTTAGTTGGGTTAGCACTAAGAGTGAAAAGTTAGGTATTAGCATAACCAAGTCAAGTTAGGTTAGAACTTGAGTGTGAAAGGATTGTGTCAATCCTGTGGAATTAGTGTATGTAATACTTTAACTATAGTGGAAATTCCACCACTGTTGTGGTGCAGAATGGACGTAGGTTACATTGCACAAGGCAACCGAACCAGGATACATGATGGTGTCAGTTTTTCACTTTTCTGCTCTGTTCTATTTTCTGATATTCATGAGATAAAATGAAATTATCTCATAAATTTTCCACTGCTGAGTTCAAACAGATTCAGATTACAAGTTTATTTTAAAAAGGGTTATTTCACTAAATTAAAAGAAGGTTATAGATTCAACCCCGCCTTCTCTAAGTCTTCTACAACCTTCATTTTGCAAATCAATAATTTTAATATTTTATTTTATATTCTTTTAAAAATTATTACAATTCTTTATTTATATAAATGTTATATATAGCATTTCGTTTTATCATTTATGGGCATAAATTTTAGAGTCTAGTATGTTGACGTGGTGTGTTCTCTTGTCCGTTTATATATTGATGTTATTTTTTGAAAAATGTTATCTACTAAATAATTAGATTTGTTAATATTTAATGATTAATAATGGTGAAATTTATCCATCATTATTATATTATTTTACAATGGATTGCATTAATGACTTGTTTGGGCTTTTAAGAAAATATATTTTTTCGAGTTATTTATTTTTAAAAGATTTTATAGAAAAGTAAAAGTATATAAAAGTACTTTTTTGTTTATTTATTATGTAAAAAACATCTTTTTTAAAGAAAAAATATCTTTTAAAAAATATGTAAATTATAACTTCTCAAAAAAGATATTTTTTATTTTTCTAGTGTTTTTATTTTTACTACTAAAAATTTATCAAACATGCTAAAAAAAAATTCATTGAGAAAAGATCTCTTTTATTAACTTAATGACACACAACTAAGTACTATGACACTAAGCATGCTATCGTGACGCATTCTAGTGACAATTTGCTTACATTTTTCTTCTCAACCATTTTTTAAGAAAGTATTATGTAATTCATCATACACAAATTAATATTTAATAATTATTTTATGTTAAAATTTGTCAATAATTCTAATATTTTATTTCGTATTTTTTAATAATTAACTAATTATCATTATTTTTTTATATTTGTATGAATTAATAATTCTATTATTTTATTTTATATCCATTTAAAAATTATCACAAGTCTTTTTTATATTTATCTAAATGTTAGATATAATGTTTTGTTTTATCATTTAGAAGCGTAAGTTTTAGAGTAAGTATACTGACGTCAATGATGTGGTGCGTATAGTGTCACTCTATATATTGATGCTATTTTTAAAAAATATATATCAAATAATTAGATTTATTAATAATTAATGATTAATTATGGTGAGATTTGTTAATAATTATAATATTCTATATCATAAGGGGTTGAAACAGGCCAGGTCAAGTCAGGCTTTATTTTTAACAGGTCTGACCTGTTATGTAGTTAATTGGTCTGAGCCTGGCCTGCAGCCTGCTATAGGCTTTTCTTAAAGTACTAAGCCTGGCTTGTTATTTAGCCTGGCCTGGCCTGAAGCCTGTTAAAAGGCCTGATAATTTTTTTTTACAAAAACAAAAATATTATTTAAAAAATTATTTTTTAATAAAAATTTATATGTAAATGCCTCCCCTATGGCTGATGAGTCTCATCTGTCGGTTATAAAGCCAACCCGACAAGTCCTGATAACTAACCATTGGACTGTCTCTCTGTCGTGCGTTCCCAACTCGAGTTATTCACAATCATAATCATAATCACACAACTAAAAAATTTAAAATATCTCATAATTTTATTAATAATAAAAAAATTATATATATATTTAATTATGTGTTAACAGGTCCAGACAGACTTGACAGGCCAATAAGGCTAATTAATTTGCCTGGACCTGGCCTATTAATATGTTAAGGCTTTTACAAGAGTCTGAACTTGTACCTATTTTATAACAGGTCAGGCCAGGCCAGGCTAAATATAGGCCAGGCTGCAGGCCCCTAGCAGGCCGCCTGGCCTTTTTTTACCCCTAATCATATCACTACAAGAAAAATATTAATTACCATCGGATTTACCGTCAGATTTACCGTTGGATTTACCGTCGTCCTCTAGTTGACGGTATAAATGGCGCCAAAAACCCCTTATCGGCGGATTTTTTTGTCCGATACTAATTACCGGTGGATTTTCTGTCGGTGTTTTCAATGGATTTGTTGAGTCTGAGTAGATGATTACCGTCAAATTAATCCAACGGTAACTTTGGCGCTATTTCACTTGAAATTATGCCAAAACATACGTCGGATTAAACCAATAGTAAATCCTACAGAAGGATTTTTGTTTATTTATTTATTTTTGGCACAGTTTAGCCATAATTAACAGTCAAATCAAATTAAAACTCTTATTAACAAAATTGTTATCAAAAACCTAAAATTAGTAGAAATCAACAAATTATTTTATTAAAAATAAATGGTATGAATACAATAGAATGTCACAGAAATAGAGTAATGTACCCTAAATAAACAAAAATGCATAAACCCTAACCCCTACAGATCTTGGTAATTGTCGGCGTCGTCGTCATTGTCGTGGTCTCTTGCTGAGGCAGTAGAGTAGGTGTTGTCGTTGGTGCCCCACCAGCAGCGTCGTTGCCTCTAGCGCACATCTGTTGGCTATACTCCTCCATCTACTATCACAACCGATCGAGCCGTTCCAGCTTTTCCATCAGGTCCGAGATGACAGCAACGCGTGCAAGAATCACTCGATACCTCTACTCAGACTGCTCCGCCTGCAGGTGAAGCTCCTGTGTTAGCTTCTACACGTCCTCCCTCAGGTCGACAACTTACTGAGGATCAGCAGGGATGGTGGCAGAGGCAGAGGAAGTCGCCAACGCGGAGGAGCGAAGGCCACTGGCAAAGGACGAGCCCAATCCGAAGCAGCAATTCTTGTGGGATTTAGAGGCGGTCTCGTGCCAAACTCTGTCAGGATCCACGACTGAGGTCTATGATACTCCTCATGCATCACACACGTTAGTTGTGGTTAGGATAACAGTTAAATAATTGACTTTAAACCAAATAAAGTTAAAATTTAGAATTAATTTAAACTCACATAATGGCCCGCAGACCGTTGATAAACCACTATTTTATGGTTTATATTATGTTTATTTATGTGGTTTTATCATGATCTTTACCTACTTATTCGTTAAATAAGCATGTATTTATAATTCCTTCCTAAAGTTATTGCATGATTGAAAACTTGCTTCCTAGAGACTTTTAATTATATATTTCATTTCTCCTTTATTCCATTCGATGCCGTGATCTGTGTATTAAGTGTTTCAGGCTTTATAGGGCATGAATGAGTTGGAGATTGGAAAGGAAGCTTGCAAAAATGGAAGGAACACAAGAAATTGAGGAGATGACCAGCGAGAAGCGACGCGGCCGCATGGATGACGCGACCGCGCAAAAGAAAAGAAATCGCAGTGACGCGGCCGCATGGATGACGCGACCGCGCGGCATGGAATAGCACGAGTGACGCGGCCGCATGGATGACGCGACCACGTGGCAAAGCAGAAAGCCGAATGACGCGGCCGCATGGATGACGCGACCGCGTGACATGCGCGATCTGCATAATCTGTAGAATCGCTGGGGGCGATTTCGGGCCTTATTTTGACCCAGTTTTCAGCCCAGAAAAGCAGACTAGAGCCAGAGAACATGCAGAAACCAACAACAACATTCATTCCGCGTAGTTTTAGTTTTTAGATCTAGTTTTCCTCTCCTCTAGGTTTTCTCTCTACACATTCATAGTTTTTAGGATTTGTTATGTTCATTGTTTTTCATTGGGATATTGAGAAGAGTTATTGCCTCATCAAGACTTCGACATTCTAGTTCGTTCTCTTTACTTGTCGCTTACTCTTCCATGTTCCTTAATTTACTTAATTTTACTATTGGATTATTTTAGCATTTATTAAATACAAGAATTACTTTTTATTTTCAATTAATCCTTTGATCATTATTTATCATGTCTTTCTTTAATTCCCTTTCTTATGTTATGAATTCTTCATTTACAATGAGTGAGTAGTTCCCTAACTTGATGGGGAGTTGGTTGAAAGAAACCCTTGAGTTGGGATGCTCAAGAGAAAGATTGTAATTGGGTTTATTGTTGGATTACTCTCTAGTCATTAACACCAATCCTCCCAAGAGCGGATTGGAACTTGTGGATAGAACAGCATTCCAACTTGTTTGACTTCCCCTTACTTAGTAAGGGATAACTAAACAGAATAACCCCCAATTATCAATTAATCTTGAGAGTACTACAACAAGAATAGGGCTTCCAGCTAATCAACTCCAGTGAAGGATTTTATTTAAATTTATATAAATTCTCTAATTTAATTTTCTGCTATTCAACTCAAACTTTTTTGAAAACAACTGATTAATAAAATAGCACACTTTTCTGCAACTCGTTGGGAGATGACCTGGGATTCATACTCCCAGTATTTTGATTTTAATTTCTGTGACACCCTTCTAAATTGATAAGCGGATTTCTGGTTGGTTGAGAACTATACTTGCAACGCATATTTTATAATCATTCTTAACTCGCCAATTTCCGCTCGCATCAATTTTTGGCGCCGTTGCCGGGGAGTTGCAATAGAGTGTTAAAGTTATTAATTGGAATTTATTTATTTGCATTTTATTTTATTTTGCTACTATGAGATGCTTGTTTCTTTCATTAGATGACACGTTCACTTCCTGATCCAAGCTTGCTAATATTCGATCCTGAGATTGAAAGAACTATTTCACGAATAAGGCAAGCTCGGCGTCGGTTAGTCCTCTCTGAGGGCGGATCTGAAACGTCATTTGAGAAAGAAACCAGCCCCCATTCTACTGATTTGGTTGTTTTACGTGCAGGTAACATGGCAGCAGCCAGGAGAGTTACTATCCAGGAGGCTGAAGCCCCTGATTTTACAATGCAACCATTTCAAGCACATCACCCAGCGGTAGCTACAGACTTTGAAATAAAGACCGCACTACTCAATTTGATGCCCAAGTTTCATGGCTTACCTGCTCAAGATCCTATCAAGCACCTGAGAGATTTTCAGGCAGCCTGTTCTACTGTCAGGCGTGATGGTGCAGATAAAACTTCAATTTTGCTGAAAGCTTTCCTGTTTTCTCTTGAGGGGAAGGCAAGAGAGTGGTACTATACTCAACCAGCAGCAATTGTATCCAACTGGGATACACTGAGAAGAGAATTCTTTAAAAAGTTCTTTCCAGCTGAAGTTACTGATAAACCGAGGAAAGATATTTCCATAATTGTTCAGGATGATTCTGAAACTCTTTACGAGTACTGGGAGCGCTTCAATAATCTTCTGGAAGCTTGCCCCCACCATATGATTGATAAGATAGTGTTATTTGATTATGTCACACAGGGAATGAGGCCCCAAGATAAGACCACATTGGAAAGTGCTAGCAATGGGTCTATGAAAAAGTACAAGACTACCGATGAGGCATGGCAATTGATCAGTGACTTAGCTGAATCTACTAGGAATCACAGGCAGAAATAAGACCGTTCAAAAGCCGTTGCAGAAGTATTCTCTAGCAGAGAGACTACTGCTTTAACTCAGAGTATCTGTGAAATGACCAATTTGCTGAAGCAAATGCAATTGAATCAACAACAAGTTTAGCAAGCTCAACCTTCTCCAGCACAGCAAAACCAACAGTTAGTCCCACAGAGAGTTTGCAAAATCTGCGCTGATTATGGCCACTATACTGATGAATGTCCGCAGCTCCAGCAGGAAGACAACACCGTGGCAGCCACACATAACTTCTATGACCGTCCCAACCAAGGGTACAATCAAGGTGGCAACTACAGCCATGGATGGCAGGACAATTCTAACCAGAATTGGAGGAACAACAACAACAACAGAGGAGGCAGAGATAATCAGGGAAATCAGAGGTGAAATAACAACAACAACAGGCAGCAGAATCAGAATCAGCCTTACAGAGCACCTCACCTAAGGCAATCCCAAGGACCACAGAATACCCAACAGCAGACCTCTCAAGTTACCCATCCTTCTGCATCTGCCAATGATGACTTACTACAATCTATTGATCGGAGACAGCAGACCATGGAAAATAACATTAATGCCACTCTGAATGGTCTGACCGCTACTTTGCAGGCTCTTGTCTCCTAGATAGGATCAATGAATAACTCCAATAACCAACCTTTGAGCTCCACTGGGATTCCCTCTCAACCATTACCCAATCCCAAGGGTGGTATTAATGTCATCACCCTGAGGTCCGGAACCACACTGCAGGAGAGGAATCAAGAGGAGCCAAACCCACCAGAACACGCCTCAGCTGAAGAGGTAGTGGAAATAGAAGATGTTGAAGAAGAAGAGGACATACAGGACATGGCTGAAGAAGAAGAAGTGCAACCACGAGAGGAAGCACTAAAAGGCACAGACACTGCAGAAAATGCCACTCCTATTCCATTTCTACAACTTGCAAGGAAGCAGCTGAAACCTGATCCCAAAATGGTAGAGATATTCAAAAAGGTTAAGGTAATTGTTCCTCTATTTGATGTTATTCAACAGGTACCTAAGTATGCTAAGTTTCTAAAAGATTTATGTATATATAAAGACAAAATTAATGAATTAGAAACTATTCCTTTAGGAAGTTCCATAATTGTACTATTGGTGGTGTGATAATTTCTGAATGCATGTGTGATTTAGGAGCATGTGTGAGTATAATGCCTTTGTCTATATATGATATTTTGAGGCTCCCTCCCTTAAAAAGGTTGGCAGCTCGTTTTGTGTTAGTAGATAAAAGCATTATTACAGGGGTTGGAGTTGCTGAAGATGTACTAGTAGGCATTAAGGGACTCACGTTCCCCACTGATTTTTATATCCTGGAAATGCCCCAAAATGACTCAGACAAGCCATCATCAATCCTACTCGGAAGGCCATTCCTGAAGACCTCAAAGTTTAAATTAGATGCTTTTTCAGGAACATACTCTTTTAAAATAGATGGCAGAGTAGTAATCTTCAATCTGAATGGAGTTATGAAGCATCCTCCAGAGGATCACTCTATCCTCAAGTGTGACATTATAGATGAAACCGTGGCTGAAGTCCATCAGGAGAAATTTAAAGAGAAGCACACAGGACAAGGTCCAAGTGTGGGGACATTTTCAGAGGACAATGATAGTGCCTTACCACTGTTACCAGCTCCAGACAACCCAGAGCTTGAACATGATCAGAAGTTAGAATTAAAACCCCTTCCTCCACACCTCAAATATGCTTACCTTGAAGACGGGCAGAAGTTCTCGGTTATCATTGCAAGGGAACTCACTTCTCAACAGGAAGAGCAGCTACTTGGTGTGCTGAGGAGGCACAA
>NC_029792.2:28233274-28235593 GCF_000816755.2 Arachis ipaensis
GTCAACCCCAGAGAAGACTGAACCCCACTATCCTAGAGGTTGTCAAAAAGGAAGTGACCAGACTACTAGAGGCAGACATCATCTATCCCATCTTAGACAGTGAATGGGTAAGCCCAGTACAAGTGGTGCCAAAGAAGTCTGGAGTCACTGCAGTGAAGAATGAGCATGGAGAACTCCTGACAACCAGAGTTCAGAACACCTGGAGGGTCTGCATTGACTACAGACGCCTCAACCAAGCAACTCGTAAGGATCACTATCCTCTTCCATTCATTGATCAAATGCTGGATCGCATGTCAGGTAAATCACATTATTGTTTTCTAGATGGTTACACAGGTTATTTCCAGATACATATAGCTCCTGAGGATCAGAAAAAGACCACTTTTACATGTCCTTTTGGGACTTATGCTTACAAGAGAATGCCCTTTGGCTTGTGCAAGGCACCAGCTACTTTCCAGAGGTGCATGATGAGTTTTTTCTTTGATCTTATTGAGGACTGTATGGAGGTTTTTATGGATGATTTTAGTGTTTATGACGATTCCTTTAGCCTTTGCTTAGATGGATTATCTAGAGTATTAGATAGATGTGTCAGTACAAACCTGGTATTAAATTTTGAAAAATGCCACTTTATGGTTAAACAAGGGATTGTACTAGGACATGTTGTGTCTAATACTGGCATTTCTGTAGATCCATGCAGGTTTTTACCTTGGCCATGCAGGTTTTTACAGGAGGTTCATTAAGGACTTCAGTAAGGTAGCACTTCCCTTATCCAAACTACTGCAGAAAGATATTGAGTTCGAGTTCAGTGAAAATTGCAAACAAGCGTTTGATAAGCTGAAGACTGAACTGACTCAAGCCCCAATTGTAAGAGGACCAGACTGGAGCCAACCATTTGAGATAATGTGTGATACTTCCAACCATGCAGTAGGAGCAGCACTGGCTCAGCGTGAAGGTAAGGATCCTTTTGTTATTGCTTATGCGTCTAAAACCTTAGATGCCGCTCAGTCGAATTACACTACTACTGACAAAGAGCTTCTTGCTATTGTTTTTGCTCTGGATAAATTCCGAGCCTATTTACTTGGTACTAAAGTAGTAGTGTATTCAGACCACGCAGCTCTAAAGTATTTATTATCTAAAAAGGAGTCCAAGCCAAGGCTTATACGTTGGATACTGCTATTACAAGAATTTGATTTAGAAATTAAGGATAGGAGTGGTAACTAGAATTTAGTGGCAGACCACCTGAGTCGCCTTGAACATATTACAGATGATTCCACTCCTATATCTAATAATTTCCCATTTGATAACCTGCAAGCAGTATCTGAGATAGTCCTTTGGTATGCACCTGTAGCTAATTATCTAGTTAGCCGCACCTTCCCTCCAAACTTTTCTAAGCATCAAAGAGACAAGCTGAAAAGTGAGCCTAAATATTATATATGGGATGACCCATATTTATGGAGATGTGGCACTGACCAGATAATTAGATGGTGTGTGCCTCAATCAGAATTCCAGTCCATCTTAGAGGCCTGTCACTCATCTGAGAGTGGAGGACATTTTGGCCCTCAAAGAACTGCTAGGAAAATCTTAGACTGTGGATTCTGGTGACCTAATCTTTTTAGGGACGCTGCTGAATTTTGTAAATCTTGTTTCCCATGCCAGAAATTTGGTAATATATCCAAGAGGGATGAGATACCTCAACAGATTATGCTTTTCTGTGAAATTTTTTATGTTTGGGGCATTGACTTCATGGGTCCATTTCCAAATTCTAATGGTTATTTCTATATATTGTTAGCTGTGGATTATGTTTCCAAATGGGTAGAAGCAATTCCTACCCGCAATGATGATGCTAACACTGTTGTTTTCTTTGTGAGAAACCATATTATTTGTCGCTTTGGATCACCACGAGCAATCGTGAGCGATCAAGGCACCCATTTTTGTAACAGGATACTAACAGGACTAATGAAGAAACATGGGATAATTCATAAAGTTGCAACAGCTTACCATCCCCAGACTAATGGGCAAGCCGAGGTGTCAAATAGAGAGATAAAGCGTATCTTGCAGAAGATAGTCAAACCTCATAGAAGAGACTAGAGCACCAGGCTACAAGATGCATTCTGGGCATACAGAACAGCATACAAAACACCCATTGGGATAAGTCCTTTCCGCTTAGTTTATAGAAAAGCTTGTCATCTCCCTGTTGAAATAGAGCATAAAGCCTTTTGGGCAGTAAAGGAATGCAACATAGGAATTGAAAAAGCCAGAGCTGAAAGGAAGTTGCAACTGCAGGAACTGGAAAGCCTTCGCCTAGAAGCTTATGAGAACTCA
>NC_029792.2:28238052-28241421 GCF_000816755.2 Arachis ipaensis
TAATGAAGAAGCATGGGATAATTCATAAAGTTGCAACAGCCTACCATCCTCAGACTAATGGGCAAGCCGAGGTGTCAAATAGAGAGATAAAGCGTATCTTGCAGAAGATAGTCAAACCTCATAGAAGAGACTAGAGCACCAGGCTACAAGATGCATTCTGGGCATACAGAACAGCATACAAAACACCCATTGGGATAAGTCCTTTCCGCTTAGTTTATAGAAAAGCTTGTCATCTCCCTGTTGAAATAGAGCATAAAGCCTTTTGGGCAGTAAAGGAATGCAACATGGGAATTGGAAAAGCCGAAGCTGAAAGAAAGTTGCAACTGCAGGAACTAGAAAGCCTTCGCCTAGAAGCTTATGAGAACTCAAGACTATACAAGGAGAAGATGAAGGCTATACATGATCAGCACATCAAGAGGAAAGAGTTCCAACCTGGGGACTTAGTCCTCTTTTACAAATCTCGACTGAGGCTCATGCCAGGCAAGTTGAGATCAAGATGGGAAGGTCCATACAGAGTAGAGAAGGCCGAACCGTACGGAGTTTATCACCAAAGCCATCCTTCAAGCTCTGAACCTATCAAAGTTAATGGACATCGTTTAAAGCTATACCATGGCGAAAAGCTGAAGAAAAACAAGGAGCTTGAGATCTTCCTCTTGGAAGATCCCCACATAGCCGAAGACTGAGCTAGTGGAGCGTCCAACTTACGGACGTTAAAGCAAAGTGCTAGGTGGGAGACAACCCACCATGGTATGATCGTTCTTTTCTTTATTTTTAGTTTTCTTATTCAATAACTCTTCTCTTCATTAGTACATTTCGTGCATCTGCATTTCCGTACTTTTATAAAAAAAAAAATCACGCGACGCGACTGGTATGTGAAATTGTTACTCAGGTTGTGAATTATTGTTCGAAATTGATTCCCTGGCGATGGCACCAAAAACGGATGCACAGAACCATTACTAAACATATCTTCACAACTTCACATAACTAACCAGCAAGTGCACTGGGTCGTCCAAGTAATAAACCTTACGTGAGTAAGGGTCGATCCCACGGAGATTGTTGGTATGAAGCAAGCTATGGTCACCTTGTAAATCTCAGTCAGGCGGATATAAAATAGTTATGAAGTTTTCGAAATTAATACTAAAATAAGGATAGAAATACTTATGTAAATCATTGGTGAGAATTTCAGATAAGCGTATGGAGATGCATTCATTCCTCTGAACCTCTGCTTTCCTGCTGTCTTCATCCAATCCGTCTTACTCCTTTCTATGGCTGGCTTTATGTAAGGATGTCACCGGTGCCAATGGCTACTTTCAATCCTCTCGGGAAAACGGTCCAAATGCTCTGTCACAGCACGGCTAATCATCTGGAGGCATCACCCTTGTCGTTGGTTGCATCCTATTCCTCTCTGTGAAAATGGTCCGATGCGCTTTCACTGCATGGCTAATCATCTTGGAGGTTCTCGATCATACTGGAATAGAATTTACTATCCTTTTGCGTCTGTCACTACGCCCAGCACTCGCGAGTTTGGAGTTCGTCACAGTCATTCAATCCCAGAGTCCTACTCAGAATACCACGGACAAGGTTTAGACTTTCCGGATTCTCATGAATGCCGCCATCAATCTAGCTTATACCACAAAGATTCTGATTAAGAGATCTAAGAGATACTCATTCAATCGAAGTTAGAACGGAAGTGGTTGTCAGGCACGCGTTCATGGGGAATGATGATGATTGTCACGTTCATCACATTCAGGTTGAAGTGCGAATGAATATCTTAGAAGCGGAATAAGTTGAATTGAATAGATAAACAGCAGTACTTTGCATTAATCTTTGAGGAACAGCAGAGCTCCACACCTTAATCTATGGAGTGTAGAAACTCTACCGTTGAAAATACATAAGTGATAATGGAGTTCATTGGTCTCGGCCCCAGAGGGGAACCGGAGTAACCAAGACTCCGAATACAATGATAAAAAGTTCTATTTATAATAAACTAGTCACTAGGATTTACAGAAGTAAGTAATTGATGCATAAATCTAATTCTGGGGCCCACTTGGTGTGTGCTTGGGCTGAGCTTGAATGTTGCACGTGTAGAGGTCCTTCTTGGAGTTGAACGCCAGCTTTTGTGCCAGTTTGGGCGTTGAACTCCACTTTGCAGCTTGTTTCTGGCGCTGGACGCCAGAATGGGGCAGAGAGCTGGCGTTGAACGCCAGTTTGCGTCATTTAAACTTGGGCAAAGTATGGACTATTATACATTTCTGGAAAGCCCTAGATGTCTACTTTCCAAAGCAATTCGAAGCGCACCATTTCGAGTTCTGTAGCTCCAGAAAATCCACTTTGAGTGCAGGGAGGTCAGAATCCAACAGCATCAGCAGTCCTTCTTCAACCTCTGAATCTGATTTTTGCTCAAGTCCCTCAATTTCAGCCAGAAAATCCCTAAAATCACAGAAAAACACACAAACTCATAGTAAAGTCCAGAAATGTGAATTTAACATAAAAAATAATGTTCCATCTCCCATGACTCGGAGGTGGAAGCTTTTGTCTTCCCTTCCCCTTTTCTAGAGGTTTCTCCGGTCTTAGGTGCCATCAATGGTAATGGAAAAATAAAAAGCTTATGCTTTTACCACACCAAACTTAGAATGTTGCTCGCCCTCGAGCAAAAGAAGAAAGAATAGAAGAAGAAGAAGAAGATATAGAGGAGATGGAGGGATATGTGTATGGATGTGAGTGGTGAAAGGAAAACAGAAGGGATGACCATGAATGGATAGAGAGAAGGTGAGGTGGGTGGGGATCCTGTGATATTCACAGATCCTGAGATAATCCTGTGGTGTCCACAGATCTTGAGGTGTCAAGGATTTATATCCCTGCACCCATTAGGCATGTAAAATGCCCTTGCACACAACTCTGGGCGTTCAGCGCCAGGTTGGTGCCCATTTTGGGTGTTCAACGCCCATTTGTTGCCCATTTTTGGCGTTGAACGCCAGAACCATGCTTGTTCTGGGCGTTCAGTGCCAGCTTCTCTCCAGGGTGCAATTCTGGCGTCTAGCGCCCAGATGCTGCCCATTTTGGGCGTTCAGCGCCCAGACACTGCCTATTTTGGGCGTTCAGTGCCAGAACCATGCTCTGTTCTGGCGTTGAACGCCAGACAGATGCTCCTCCAGGGTGTGATTTTTCTTCTGCTGTTTTTAATTCCGTTTTTAATTTTTTTGTTTATTTTGTGACTCCACATGATCATGAACCTATAAAGACATATAACTAAGAAAAATATAGTTAGATAAATAAAAATTGGGTTGCCTCCCAACAAGCGCTTCTTTAATGTCAATAGCTTGACAGTGGGCTCTCATGGAGCCTCACAGATGTTCAGAGCATTGTTGA
>NC_029792.2:28241473-28242664 GCF_000816755.2 Arachis ipaensis
TGAAAAAGATTTGATTTTTGAAAAATATTTTGGAAAAGATGAGATTTTTAAATTGAAAATTTGATTTGACTCATAAAAACAACTAGATTTTTAAAAGTTTTGAAAAAGTCAAATCTAATTTTCGAAATTTTAAGAGAGAAAAAGGGAAAGATATTTTTTTGATTTTTGAAAATTTTTTTAATGAGAGAGAAAAACAAGAAAAATGATGCAATGCATGAAATTTTTAGATTAAAACAATGAATGCATGCAAGAATGCTATGAATGTCAAGATGAACACCAAGAACACTTTGAATGTCAAGATGAACACCAAGAACATATTTTTGAAAAAAAAATTTT
Source organism: Arachis ipaensis (assembly GCF_000816755.2). Classification (NCBI taxonomy): domain Eukaryota; kingdom Viridiplantae; phylum Streptophyta; class Magnoliopsida; order Fabales; family Fabaceae; genus Arachis; species Arachis ipaensis. Next base: position 28,241,810 of record NC_029792.2, read on the forward strand.
TAATGCAAGAAAAACATGCAAGACACCAAACTTAGAATTCTTCAATGCTTAGACACTAAGAATTCAAGAATGCATATGAAAAACAAGAATAGACACAAAACATGCAAATGCAAAGATCAAACAAGAAGACTTACCAAGAACAACTTGAAGATCATGAAGAACACTATGAATGCATGAGAATTTTCGAAAAATGCAAGATGCACATGCAATTGACACCAAACTTATAACATGAATCAAGACTCAAACAAGAAACACAAAATATTTTTGATTTTTATGATTTTATGATTTTTTTGTATTTTTATTTTAAAATTTTCGAAAATCATTTTGAAAAAGAAAGAAAAAAAAATAAGGATTCAAAATTTTTCATATGAATTCCAGGAATCTTGTACTCTTTAGTCTAAAGCTCCAATATGAGGGTTAGACATGGCTTAATAGCCAGTCAAGCTTTAGAATGGATTTACATCCATTGAGGTGATTAGTTGAAGACCAATCCCAAAGGAGTTTGGGTATGGCTTTTCAGCCAGATAGGATTCAACATGTTACCATGAAACTCTAGAATTCATTCTTGAAAGTTTTGAAGCCATAGAATAATTTATTTTTGAAAACATTTTTATTTTAACTTTTTTTTCGAAAACAAAGGAGAAAATTTTGAAAGATTTTTGAAAACAAAACAAAAAGAAAGTTACCCAATCTGAGCAACAAGATGACCCGTCAGTTGTCCAAACACGAACAATCCCCGGCAACGGCGCCAAAAACTTGGTATGTGAAATTGTTACTCAAGTTGTGAATTATTGTTCGAAATTGATTCCCTGGCGATGGCACCAAAAACGGATGCACAGAACCATGGACTAAACA
>NC_029792.2:28243589-28250784 GCF_000816755.2 Arachis ipaensis
TCTTGTGAAAATGGTCCAAATGCTCTGTCACAGCACGGCTAATCGTTTGGAGGCATCACCCTTGTCGTTGGTTGCATCCTATTCCTCTCTGTGAAAATGGTCCGATGCGCTGTCACTGCATGGCTAATCATCTTGGAGGTTCTCGATCATACTGGAATAGAATTTACTATCCTTTTGCGTCTGTCACTACGCCCAGCACTCACGAGTTTGGAGTTCGTCACATTCATTCAATCCCAGAGTCCTACTCGGAATACCACGGACAAGGTTTAGACTTTCCGGACTCTCATGAATGCCGCCATCAATCTAGCTTATACCACAAAGATTCTGATTAAGAGATCTAAGAGATACTCATTCAATCGAAGTTAGAACGGAAGTGGTTGTCAGGTACGCGTTCATTGGGAATGATGATGATTGTCACGTTCATCACATTCAGGTTGAAGTGCGAATGAATATCTTAGAAGCGGAATAAGTTGAATTGAATAGATAAACAGCAGTACTTTGCATTAATCTTTGAGGAACAGCAGAGCTCCACACCTTAATCTATGGAGTGTAGAAACTCTACCGTTGAAAATACATAAGCGATAATGGAGTTCATTGGTCTCGGCCCCAGAGGGGAACCAGAGTAACCAAGACTCCGAATACAATGATAAAAAGTTCTATTTATAATAAACTAGTCACTAGAGTTTACAGAAGTAAGTAATTGATGCATAAATCCACTTCCGGGGCCTACTTGGTGTGTGCTTGGGCTGAGCTTGAATGTTGCACGTGTAGAGGTCCTTCTTGGAGTTGAACACCAGCTTTTGTGCCAATTTGGGCGTTGAACTCCACTTTGCAGCTTGTTTCTGGCGTTGGACGCCAGAATTGGGCAGAGAGCTGGTGTTGAACGCCAGTTTGCGTCGTCTAAACTTAGGCAAAGTATGGACTATTATACATTGATGGAAAGTCCTGGATGTCTACTTTCCAAAGCAATTGAAAGCGCGCCATTTCGAGTTCTGTAGCTCCAGAAAATCTACTTTGAGTGCAGGGAGGTCAGAATCCAACAGCATCAGCAGTCCTTCTTCAACCTCTAAATCTGATTTTTGCTCAAGTCCCTCAATTTCAGCCAGAAAATCCCTAAAATCACAGAAAAACACACAAACTCATAGTAAAGTCCAGAAATGTGAATTTAACATAAAAAATAACGAAAACATCTCTAAAAGTAACTAGATCCTACTAAAAACATACTAAAAACAATGTCAAAAAGCGTATAAATTATCCGCTCATCAGCGACCGCCTCATTGACGTGTCCGCGTTGCAAGGAGCTGGGAGACAATAATAATATGAACAGAGAGTTACGCAGGAGCAGGGCTGGAGGCGTGCCAATGGCACAAACCGTCCCACGCGACCGCGTCGCCGACGCGACCGCGTCATATGGGAACAATGGCCTCCCACGCGACCGCGTGCCCCACGCGGCCGCGTGACCTGGATTTCGACGTCATAAGGGTGCACAGCCGAAAGTTGTGCTAGAGTAGTGCTAGACTGGCGCTGGACGCGCAGTCCATCTCACGCGACCGCGTGCCTCACGCAGCCGCGTCACATCCTAATATTTGACCACTCACGCGATCGCATGCCCCATGCGATCGCGTCACCCAAAATTTGGCACTAATATGATTTTGAACAGAGAGTTGTACGAGTGCGAGGCTACCCTCGCGCCATTAGCCTAAAACGGATCATGCGACCGCGTGACCGACACGATCGCGTCATTGAGTTTAAGCGCAAGTCGCGCGACCGCGTGCCCCACGCGACCGCGTCGCTTGCGCCGCACAGCCCCCAATTTTGCCAATTATCATATATTTTTCTCCCCAAATCCTATTTTCTCTTTTCCCTCCTTATTTCTTCTCTCTCTCTTCTTTCCTTCTTCCTTCTTTCTCACTTTTTACTCTCTCTCACCCCCATTAGCAAGGATGGCCACCAAGAAAGGAAAAGAGAAAGCTACTCCCAAACAACCAGCAAGAAGAGGTACAAAGAGAGCACTAGTGGCAGAACCCTCTTCAACCGCAGTTAAGCCCTCAACAAAGAAAATTAAGAGGATTATAAAGGTTGATGATAAAGAAAAAGCCTTCTCAGCAAAGGACACTGCGCGATTCCCCAATCACTACTATGAGCAGATGTTCCCCATCCTGGCTGAAAGGAGTTACAACAACGAATACATTCTTCTCCTCCCGCCCAATATTGCTACCTTTGTTGAGCCGCAAATTGCCCGAAGGCAATGGGGTTTCCTACAGAAACAGCCAAGGTAGGTCAATCTTTTTTGGTAGTCGAGTTCTACTCCAACTTTCACCTGCCAACCCTGCAGTCTGTCTATGTCCGTCAGAAGCAAGTCCCCATTACAGAAGAGGCCATTCAAAAAGTTCTAAGTCTTCCCCCTATTCCAGAAGGATTGGATGCCTTTCAAGAAGCCGCACTCAAGCGCCAGATATACCAATTTGACTGGGACGCTGTTCTCAGAGTTATCGCACTACCTGGCAGCCGATGGATCTACGGATACCATCGTACCCGCCCTAAGGGAATTTCGGCTTCAGCACTTGCCTTGGAGGCTCGCGTATGGGCACAGATTATGTCCCATTACGTCTTTCCGAGCACTCATGAATCCTCCTTCACTGCAGACATGGCCGTTCTACTATGGTGCATCCTTACAGACCAACCTCTGAATCTACCAAGACATATCCGAAATGCCATGGGACACGTACAAATCGCTGGCAACCTACCTTTTCCAGCCCTGGTCTCAGATCTTATCTCAGCAGCCGGAGTCTCCTACAGAGCTGGGGACACCAAAGCCATGCTTCAACGGGATGATCAGTTTGTCCCCAACGGGAAATACCTTAGACTTCCAGCAGCCACTATCAGCCAGCCTACTGAACCAGTTGAAGATATTCCTTCTTCAACACCACAAGCACCCACAACAGCCCAACTGCTCCAGCAGATACTTGAAAAGTTGGATTGGCAGGAACAGAAAGCTAAGATGAGAGAGCGCCGTAACAAGCGCCGATTCACATACCTCAAGGAGCTGATCATGGGAAAATTCAAGGACTCAGACACCCCATAATCCACTTCTTTTACCAGCACAGGGAGCCATGATGGTCCCGACTGTGGAGATACTGCTACCAGCCCACCTTTGTTCTTGACAGATGGCACCGAGGACGGTGTAAAGCCTTAAGTGTGGGGAGGTCGGTCAGTACCTGACTTCCGGAGGTAATTTCTCTTCCCTAGCACTAATAAATTAGGATATTTAGTTAAATTTTTCTTTTGTAGAATAGGATAAATTGCATAGTAATAGGTTAGTTGCATGCATGTTCTGCTTGATTGAAAAGACAATAAGTTTCTTCTAAGACCCTATCTTTGGAACAAAATTTCACTAATTTTAATTAAAACTTTTATGTTAAATTTTCTTGAAGTTGTATTTGGAACATGATTTTTGAGCTAAAGAACACACAACATGTGAGATTTGAGCCTTTATGAATGGTTACATTATTTAACCATAATTATTTTATTCTTGTGTGTTTACTTCTCTATGATTGTAATCTATATTTTGTTTCATCCTATATGTCCAATATTTATTATATTTATATGTTTGCATATGATTGAGGCCATTATTTGTTTAGCTCACTTATCCAAATAAAGCATACCCTTTCAATTACCTTTGTTAGCCACTTTGAGCCTTTAAATCTCATTTGTTCTATATTTTACCACGTTACTAGCCTTAAGCGGAAAAATAATTATATATCCCAAATTGAATCTTTGGTTAGCTTAAGATAGAATTGTGTGTGTTATTTAAGTATGGAAAATTGTGGGAACAAAGGATAATAAAGGAATGAGTCATGATAATATAATGGGAATTTGGATACCTACTCATGTGAAACTATAAGAATGAAAACTCTATGTGCATTGATAAGCTATGTTTATGTTTATGTTTATGTTGAAAAAAAAAATCCAAAAATACTCAATAAATAAATAAGGAGACAAAATTACCCCAATGCCAAGTCAAGCATTCAAAGATCAATGCATGTATGATAAAATCAAAATAAAAGGGTGAAACATGATTATGGATGTGAAAGAGATTTCTGGGTAGGTATGAATTCTAAAGTTATATAGAATATATATAGGTTATGTTAAAGCTTGGGTTAATTAAAGATTCAATTTATAAGCTTACTTAGCCATATGTATATCCTTACCCTTACCTTGGCCCCATTACAACCTTGAAAAGACCTCATGATGTTTGCATTGGTATGTTAAATGTTGTTGATTGGTTAGGGGAAGAACAAAAATTAGAGAGCATGATTAGAGAAGGATAAAGTGATGACCCTATACACTAGAGAGACTAGAGTGTACATACATCATCAGTGAGGGTTCCATGCTTGAATTTCTATGTTCTCTGCTTTCATGAGCTATCTTCTTGCATTTTTATCTGCTCTTGCCTTATAAGAATTGGGTTAGTGGAATTTGATTTGTAATTATTTTGAAGAGCTTATTTACTTTAGATCAAGTGGACAAGAATCATATAGTTGCATTCATATATATAGGTTGCATTGCATTTCATAGGTTTTATATGTTCTTACTCATTCATTTTATCTCCTTCAACTAAGCATGAGGACATGCTAATGTTTAAGTGTGGGGAGGTTGATAAACCACTATTTTATGGTTTATATTGTGTTTATTTATGTGGTTTTATCATTATCTTTACCTACTTATTCGTTAAATAAGCATGCATTTATAATTCCTTCCTAAAGTTATTGCATGATTGAAAACTTGCTTCCTAGAGATTTTTAATTATGTATTTCATTTCTCCTTTATTCCATTCGATGTCGTGATCTGTGTATTAAGTGTTTCAGGCTTTATAGGGCATGAATGAGTTGGAGATTGGAAAAGAAGCTTGCAAAAATAGAAGGAACACAAGAAATTGAGGAGATGACCAGTGAGAAGCGACGCGGCCGCATGGATGATGCGACCGCGCGAAAAAAAAGAAATCGCAATGACGCTGCCGCATGGATGACGCGACCGCGTGGCAAAGCAGAAAGCCGAATGACGCGGCCGCATGGATGACGCGACCGCGTGACATGCGCGATCTGCATAATCTGTAGAATCGCTAGGGGCAATTTTGGGCCTTATTTTGACCCAGTTTTTGGCCCAAAAAAGCAGACTAGAGCCAGAGAACATGCAGAAACCAACAATAACATTCATTCCGCGTAGTTTTAGTTTTTAGATCTAGTTTTCCTCTCCTCTAGGTTTTCTCTCTACACATTCATAGTTTTTAGGATTTGTTATGTTCATTGTTTTGCATTGGGATATTGAGAAGAGTTATTGCCTCATCAAGACTTCGACATTCTAGTTCGTTCTCTTTACTTGTCTCTTACTCTTCCATGTTCCTTAATTTACTTAATTTTACTATTGGATTATTTTAGCATTTATTAAATACAAGAATTACTTTTTATTTTCAAACAATTCTTTGATCATTATTTATCATGTCTTTCTTTAATTCCCTTTCTTATGTTATGAATTCTTCATTTACAATGAGTGAGTAGTTCCCTAACTTGATGGGGAGTTGGTTGAAAGAAATCCTTGAGTTGGGATGCTCAAGAGAAAGATTGTAATTGAGTTTATTGTTGGATTGCTCTCTAGTCATTAACACCAATCCTCCCAAGAGCGGATTGGAACTTGTGGATAGAACAGCATTCCAACTTGTTTGACTTCTTCTTACTTAGTAAGGGACAACTAAACAGAATAACCCCCAATTATCAATTAATCTTGAGAGTACTGCAACAAGAATAGGGCTTCCAGCTAATCAACTCCCAGTCAAGGCTTTTTTTAAATTTATATAAATTCTCTAATTTAATTTTCTGCCATTCAACTCAAACCTTTTTGAAAACAACTGATTAATAAAATAGCACACTTTTCTGCAACTCGTTGGGAGACGACCTGGGATTCATACTCCCAGTATTTTGATTTTAATTTCTGTGACACCCTTCTAAATTGATAAGCAGATTTCTGGTTGGTTGAGAACTATACTTGCAACGCATATTTTATAATCATTCTTAACTCGCCAATTTCCGCTCGCATCAACCGTTCGTTAGCAAATCTCTCCTTATCTGCCTTCAAAGTAATACATCAACCAAGTGTAATACCCTACCATTCATTGCCTTATTCTTAAGTCATAATTCAATTATGATTTGGTGCTACAACACAATGTTAAGATATAAATACGTATATATAGAAAAGAATATTATACTAGAAGCCTGTGAAAGGATTTAAAACACAAGGAAAGACAATTTGTCGATCGTTCATACTCGATTACGTGTATATATATATATATAAGCACGTTGGAAGAAAGGTAGATAATTAGAAACTCGAAGGAAGAATAAGAGTAAAAAGACATAGATAATCTTTGGCCCGCGAAGATTAGGCCGACTAGAGTTACAACAGTAAAACAGTTGGATAGACATAACCTATCTCTCCAAAATACATCATAAGTCTCTAAAGGCAAGTCTTAAAAGTAAGTCTTAAAAGTATTGTTTGGGTGTGAATCTTATATCTGGCTTGCCTTGTTGAATAATTGTATCTCTATATATGTTAATTGAACTAATTGCTTTACCTGTTATCTCTATTTCTATATTCTTTGTACCGTCTTGTATGTGTTTGCACAACTAAGAGATCCCTTATACTGGCGGTGGTGATACTGAGAGTTGTTTCTGATGAGATGTGGTGATTGAGATTTGAGGAAAAACTGAGAATAAATTGATAACATTGAAACTAAGCTTTGATATATTGAATTATTGTAATTGAAAAAGTATGATAATGAGAGAGATGATGGCTTGTATCAGGGAGAATTGAGATTGAGAGGTCACTAACATATTTGAGACTTAGTTTATTTACCTTGTTCGGATTAGAAAGAACTCTAGGCTTAAACCTTGAATGATTGGAGATTAGAATTGCCTAGCGGGTTCATGTGGTTTTATATAATCTCTATTTGGAATTATCACTTTCGAAAATTATTATTATATTATTTAGTGAGATTTAAAATATTAAATTTTTAAATATATAATCAACAATAATTTGATAAACTCGTTTAAATAAAAAAAATTTACTATAAAAAAAATTACAATTTGAAAATGTAAAATTTTAAAATGCAAATGACAAAATAACTTTATAATAATTTAATTAT
>NC_029792.2:28253706-28257557 GCF_000816755.2 Arachis ipaensis
TATATCCCAAATTGAATCTTTGGTTAGCTTAAGATAGAATTGTGTGTGCTAGTTAAGTATGGGAAATTGTGGGAAAAAAAGTTGTTAAGGGAATGTGTCATGAGAATTTAATGGGAATTTGGATACCTACTCATGTGAAACTATAAGAATTAAAAATCTATGTGCATTGATAAGCTATATTTATTTTAATGTCAAATGAAAAAATAAAAAATAAAAAAAATTTATATAAGGACTTCTTTGATTAACTTTTGAAATTTTGGGGATGAAAATGACTTACGTTCGAACTTTCAAGGACTATTTTTATTATAAATAACTTTTTTACATGTCAAATAACACGTGGGATGTCACTTGTATAAAAAATATTTAAATTTAATATTATGAAAAAATAAAAAAAATTTATATAAGGACTTCTTTGATTAACTTTTGAAATTTTGGGGATGAAAATGACTTACGTTCGAACTTTCAAGGACTATTTTTATTATAAATAACTTTTTTACATGTCAAATAACACGTGGTATGCTAGATGTCACTTACCTGACACGTCGACCAATCATCTTGTGACATGTGGCATTAACCGGCCTACCACGTCATCATGCCACATCATCATCTAACTAACGGAATGACCAATTTAACTTACGTTTTATCTTTCAAGGACTAATATGATTAAATAAATTATTTGAGGACCAATTTGAAGAATATGTGATCTTTTAGAGATGAATTTGACTATTAATCCAATAAAATAAAAGAACAAATTAAACAATGATAGACGAATATATGTGAAGAAGAAAATCTTAATTCTAATTTCAAAAACAAAATTTTAATTTTTTTTATTTCACTGAAAATCTTATGAAAATTTCGACAATCTCCCTTAAAATTCGAATTTAGCCACCCTTGAAGGTTTTCATCCAAACAAAATATCCATCATTATTAATACAGTTAAGTATTTTTGAAATAATTTCAGCAGCAGGAATCAGCAAACATTTCAATAATACAATATTTTTCAGCAATCTCAGAGCCTAATCTAACCTATCCTAACCACCTGAATTCACAAAAACTATAAATTAAACTAACTAAACTCTACTAACTACCTAAGTAACTTGATAATAAAAAAGAAAATTAAACCGACGAAGTAGTTCTATATCAGCTCAGCTCAATTCAGTTTATACAGGACTATAAAAGTATATATCAATAGAACAAGTAACTTACAAAATAATTGAACAAATTAAAAAACTAATTCAAGTAACTATTATAACATAAAATAATGCCAAAATTCTTACTATTCTCGTTTTCGTCTTCATGAAAGTCGCCGATCCACCCGTATACCTCAAAAACCTGGGCGAAACTCTGTTGGTGATGTTCATCAGATGGTGACGCTTGAACCCCTCGTTATCTCTAAAACGAGCCTCCAGTTTACGCTTGATGTTTGGACGGATCCATGATGCTAGGTGGTCTTTCCCCTAACAAACATCGTCCATCATCTACTAAAAACGTTGGGCTGCCCTGTGGTCATAGATCTTCTGGATCATGAGGTCATGCTCCGCATCCCATATGAATTTTAACTACACAAAGTCATTCACCAATATTAGTTAATTAGAATAAAATACAGTTCGTATACAGTAAATTAATTCTAACCAAACTGGGTTCTTACCGCCCACTTCTGAAATCAACGCTCTTTGGTCTCACCTGGGATCTGCGTGTAAGTCGGATACGGGTGGTCGTACATGGACTTAATGGCCTCGGATATCTCCTATGTGCAAGTATTGAGATTCGGTGCAAACCTGTCAGATAAAAAACACACATTAACAAACACATAAGATAAAAATAATTCAGATAAACAAACTTAAAATAATTAAATTTAATATTAAAAAAATTAAACACACGATTGCATATCATCGGGCCAAATCCTCAGTCGGATGACGGGTGATGGCAGAGGGACATCCTGCTCGGGGGCATTAGAGGTATCACCCATCGCAAGCTTTGTCGACGTCGTCGCTGCATCTGCAGGGGGAGTAGCAGAAAGAGGCACCCAATTCGGGTTTTGGACCATGATAAATTGCTGGTTCAATGGATCCGCTTGTGACGTCAGAGGGGTCGACGGGGTAGTCGGGGTAGAGGGCGATGATTGGCAGCCCTGGGGGATTCGGTGGAAGCCCACCCTCTACCCCGACCATGTGTCCCACTCGACCTACCTCTATTGCCTGTCGTCATGTTTGTATAGCGAATATATTAATAACATAACAAACACCAATAAATAATAACATAAGAAGAAAATCAATAAATAACAAATAATTTGAAAAGTAGTTTAGTTTAGTAAATAAAGAAATAGAAATTACATAGTGTTTTAGTTTCAAAATAATTAAATTAGGCTTTCAAAGTATTCTAACTTTATTCTATCTCATTTTCTTTTCAAAGAATTCTAACTTTCAAAGCATTTTAACGCTCAAAGCATTCTAACTTTGTTAACAAATTTCAAAACATTCAAACTTTCAAAATATTTTAACAATTTCTCAAAGCATTCTAATTTTTCAAAACATTCTAACAATCCAAAAAATTTGAAATGCACACTCAAGAAAGTACAAAATAATATGATGAAACATCACTAGCAATGCATACGGCAAAACGCTACAATTAATTAGCATAAACTAGCAGTTTCAGCAGCAATATGAATCAGCAAAATAAGCATTAAAATAGTAATTTCCTAACAAAGCAACAGCAACCAGCGAATCATCAAAATAGTTAAGCATTACTCAAACAAATTTAGCAAGAATTCCTCAGCCAAATTAACAGTAAAATGCAGAATTAATCATTCAGACCAATTCAAATAATCCCAGCAACGAACAAGAATTGATAATTTCATATACTAATTCCAAACACATTGAGCATATATTAGAACCTATCAATCTAGTTAAGTTATGTTAACCTAAACACCTAAAATCAACTACAACAGAAATTAATCAACCAAAACTAGTTACTAAAATCAACTAATTAAATAAAATTGAGATTAACTAAGAAGAAATTAAATAGCGTGAAAAATAGATTCAATAAAAATTCCTAACCACCTAAAATTAACTAAAATAGAAATTAATCAAACTAAATTAATTACTAAAAATCAACTAACTAAATAAAATTAAGATTAACTAAGTAGAAATTAAACAGAGTGAAAAACAGATTCAATAAAAACTTGGAATGCAAAACAATTAGAAGAGAGAAGAGAGAAGAGAGAAGTGGGCGGTTCAAGTAGCGACGACAGCGGCCTTTCCAGTGGCAACAGGGCAGCAGCGGCGAGAACAGAGAAGAGAAAAGGGGGCATTTCAAGCAGTGATGGTGGCAGTCTTTCTAGTAGTGGCAGGACAGGGTAGCAGCGGCGACAGGGGCTAGAGAGAGATTGAGGGAGAGAGAGAGAGAGAGAGAAAAAGAGAGAGAGAGAGAGAGAGGTGAGATATTAGAGAGAGAAAACAAATTCGAAATGAAGGAAAAGAGGGTTCGCGATTCGAATTTAGGGCACGATTATTGTCGGCTTTACCGGCAGATTAATCCGATGGTAACGTGGTGCGTGTAACCAAATCGCAACGTTTCACTAAACAAGGTTCAGCGTCGGATTTACTCACCAATAAATCCGACAGTAGCTAGCGCGCCAAAATTTCTTTTTTCCCTCCGAATTTTACCGTCAACGTTACTGTCGGAATATCAGCTCTAACGGTAATATTTTAGGGTGACGAATTTATTGACAAATTCAACGGTAAATTTAACGGAATCCTTGCCGCTAACGTCCAATGCTAATCCCGATGGTAAATCCGACGGTTCTCAGCTTCTTGTAGTGTATCTTTTTAATAATCATTCTAATATTTTTC
>NC_029792.2:28259868-28262176 GCF_000816755.2 Arachis ipaensis
AGATATAAATATTAAAAATAAATATTTTTTATATATGACAGAAATACATACACTAATTACTTCTTAGAATAATGATAATTTTTAACCAAGAAACAATAGTAATAGTTGGTGTTGTTTAGTACACTAGATTTTAGGTTAGACATCGAGAAAAAAACACACACATACACTAGATTTTAGGTTTAAGAATAGCTACTAGTGACTTCTTTTTTTTAATTTTCACTTTAAAATTTTTGTTATGATCATCGTAATTTGAGAATTTTAAATTGAGAAAAAATGTTACGCTTTATATATGTCGTTGAATGTATTAATAATTGAGAAAACAAAATGTTACACTCTTAATTACTTGTAGTCTTAAGATATTAACAAAAATACTCTGTATTTAGCACGTGCATTTACATAAAAGATTAATATGAATAAAAGTTTATGAAGCTGAGATTATACTTCTTTTCTCCATATAACAAAAGTATACTACACTATATTCTCATGTAAAAAATATATGAAATTCTAATATGTAAAATATCTAAAGCTAAGGCTTAGAAGGTGAAAGATGAAAGTTGAAAGAGGGTTGAACTAAAAGAAGAGAATTAGAGAAAACACCATTACTTTTGTTATCCGTTGATATGCATATATTATACAACAAGACTCGATGTTAGTTTGACCGGTGAAGTCACTGGTTCAATGGTTCAATGGTTCGACCGAGGTTTAACCGGAGTTCAACCGATTTTATTAAATATTAAATAAAATTATTAAAAAATCTAAAAATAATTTTAAATATATAAATTCAATAATTTCTAATTTAATAAAATTTAAAATTTTACATAATAAATTATCCATAACTTAATATTAGAGGTTCACAAACAACTTCAAACATCAAAATTTATAACTAAACAAAAAAAACCGCACATAATGGCAAACCCATAATGTTCTACATTCAAAAGAAACAATTACTATCAAGTTTTCAACTAATCAAAAGTGCAACTCATGAAAAGAGAAAAAGAATTGAGCCTTTAATGTACTCATGGATGACAACTTGGAGCCAAGATCAGCCAGAATCTTCTTGGCATCAGTGGTAGGGTTTTTGTTTGATCCTAATGCCTTCACAATATGTCTTGTTGCAGCTATCAAATTCTCTTCTCTTTCTAGTTCAGGAATCACAGGCTCAGATTCCTCAACAGCCATAAGGAACCAAAAGAAAAAACTCCAAACAAAAAGGAAACAAGATTGATTGAACCCTAAATACAATACCACTTCCTTCTGTAAAATCTTTTCACCACACAGCTTCAATAGTAGTAGCTCACAATACACACCACACAGAACAACGAATTAGCAGCAGAACCTTATCAGGACCAATCAATAAAGCTCAAAAAATAAATTTTGCACATGGGTATGAAGAAAAACCTCCTTTTTCCTGCATAAATCCCAAAAAGTTACCTTTTTTTAGTCAAAGAGACAGAACAAAACCTATTACTACAATAATCAAGTACTTATATACTACAACCCCAAAAATGAACCATGAACAATAAAAAAGAATAAGAAGAAGATAGCACACAGGCCTACCTCAACCTCCACAGAAGAATAAGGCAAAGATCTGCAGAGACAATAGAAACACAAGAGAGAAGAAACTGTACGGTGCAAAGTGCAGTCTCAGTTGTGTTGTTTTGGGATTAACTGATTAAGAGAAGAAGGAAGTGAAAGAGAGAGCAAGATTTTTGGAGCTCCAAAAATCTGAATCCAAGAAAAAAAATGATGGGTGTGGCTGCAATTTCTATGACCAATCTCTCTCTCTCTTTCTTTTTGTGTCTTTCCTTATTCACTGGCTTCAACTACTTATTACAAACTTACAAACAAACCTTAAAAAATTGGAAAATTTCGTACAAGTCCTTTGTCCGCTTGTGATGACTTTTTATCTCTCACTATATTTTATATCATCTTAACATATGCTTTAATTTAATAGCTCATTTAAGATATGCTGTTCTCTAATTAAAACTTTTTAATTAAAGTTTAATCTCCGTGTGTAGAGAAAAAGAAAGAATTATGATGGCAACATGACTTTTTGAGATTTTAAAATGATATTCATTTTTAGAAGACAATTTTTCTTCATAATTTTGGCCAACCAGATTTGGTGTTTTCTTAATACATATATATATAATTCACAACTCACAAATATTCTTTTATTATAATTTATGGCGGTTTCAGATTCAAATTAAACTTTATGTGTGGATTAACTGATTCTGTGATTCTACTAAATAAATCATATTATTTTGTATCTAATAAATACATTAGTGATTTATTAATATTCTATTAAATT
>NC_029792.2:28262569-28273776 GCF_000816755.2 Arachis ipaensis
GAAATATATTTTAGATATAAATATTAAAAATAAATATTTTTTATATATGACAGAAATACATACACTAATTACTTCTTAGAATAATGATAATTTTTAACCAAGAAACAATAGTAATAGTTGGTGTTGTTTAGTACACTAGATTTTAGGTTAGACATCGAGAAAAAAACACACACATACACTAGATTTTAGGTTTAAGAATAGCTACTAGTGACTTCTTTTTTTTAATTTTCACTTTAAAATTTTTGTTATGATCATCGTAATTTGAGAATTTTAAATTGAGAAAAAATGTTACGCTTTATATATGTCGTTGAATGTATTAATAATTGAGAAAACAAAATGTTACACTCTTAATTACTTGTAGTCTTAAGATATTAACAAAAATACTCTGTATTTAGCACGTGCATTTACATAAAAGATTAATATGAATAAAAGTTTATGAAGCTGAGATTATACTTCTTTTCTCCATATAACAAAAGTATACTACACTATATTCTCATGTAAAAAATATATGAAATTCTAATATGTAAAATATCTAAAGCTAAGGCTTAGAAGGTGAAAGATGAAAGTTGAAAGAGGGTTGAACTAAAAGAAGAGAATTAGAGAAAACACCATTACTTTTGTTATCCGTTGATATGCATATATTATACAACAAGACTCGATGTTAGTTTGACCGGTGAAGTCACTGGTTCAATGGTTCAATGGTTCGACCGAGGTTTAACCGGGGTTCAACCGATTTTATTAAATATTAAATAAAATTATTAAAAAATCTAAAAATAATTTTAAATATATAAATTCAATAATTTCTAATTTAATAAAATTTAAAATTTTACATAATAAATTATCCATAACTTAATATTAGAGGTTCACAAACAACTTCAAACATCAAAATTTATAACTAAACAAAAAAAACCGCACATAATGGCAAACCCATAATGTTCTACATTCAAAAGAAACAATTACTATCAAGTTTTCAACTAATCAAAAGTGCAACTCATGAAAAGAGAAAAAGAATTGAGCCTTTAATGTACTCATGGATGACAACTTGGAGCCAAGATCAGCCAGAATCTTCTTGGCATCAGTGGTAAGGTTCTTGTTTGATCCTAATGCCTTCACAATATGTCTTGCTGTAGCTATCAAATTCTCTTCTCTTTCTAGTTCAGGAATCACAGGCTCAGATTCCTCAACAGCCATAAGGAACCAAAAGAAAAAACTCCAAACAAAAAGGAAACAAGATTGATTGAACCCTAAATACAATACCACTTCCTTCTGTAAAATCTTTTCACCACACAGCTTCAATAGTAGTAGCTCACAATACACACCACACAGAACAACGAATTAGCAGCAGAACCTTATCAGGACCAATCAATAAAGCTCAAAAAACAAATTTTGCACATGGGTATGAAGAAAAACCTCCTTTTTCCTGCATAAATCCCAAAAAGTTACCTTTTTTTAGTCAAAGAGACAGAACAAAACCTATTACTACAATAATCAAGTACTTATATACTACAACCCCAAAAATGAACCATGAACAATACAAAAGAATAAGAAGAAGAAAGCACACAGGCCTACCTCAACCTCCACAGAAGAATAAGGCAAAGATCTGCAGAGACAATAGAAACACAAAAGCGAAGAAACTGAGTCTTACCGGCGGCGGGCTCGGCGAGGTCAGCGACAACAATGAGGAGGCAGGCTCGGCGAGAAGCAGGACGCGGTGGTGGTTGCGGCCCTCAACGTCGGCGCTGCTGTGGATGGGTGTGGGTGGCTCGGTGGCGTCGTTTCGGATCTTATAGTACAAACTACTAAACCGCCAAAAAACTGGACGGTTCTTTCGGTTTGCCGGTTAATCGCCGGTTCGATCGATTTTTTCATCGATTTTTTGCCAGCCGATTTTTGACGTTACCCGGATTGATTAGGTAACCGGTTCTCGGTTATTCCGGTTGAACCGGCCGGTCCGGTCCAGTTTTCAGAACCATAATTATTATTATTTTTTTTAAACTTCGCTTCAGTATTGGATTTGCTCACAAAGTTATTTTCTATTTGACCAAAAACTATTTAAAACCTGGCAAAGAACCTAAAATCAATGCTGGGGTGAAACAAAATACTATGATTTGTAGTGTTATAGGATATCGTGATATTTGTTTACCCATTTTCAATGTCTAACAAGTGGATTATGCATATTGAGATTCTTTATAAGACTAGAAACAAATAGGGGTGGTAGTGGGGCGGGGTTTTGTTCTATTCGACTCCATTCTGTTATTTTGTTACTCGTGTAGTATTTAGTGATGGATCCAAAAAATTTATGTTAGGGGAGCAAAAATAATATATATTACTATCAAAAGATATATTAATTTAAATTTAAAAAATAAAAATACACATTAATTATTTGAATACAAAAAACAAAAAATTACATATGATAAAATAAGACGAAAAATATTTTTTTATTATTATTTTTAAAAATAAAAAATATATATTCTAAATTAGTAAATTGATCAATTGACTTTAAAAATTTATATGAAACATAATTACATATAATAAAATAGAACGAAAGATAAACAAATAAATAATAAGGATCACTAAATTGAGAATAAAATAAAATATATAAATTTATGAAGAGAATAAAAAATTAGATTAATACCTAAACTATAATTGCTTGAATTAAAATTTACAATTGAAAATATCAAAAAGAGAAACAATAAAATTGAAAGATACATAAAGTCATAGAGAGTTATATAAAAAAATGAGTTAATAGCCAAATTCGTCCTTGAAAGATCACCGATGTTTCAAATTAGTTCTCAAATGATTTTTTTAGTCATATTAGTCCTTGAAAGATAAAACGTAAGCCAAATTAGTCATTCCGTTAGTTAGATGATGACGTGTCACCAAATGATTAGTTGACGTGTCAGGTCAGTGACACCTAGCACGCCACGTGTCACTTGACATGTAAAAAAGATATTTATAATCAAAATAGTTTCTGAAAGTCCAAATTTAATATTTCAAATCTCACTAAATAATATAGTAGTTATTTTAAAATTTAAATCTTTTAACTTTTTTAAAATTATAATTTATATTATTGTTTAATTTATATGATAGAACTCAATAATTTAAACACCAATTTAGATGATAGAACTTAATATGTTTAAAACCCATTTTGTATTTTCTGAAGGCCATCCTGAGGTATATAGTAGTGAAATAAAAATCTTTAGTTTTCTGTTACTTCTAACTAGTAGAGTAGGGATAAATTTCTTCTCGGTGATAATTATGAAACCATAAGTTAGTTCTAAAACTAGTTTTTGATTTGTTTCTCATATTATATGCACGATGTATTCCTTTTGTTCATATAATCATTTTATTAGTATGTAATCATTACTGATTAAGTTCTAAAAATAATATTAAAATTAGTACTATAAAAAATATTTTAAATTTAATATTATGAAAAATAAAAAAAAATTATATAAGGATTAATTTGATTAATTCTTAAAATTTTAGGGATAAAAACGACTTACGTTTGGACTTTCAGGGACTATTTTGATTATAAATATCTTTTTTACATGTCAAGTGACACGTGGCGTGCTAGATGTCACCGACCTGACACGTCAACTAATCATCTGGTGACATGTGGCACTTAACGTGACACGTCATCATGTCACGTGACACTTAATATGACACATCATCATCTAACTAACGGAAGGACTAATTTGGCTTATGTTTTATCTTTCAAGGACTAATATGACTAAAAAAATTATTTGAGGACTAATTTGAAAAATTGGTGATCTTTTAGGGACAAATTTGGCTATTAACCCATAAAAAATATTTAAAATTTACCTTTTGATAAAGAGAAAGTGACCACTAAAAAAGGAATAGAAAAAGAAGGTTAAAAATATGAAATTAAAAAGACAGTTTAATAGAACAAAAGAGTGGTGATGACTGGAATTTGAGAATGAAAAAATACTAAATTTAATTAGGTTAACTAATAGTCAAAATGATAGAAAGATAAAATAAATTTGGGGCTTTAAATAATTAGGCTTAATTTATTTGTAGTGGGATTATTTAAAATTTAAAATGGAGACATATTATATATATATAAGTATATGTCCCGTCACTACCCGTGAGTAGTAAACTACAGTATTCGAATCCGTCCCTATAGGTACCTGTCCCACTCTTATCCACCTCTATAAAAATTAAATAACATTTTAATTTTTACATATTCATACATAAATTAAGTCAAAAACTTAAAATTCATAGATAAATTAAAATACAAACATAAAATTCATACAATGTTATTAGCTTAAATAACTTGAAATAAAAAAAAAACTAGTATTAGATCACTACAAATTTAACACCATAATAAAAAAATTACAATATTAGATATAAAAGAATCTTTAATTTTTATTCTTGATCACTTTCAACATCTTCATTATTATTAAAAATTTGCAAATCAAAATTTAAACTTAAAAATAAAAAAAAATAACAATTAACAAATTAATTGGTACCACAAAATGTATTAGAATAAATAATTACCAAGTTTTAGAATAAACATGCTGTTTGACAAAATTAAAAATATCAAAACTTTCAGAATTCATAATACAACTCGTCACCACAACACAATTCAATGACTCAACTAACTAACCAACTCAAACAAGACTCAACCAAGTAACCAACTCAAACAAGACTCAACACAAAGTAAGTATTACTTTTAAGCAGCAAATCTTAAACAAATACGGGGTATGTTATGGAAGATTAATAATGAAGATAGTTAACAGATGGCAAATTAGGTAGGTATTACTAATGATGATAGGAGAAGAGTCACGTTCTATTATTTCTATCACTTTTGGTTTATCTAAGAGAATATTATTAATCACTTCTACTTTTTTCTTTTCCTTTTTTATAAGAATCCTACAATTCATTGCCTCATATGTTCCTTGGAAACTTTGAGTTTGCCTCATCGGCATTAGCCTCTTAATCAAAATTAGTGAAACTCAAATTTATTGTAAGAGTGTATTTAAATATGAAATGTTACATGTTTTATATTCAAGTAACCATATCAAATACAAATTATATGGTCTTTGTGACATAAAAGACATTGTTGCTAAACACATAAATCCTAAAGAAGTTTTAAGAATCACAATAGGTATATGAAGAAAAATTTGGTTTATCTATCACTATTTTTGTCATATTAATCTGAACAAGTTTTCATACAAATAGAATTGCATGCAGTAACAAATTCATACTCAAATAAAAATTAGGATAAAATTGTAACTTAAACTAAAATTGAAAACATTGCAAACCCTAAATAAAAATTACCAAAAAAAAGTAGTGATTCGTAGCGGACTCACAGGTACAGCGCAGACTCACAACGGCAGCGATAGACTCACGGCGACAAAGGATGAATGACGGAGAACAGAGGACGTCGGCTAAGTTCTACGCTCGGACGGAAGATGACGGTGGCGAAGCTCTGCTCAGCTGCTCTCGGACGGAGGGTATGGCGACAGACTCACAACGATAGCGACAGACTAACGGCGACGAAGGACGGAAGACAGAGGACCGAGGCTAAGTTCTGCGCTCGGACAGAGGACATTGGTGGTGAAGCACTGCTTAGCTGTTCTCGGACGGAGGACAGAAGCAAGAATGACGACAGTCGGCGAGTAGGTGTTGGAGAAGAAGAAGGCGAGAAGCTCGATGCTCTATTACTCTCAGCCTCAGTCTCTCACTGGTTTCTGGAATCTGGTCATTTGGAGAAGAGAAAAATAATTTTAAGGTTTCAATGTTCTCTTTAAAAATATATCTAATATTCTAATAATTTTTAAAATAATCCTTAAACAATAATAATTTTTAGACAAATTTATCTCAATCCATCCAATTCATTTACTATCCTCTCTCCTCTCAAGCCATCATCCCTTATTCTATATATGTCTAGCAAATATATTAATGGATAATAAAGTATAGATACAATACTCTTTTAAGTACTCTCATGTATATTACTAGGATAGAAAGTTTGGTATTCTAATTTATCAAAATCGTAAATTATGCCTTTTAAGATGAAAAAGATTTAATATAATTTTATATCAAAAAATGTATATATATGTATTCATGACTAATAGAAAAGCGTGTTGAAACAACTTATTTTCTACATGGTATTAGAGCGACTCTAATACCGACAAACACAAAAAGAACCTAGGTTACATAATTATGGTAGCAAACCCAGAAAAGAACTCTACAAATGAATCAGAGGCTTCAGAAAAAGAAACTAAAAAAACTTACTCGCCATATGACCTCAATGCGAGTGACAACTAGGAAATGTAATCATACAAGTGCAGCTACATGAAAAAAATTATGAGGAATGGGCTAGAGCGGTGAAAATATCACTTTGAACTCGGAGAAAATGGGGATTCATCGATGGAACTCTCATGGAACCAGAAAAAGATGCACCTGATCTTGAGGATTGGTGGACAGTCCAATACATGATTGTATCATGGATCTTGAACAGATCGAACTAAGCCTACGGTCAATCATTGCATATGTTGAGAATGTGCAGATACTGTGGGAAGATATCAAAAAATAGTTTTTCGCTGTGAACGGACCACGAATACAATAACTAAAGTCAGATCTGACGAGATGCAAGCAGGAAGGGATAGCCATGATGACTTATTATGGAAAATTGAAAGTATTGTGGGATGAATTACCACAGTGTGAGCAAATTCCCAAATGCACATATGGTGGATGTAAGTGTGGGATTGGCTCTCAACTTGAGAAGCAAAGGAAAGAAGAGAGGGTCCACCAATTTCTGATGGGCCTAAATGATGCGAGTTACACAACAGTGCAGTCAAATATCCTGGCAACAGATCATTTGCCAATGCTGAATCGTGTGTACGCAATGCTAGTCCAAGAGGAGAGAGTGAAAACGATGGCTAAGACATCAGATGAGAGAGGATTGGTTGTGGGACTCGCAATGTAGGCAGGAAACAGGACAAAAAGACGAGGAGATCATAGCCAAAAATCAACAATATGCTCTAACTGTGTCCAAAGGGGGCATGATGTTAAAGGATGCTTTTAGATTGTGGAATATCCAGAATGGTGGGGCAATCTGTTGGGAATAAGTAGTATGACTACAATCCAATTAATCACGCGTCAAATAATTTGTTATTGTTATTATATTAAAATGTTAATATAATAAGGTCTTTGATTAGATTTAGAAATTTATCATTGTAATAGTTATCAAAATATTGAGAGATAAATCTTTTATAATTTAATCTAAATTATTCTTGGTCATAGGATTATTAAAACGGACATTAATAATCCGAAAAGATCAATATATATATATATATATATAATGATCTTCATTGGATGAAGATTAATAAATCTCATTTATTAAATTATATATATAGATGGTGCATATAGAGATATGACCATTGAACTGACTCACTTTGAGAATTTCTAATGGTTATAATTACCGCATATTTGTCAATAGGATATTCTCAAGATGAACATAGTAATAAAGTTTTCTTTGACCTGTGACTGTCATAGTAATTAACAATGTATTTATTATACTTTGATTCCGGACATCTAATACCCTAGGGTGCTAGTTGAATGGATATTGGGTATGATTTAAATACTTGTTGAATTAATGATTAGTCAATAAGGAATCCGTCAACTCTTGGTAAAGAGTTTGAGCTCTATAATTATAATGACTGAGATGAATAAAACCTTGGCCAAGGAGATTGAATGAATGAAGAAATGAGTTTCTTAAATTATTCACAGTTTATTATAATAATGGTAACAAGTTAGAGTTTGACAATTAAACCATACTCTAAGGGTTAACCAAGAGCTGAAAAAATAGAAAGAATTATACTTTGTTCTTCTCAGGTTCTTAGTAAAAATATACTAGTTCATACTATCGGGTCATTGAGGAGTGCTGCTAGACGCCAACCTTGATTTGTAAATTTAGTATGAATAATTTACTACCCGCTTAGTATTGAACCTATGGGGTCACACACTAACGAGTGTTCTAATCTTTGCTGTAGAATTATTTAATTATTATTTTGATTTGCTCAAACAAATAATTATATTAATTTAAATAGAATATTATTATATTCTTTGCTAGCACCGAGAATATAATAATAATATGATAATTGAGAATATTAAATAGAATTTGAGAATAATTAGTTATTCTATTTCTAAATTTGAATTCTTAATTTGGATGAGATCCTAACTGATTCTGTTTCAAATTGAGTTATGATATGATTCATAAATTTAAAAGATTCATATTTAGAATTTTAAGATATGATTTAAATTTGAATTGAGATTCAAATTTAAAATCAGTAACAAATCTCATACTATATATATGTATTCCAAGAGTAGAAAAAGAAATGAGAATAAAACACAAGAATTTTATTTCTTTACCTCTACACACATAAACGTATGTGAGTCTAATTCTTGGAGAAGAATTTTATGGCATGCAAAGAGTTGCAAGAGGTTTCTCAATTTAGAACATATGTCCATTGGTCAAGGAGTTGACAGTAAAGGTTGGTCTCGATGTGGATACGCATAGTGCCTTCGTACCATCGAAGGAGAAAATAATTTTTACTAGCATACACATGTATTTAGATTTGAACTATATATTGTTTATTTGAATAAAATTTAAGCACAAAATAGATCTTTAGGATTATTTTCTTTTCTTTCGTTGCGTGTTATGAACACATGGTAATCATTCACAATCGACCGAGGAATGAAGGAAGAGATGGTGGCAAAGGCTACGAACGACAAGGCACACGTATTGGAGGAATTTCAGCACGTGCAGTTGTGGCACACACTGATGAAAGTGGCAGCCATGCTGTCAACATGGAAGACAAGAGACGTGAGATATAAGAATTGACCAATGAGCAATGGAACGTATTGGTAGATATGATCAACAGGCAAAAACCAAATGAATCTAAAATAATGACTGGTAAAAGAATTTTTGATTTATGGATCATTGATAGTGGAGCTTCCAACCACATGACCGGAACCTTGGAAAATTTATGTGAAAAGAAAACTATACACGGGTGTCCAGTAGGTTTATCGGATGGAGAGCAGGTGATAGCGTACAAGCAAGGGACAGTGATTCTTGACGGAGGACTTGAATTGAAAAATATTCTCTATGTACCTAAATTAAAATGCAACTTACTCTCAATTTCTCAATTAAGAAATGCAGAACATTGTCTAGTACAATTCACTGATAAATTTTGTGTCATACAGGATCGTACTTTAAGGACGCTGATTGGAGTGGGTGAGCGAAAAGATGGGCTCTATTGGTATCGTGGGACACACAAGACTCAAGATTGTCATGTTAGAACAGAGAATCAACTAGCACTTTGGCATAAGAGACTAGGGCATCCATCGTTTAAAATTGTGCAAATGCTCCCCAATATCAGTGAGAAATCTACAAGCAATGAGATTTGTGAAACTTGTGAAACATCCAAACAAACAAGAGATAAGTTTCCTTTAAGTGACTATCAAGCTTCTAATATTTTTTATTTAATCCATTATGACTTGTGGGAATCCTATAGAATTCCCTCCTCGTGTGGTGCTTTGTATTTCTTAACTATTATAGATGATTGTTCACGAGGGTTTTGGATATATTTGTTGAAAGAAAAGGTTGAGGTATCAATCATGTTGAAAACATTTTTCATGTTGGTTGAACACCATTATAACAAATATGTTAAAATGGTGCGATCTGATCATGGGACGGAATTTATGTGTTTAAAATAATACTTTTTACAACAAGGCATTGTTCACCAATCGTCATGTGTTAATACACCGCAACAAATTGGACGAGTGGAGCACAAACATCGACATATTCTCAATGTTGCTAGATCATTACGCTTTCAAGGCAATCTTCCTATTCAATTTTGGGGAGAATGTGTTTTAACTGCTGGCTATTTAATTAATTGTACCCCATCCTCAATACTGAAGGGCAGGACTTCGTATGAGGTTTTTCATGGAACAATTCTAAGTAATGAGCATGATGAACGGATAATTTATATGCTTTTTGGCATTGTTTTTAGTATGTTTTTAGTAGGATCTAGTTACTTTTAGGGATGTTTTTATTAGTTTTTATGTTAAATTCACATTTCTGGACTTTACTATGAGTTTGTATATTTTTTTGTGATTTCAGGTATTTTCTGGCTTAAATTGAGGGACCTGAGCAAAAGTCAAATTCAGAGGTTGAAGAAGGACTGCTGATGCTGTTGGATTCTGACCTCCCTGCACCCAAAATGGATTTTCTGGAGCTACAGAACTCAAAATAGCGCGCTTCCAATTATGTTGGAAAGTAGACATCCAGGGCTTTTCATCAATATATAATAATCCATACTTTGGCCGAGTTTAGACGATGCAAAAGGGTGTTGAACGCCAGTTCTACGCTGCAGTCTGGAGTTAAACGCCAGAAACACGTCACGAACCAGAGTTGAACGCCAGAAACACGTCACGAACCAGAGTTGAACGCCAGAAACACGTTACAACCTGGCGTTCAACTCCAGAAAGAGCCTCTGCACGTGTAACATTCAAGCTCAGCCCAAGCACATACCAAGTGGGCCCCGGAAGTGGATTTATGCATCAATTACTTACTTCTGTAAACCCTAGTAACTAGTTTAGTATAAATAGGACTTTTTACTATTGTATTAGACATCTTATGATCTTGGGATCATCTTTTGATCATTTTTAGATCTCTAGACCTCCATGGGAGGCTGGCCATTCGGCCATCCTTACCCTGTATTCACTTATGTATTTTTCAACGGTAGAGTTTCTGCACTCCATATATTAAGGTGTGGAGCTCTGTTGTTCCTCATGATTTAATGCAAAGTACTACTGTTTTATATTCAATTCAACTTATTTCGCTTCTAAGATATTCATTCGCACTTCAAAATGAATGTGATGAACGTGACAATCATCATCATTCCCTATGAACGCGTGCCTGACAACCACTTCCGTTCTACCTTCGATTGAATGAGTATATCTTGGATCTCTTAGTCAAAATCTTCGTGGTGTAAGCTAGATTGATGGCGGCATTCATGAGAGTCCGGAAAGTCTAAACCTTATCTGTGGTATTCAGAGTAGGACTCTTGGATTGAATGACTGTGACGAACTTCAAACTCGCGAGTGCTGGGCGTAGTGACAGACGCAAAAGGAGGGTGAATCCTATTCCAGTATGATCGAGAACCTCAGATGATTAT
>NC_029792.2:28273866-28280312 GCF_000816755.2 Arachis ipaensis
CTCCGTGGGATCGACCCTTACTCACGTAAGGTTTATTACTTGGACGACCCAGTGCACTTGCTGGTTAGTTGTATCGAAGTTGTGAATGAAAAACGATTTATTAAGACGTGCGTACAGAGTTTTTGGCGCCGTTGCCGGGGATTGTTCGAGTTTGGACAACTGACGGTTTATCTTGTTGCTCAGATTAGGTAATTTTCTTCTTATTTTGTTTTCAAAAAAATTTTCAAAAAATTTTTTTAAAAAATCTTTCAAAATTTTTTTTTTCTTTTTTTTCGAAAAAAAAAATATTTATAAATCTTTTCAAAAATATATTTTTCTTCAGAATTTTTAGGAATGAATTCTAGTGTTTCATGAAGCATGTTGAACTCTGGCTGGCTGTAGAGCCATGTCTAAATTCTTTTGGACTGAGGCCTCCACATGTTAGAGAATTGCTTGTACTGCTGAAGCTTGGCTGGCTATTAAGCCATGTCTAACCCTTGGATTGGAGCTTTAGGCTAATATTGAAAGATTCCTGGAATTCTTCTTAAAGATTTTGGATTTCTTATTTTCTTTTTCCATATGTTTTTCGAAAAAAATTTTTAAAAGAAAATACAAAAAATCATAAAATAAAAAAAAAAACCAAAAATATTTTGTGTTTCTTGTTTGAGTCTTGAGTCAAATTTTAAGTTTGGTGTCAATGGCATACTCATCTTGCATTTTTTTTCGAAAATTGCATTCATGCATTGCATTCATCATGATCTTCAAGTTGTTCTTGATAAACCTTCTTGATTGATCTTCATATTTTCTTATTTTGTGTCTTTTCTTGTTTTTCATGTGCATTTTTGCATTCATAGTGTCTGAACATGAAAGATTTCTAAGTTTGGTGTCTTGCATGTTTTCTTTGCATTGAAAATTTTTCAAAAATATGTTCTTGATGTTCATCATGACCTTCAAAGTGTTCTTGGTGTTCATCTTGACATTCATAGTATTCTTGTATGCATTCATTGTTTTGATCCATAACTTTCATGCATTGAGTCTTTTTCATGTTTTTCTCTCTCATCATAAAAAATTTCAAAAATAAAAAAATATCTTTCCCTTTTTCACTCATAAAATTCGAAAACTTGAGTTGACTTTTTCAAAAAATTTTAAAAAAAAATTTAGTTGTTTCTTATGAGTCAAATCAAATTTTCAATTTAAAAATCTTATCTTTTTCAAAATCTTTTTCAAAAAAAAATCTTTTTCATTTTTTTATTTATTTTCGAAAATTATAAAAATATTTTTCAAAAATCTTTTTTATTTTATCTCATAATTTTCGAAAATATTATCATTAATTAATGTTTTGATTCAAAAATTTCAAGTTTGTTACTTGCTTGTTAAGAAAGATTCAAACTTTAATTTCTAGAATCATATCTTGTGATTTCTTGTGAATCAAGTCATTAATTGTGATTTTAAAAATCAAATCTTTTTCAAAACTAAATTTCAATCATATCTTTTCAAAAATATCTTTTTATCTTTTTTTCAAAATCATATATTTTTAATCATATCTTTTTAAAACATATCTTTTTCAAAAATTTGATTTTAAAATATCTTTTCTAACTTCTTATCTTCTTATCTTTTCAAAAATTGATTTTCAAATTTGTTTCAACTAACTAACTAACTTTTTGTTTGTTTCTTATCTCTTTCAAAACTACCTAACTAACTCTCTCTCTAATTTTCGAAAATATCTCCCTCTTTTTCAAAAAAAAAAATCTTTTTAATTAACTAATTGTTTCAAAATTCAATTTTAATTTATTTCTTCTTTTAATTTTCGAAAATCACTAACCATTTTTCAAAAATACTTTTCGAAAATTCTCTCTCTCTCTCATCTCCTTCTATTCATCTATTTATTTACTAACATCTCTTCCTCACTCACCAAAAATCTGAACCCCCTCTCTCTCTCTGAGTTCAGATTTTCTCTTCTTCTTTTCTTCTACTCTTCTTTTCTTCTACTCTTCTTTTCTTCTTCTACTTACATAAGGGAACCTCTATACCTGGGCAAAAAGGATCCCTATTATTATTATTATTATTATTATTATTATTATTATTATTATTATTATTATTATTATTATTATTATTATTATTATTATTATTATTATTTTGTTCCCTCTTTTTCATATGAGCAGGAGCAAGGACAAGAATATTCTTGTTGAAGCAGATCCAGAACCTGAAAGGACTCTGAAGAGGAAACTAAGAGAAGCTAAATTACAACAATCCAGCAAGCACCTTTCAGAAATTTTCGAACAAGAAGAGGAGATGGCAGCCAAAAATAATAATGCAAGGAGGATGCTTGGTGACTTTACTGCACCTAATTCCAATTTACATGGAAGAAGTATCTCCATCCCTACCATTGGAGCAAACAATTTTAAGCTGAAACCTCAATTAGTTTCTCTGATGCAGCAGAACTGCAAGTTCTATGGACTTCCATATGAAGATCCTTTTCAGTTCTTAACTGAATTTTTGCAGATTTGTGATACTGTTAAGACTAATGGAGTAGATCCTGAAGTCTACAGGCTCATGCTTTTCCCTTTTGCTGTAAGAGACAGAGCCAGAGTGTGGTTCGACTCTCAACCCAAAGATAGCCTGAACTCTTGGGATAAGCTGGTCACGGCTTTCTTAGCCAAGTTCTTCCCTCCTCAAAAGCTGAGCAAGCTTAGAGTGGATGTTCAAACCTTCAGACAGAAGGAAGGTGAATTTCTCTATGAAGCTTGGGAGAGATACAAGCAACTGACCAAAAAGTGTCCTTCTGACATGCTTTCAGAATGGACCATCCTGGATATATTCTATGATGGTCTGTCTGAATTAGCTAAGATGTCATTGGATACTTCTGCAGGTGGATCCATTCACCTAAAGAAAAAGCCTGCAGAAGCTCAAGAACTCATTGACATGGTTGCTAACAACCAGTTTATGTGCACTTCTGAGAGGAATCCTGTGAGTAATGGGACGCCTCAGAAGAAGGGATTTCTTGAAATTGATACTCTGAATGCCATATTGGCCCAGAATAAAATATTGACTCAGCAAGTCAATATGATTTCTCAGAGTTTGAATGGAATGCAAGCTGCATCCAACAATACTCAAGAGGCATCTTCTGGAGAAGAAGCTTATGATCCTGAGAACCCTGCAATAGCAGAGGTGAATTACATGGGTGAACCATATGAAAACACCTATAATCCCTCATGGAGAAATCATCCAAATCTCTCATGGAAGGATCAACAAAAGCCTCAACAAGGCTTTAATAATGGTGAAAGAAATAGGTTTAACAATAGTAAACCTTTTCCATCATCCACTCAGCAACAGACAGAGAACTCTGAACAAAATACCTCTAATTTAGCAAACTTAGTCTCTGATCTATCCATGGCCACTGTAAGCTTCATGAATGAAACAAGGTCCTCAATTAGAAATTTAGAAGCACAAGTGGGCCAGCTGAGTAAAAGAATCACTGAAATCCCTCCTAGTACTCTCCCAAGCAATACAGAAGAAAATCCAAAAGGAGAGTGCAAGGCCATTGAATTGACCATCATGGCCGAACCCACAAGAGAGGAGAAGGACGTGAATCCCAAGGAGGAAGAGTGATCAACAAGGAGTGTCCCTCTGAGGAACCAAAGGAATCTGAGACTCATCTAGAGACCATAAAGATTCCATTGAACCTCCTTATGCCCTTCATGAGCTCTGATGAGTATTCCTCTTTTGAAGAGAATGAGGATGTTACTGAAGAGCAAGTTACCAAGTTCCTTGGTGCAATCATGAAGCTGAATTCCAATTTATTTGGTAATGAAACTTGGGGAGATGAACCTCCCCTGTTCACCAATGAACTAAATGCATTGGATCAACCCTTGTGTTTAAAACTCAAGGACATCCTTCTGTAAACATGGAAAAGAGGCACAGTAAGCTTCTCTCAAAATAGAGTCAACCAGAGCCCCCACAGTCAAACTCTAAGTTTGGTGTTGGGAGGCCACAACCAAACTCTAAGTTTGGTGTTGGGAAGTCTCAACAATGCTCTGAACATCTGTGAGGCTCCGTGAGAGCCCACTGTCAAGCTATTGACATTAAAGAAGCGCTTGTTGGGAGGCAACCCAATTTTTATTTAATTATATTTTTTATTAGTTATATGTCTTCATAGGTTCATGATCATGTGGAGTCACAAAAACAACTGGAAAAATTGAAGAAAAATAAAAAACAGCATTAAAAATAGCACACCCTGGAGGAGGAGTTCACTGGCGTTCAAACGCCAGTAAGGAGCATCTGGCTGGAGTTCAACGCCAGAAACATGCTGCATCTGGGCGTTGAACGCCCAGAACAAGCATCAGTTCGGCATTTAAACGCCAGAATTGCATGCAAAGGCATTTTACATGCCTAATTGGTGCAGGGATGTAAATCCTTAACACCTCAAGATCTGTGGACCTCACAGGATTATCTCAGGATCTGTGGACCCCACAGAATCTCCACCTTCCCTCCTCATAATCCTAGATTCTTCCACATCTTCTTTTTCATCTATTCTTTCTTCTCTTGCTCGAGGGCGAGCAAAATTCTAAGTTTGGTGTGGTAAAAGCATAAGATTTTTGTTTTTCCATAACCATTGATGGTACCTAAGGCTAGAGAAACCTCAAAAAAAAAAAGAGAAAAAGAAGACAAAAGGAAGACAAAAGCTTCCATAGCTCAGTGGTAGAACATTTGACTGCAAATCAAGAGATCCCTGAGATACCTCAGGGGTACATTTTCCTCCACTTAATTATTGGGAGCAACTGAGGATAGAAATACCAAAAATCACTAAGGAGGAGCAACAAAGACAAGGAAGAGACATAGAGGAGCTCAAAAGCACCATTGGTTCTTAAAGAAGAGAAAGACGCCATCCTCACTAAGGTGGACTCATTCCTTAATCTCCTTGTCTATTTATTCCTGTTTTTCGATTTTTGAGCTTTATGTTTATTTATATTTGTGTCTTACTACATGATCATTAGTGTCTAAGTGTCTATGCCTTAAAGTAAGTGAATATGAATCCATCACCTCTCTTAAATGAAAAATGTTTTAATTCAAAAGAACAAGAAGTACATGAGTTTCGAATTTATCCTTGAAATTAGTTTAGTTATATTGATGTGGTGACAATACTTTTTGTTTTCTGAATGAATGCTTGAACAGTGCATATGTCTTTTGAAGTTGTTGTTTAAGAATGTTAAATATGTTGGCTCTTGAAAGAATGATGACAAGGAGACATGTTATTTAATAATCTGAAAAATCATAAAAATAATTCTTGAAGCAAGAAAAAGCAGCAAAGAACAAAGCTTGCAGAAAAAAAAGCGAAAAAAATAGAAAGAAAAAGCAAGCAGAAAAAGCCAAAAGCTCTTAAAACCAAAAGGCAAGAGCAAAAAGCCAATAGCCCTTAAAACCAAAAGTCAAGGGTAATAAAAAGGATCCCAAGGCTTTGAGCATCAGTGGATAGGAGGGCCTAAAGGAATAAAATCCAGTATACGCTTTTGGCATTGTTTTTAGTATGTTTTTAGTAGGATCTAGTTACTTTTAGGGATGTTTTTATTAGTTTTTATGTTAAATTCACATTTCTGGACTTTACTATGAGTTTGTATGTTTTTCTGTGATTTCAGGTATTTTCTGGCTGAAATTGAGGGACCTGAGCAAAAATCAAATTCAGAGGTTGAAGAAGGACTACTGATGTTGTTGGATTCTGACCTCCCTGTACTCAAACTGGATTTTCTGAAGCTACAGAACTCAAAATGGCGCGCTTCTAATTACGTTAAAAAGTAGACATCCAGGGCTTTCCAGAAATATATAATAGTCCATACTTTGGCCGAGTTTAGATGACGCAAAAGGGCGTTGAACGCCAGTTCTACGCTGCAGTCTGGAGTTAAACGCCGGAAACACGTGACGAACCAGAGTTGAACGCCAGAAACACGTTACAACCTGGTGTTCAACTCCAGAAAGAGCCTCTGCACGTGTAACATTCAAGCTCAGCCCAAGCACACACCAAGTAGGCCCCGGAAGTGGATTTATGCATCAATTACTTACTTCTGTAAACCCTAGTAACTAGTTTAGTATAAATAGGAATTTTTACTATTGTATTAGACATCTTATGATCTTGGGATCATCTTTTGATCATTTTTAGATCTCTAGACCTCCATGGGAGGCTGGCCATTCGGCCATGCTTACCCTGTATTCACTTATGTATTTTTCAACGGTAGAGTTTCTGCACTCCATAGATTAAGGTGTGGAGCTCTGTTGTTCCTCATGATTTAATGCAAAGTACTACTGTTTTATATTCAATTCAACTTATTTCGCTTCTAAGATATTCATTCGCACTTCAACATGAATGTGATGAACGTGACAATCATCATCATTCCCTATGAACGCGTGCCTGACAACCACTTCCGTTCTACATTCGATTGAATGAGTATCTCTTGGATCTCTTAGTCAGAATCTTT
>NC_029792.2:28280363-28306687 GCF_000816755.2 Arachis ipaensis
AAGCTATGTTGATTGGTCGTTCACGTGACCCAGCAGGTTCATTATGTTGTGAATGAAAAACGATTTATTAAGACGTGCGTACAGAGTTTTTGGCGCCGTTTCCTGAGATCACAATTTCGTGCACCAGAGCACTTAAGGGTTTTTGGCTCTTTATGTTATGCTCAAAATCAGAATAAGTAATGGGACAAATTTTCCAGCCGTAGTAGAAAATGTGTGTTTGTCAGGTACCCATTCGGGCAAAAAGGATGGAAACTATTTGATTTGGAAAAAGTAGTTTTTTTTTCTCTCTTGATGTTCATTTTGTTGAAGATATATTTCCTTTTCAAGAGGTTCAGACTTTGGCACCGGCACCATGGATTGAAGATATTGGACCTCCTGTAATAGAAACAATTGTTGAAGAAGACACACATAATGGGCCAAGTTCAGAATCCACACTTGGGCCTAGTACTCCACATTTAAATGACTGGGAAATCCCTCATTGAAGCATCTATTCACAAACAAAGGGGACATGAACTCAATGAAGAGATTGAAGAGTACATCGCTGACGATGCATCGGAACCAAGTGCAGTAGAAACAATGCCGACTTCCGATCTACCACCAGTCACGATGGAAGTTCTACTTGGTCGAGGTCACAACATGAAGACACCCTCAGTCAGGTTGCGCGACTTCGTCTCTGCTGCCACGATACCAATAAGCCATATTGACCAACTTCCCTCTCCATTAAAATTTTCAGGTGTGTCATATCCTATACAAAAGTTTGTGAATTATAATTCTTTTTCCAAACAACACCGCAGTTTTCTGACCTCTCTTCAGACAGAACAGGAGCCCTTATTTTTCTCACAAGCATCTAGAGATGAGCATTGGCATGAAGCTATGTCCCAAGAAAATTTGTGCACTTCAAATTAAAAACACTTGGAAGCTCACAATAAAGAGGTTCAAAGCAAGACTAGTAATTTTGGGAAATAATAAAGTGAAAGATTTGGATTACAATGAAACGTTTTTCCCAGTGGTGAATATGGTAACAATTCGCACAACACTCGCAGTGGCAGCAGCCCAAGATTGGGAACTCCACCAGATGGATGTCTACAATGCATTTCTTCATGGAGAGCTTGATGAGGACATTTACATGAAGCTTCCCCCTGGTTTTCAAGTGCCTTAACAAGGACTGGTCTGCGAACTTCAGAAATCTCTCTATGGCCTGCAGTAGGCTCCACGTTGCTGGTTTGCAAAATTTTTATCTGCCCTTCTTCGATATGGTTTTCAACAATACCCAAAGGACCATTCCTTGTTTAGCCTTCGACACAATAGCGTGCAATTAGTAGTTTTGGTATATGTTGATGACCTTGTAATTGCAGGAAATAATAGTGCTACAATTCAACGTTTCAAAGAGTATTTACACAAATATTTTCACATGAAAGATTTAGGCCAGCTGAAGTACTTCTTGGGAGTTGAGGTTGCCAGATCTCAGATTGAAATCTTCCTGTGCCAAAGAAAATATACTTTGGGCATAATTACCAAAACAGAATTTCTAGGTGCTAAGCCTATAGCAATACCGTGTGAAGAGAATCATCGATTGGGATCAGCTACAGGTTCTCCTTTATCTGATCCTAGCATATATCGTCGGCTTGTTAGAATACTGATTTATTTGTGTTTTACTCGACCTGATCTAGCCTACAATGTTTACATGTTATCCTAGTTCATGCAAAATCCACGCACTGAACACTAGCAAGCCGCTTTACGTATTGTACACTATTTAAAGGGATACCCTGGATAAGGAATTCTTCTCCCACGAGAAAATAATTTGCAGGTCTATGGATGGTGTGACTCCGATTGGGCTAATTGTCCACTTACTCGCAAGTCAATCATAGGCTGGTTCATCCAACTTGGTAACTCACCAATATCTTAGAAACTCAGAAACAACAGACAGTGTCTGCCTCTTCTGCTGAGGCTGAATATTGTTCAATGGCTCAGACAATAAAAGAGTTGAAGTAGATTAAAGATATACTCTCCTCTCTCTATATGTACCTCATCATGTCCCCATCATCTCTATTGCGACTGTCAAGCTGCTCTTCACATTGCTAAAAATCCAGTTTTTTATGAACGCACGAAGCACATTGAAGTAGACTGTCATCTTGTTCGGGATGAGATCATGCACTAACGCCTCCTTCCATTTTATGTTCCTACTCACACTCAGTTAGCCGATATTTTTACTAAAGCTCTTGGTGCCAAAAAGTTTGATGTAATATTGGTCAAGTTGGGCATTGAAGACTTGCATGCTCCACCTTAAGGGGGTATTAATGGATAATAAAATATAGATACAGTACTCTTTGAGTACTCTCATGTATATTACTAGGATAGGAAGTTATGTATTCTAATTTATTAAGATAGTAAATTATGCCTTTTAAGATGGAAAAGATTTGATATAGATGTATATCAAAAGATGTATATATATGTGTTTATAACTAATAGAAAAGCGGGTTGAAACAATTTATTTTTTACAAAATACACCACCACTATCACTACACTTCCATCATAATCCTCTTTATCCAAATTTCACCTACTATTATTGTCCTTTATCTACTTGCTACCACCCACACCCAATCATCCGCATATTCACCTTCATTCTACTATCAACTCTTTATGACCATTCCAAATTCTTTTTCACAATCCACCACTACTAACAACAACAATGACAAAAAGAAAGAAAGAAAAGAAAGTAGAAGATGTAGTGGTAGCAAACCTAAAAATTGCTTTGGGTTTAGGTTTAGAAAATAGGGGGTAGAAGGGTGCGGTAAGGCAAATAAAAAGAAAAATGCGACAACATTGAGAAGAGGAAAGAGAAAGCTTGTTACAGTAGTATAGTTTCAAAAAATGGCAAAGGAGACATTGTGTCATATCAACAACAATAGTGGTTCTAAAGATGGCATACAACGTAAATGACAGAAGTATCACGAGGTGTTGACATCAGCAATGATTCTGACAACACAAAGGAGGAGGATTATGTAGCAACAATAGCTGATGGTAAGCCTCGAAGTTAGTCAAGTAAGCTCAGGAGTTAGCTCAAATTTGACTTATTAACAGTTTGATAAAATAAGCTCATGAGCTTATTAGTTGAAGCTAAACTTAGGTAAGCTTAGTTTATTATCTCATGAGCTGAGTTAATTATAGATACTACTTATTATATTTATACTTTTAATTTATAATAATAATATATAATTTTATACACATATATAATTATAAGAGAAAAGGACAAATAGGTCCCTGACTTTTTAATTCAAAGACAAATTCGTCCCTCAGGATTGAAAAATACAAAATCATCTCTCACCTTACAAAATGCGTGACATTTAGATCCTTTCATACAATTGCCTAATCAAAACGTAACGGAGTGGGCTGATGTGTTGTCCATATATCCGTTATGGTGCTTATGTGTTCCATTGTAAAAAAGTTCGAGGAGTGTGTAAAATTTGAACTTAACAAACAAGCTTGCTTAATTATTAAGAGTCGATCTCTTTTTTCTTTTTTTTTTTTTAGCTGAGTTTGAATTTAGGCTGGTTTGACTTAGCTCGATTCACTTCTAGTCTTAACTAGTAGCTTTTTTCACTTTGTCTTCTTCGTTAATATTTTCTTAATTTTTTTGGGAACGTATAAACCAATACTTGTTGTAGGATTGTTATTAAAATTGTTTTGATTTTTAATTTGTCACTAAGATAATTGTGTATGAAGTTGAGACTTTTGAATTAGAACTGAGGTGGTGGTGGTGATGATAGTAGTGTATATTTAATGGATATGCAGCTAGATGGAATGAGGGTATGGTTTGATATGTGAAAAAAGATTGGATGAGAGAAGGTGATGAATTTGACTCAAGATGTTTTTTTTAAAAAGAAAAACAATTATAATTATTATTTTAGGGAGATAAATTTATTCAAAAATTAACATTCTTTTAAGAGAAGATCAATTTAAAATTTTATGGTAATGTCATAGGCATTTTTAAAAACAAAAAATGTCGACAACAATTTTAATTTTCTAAAAAAATTTTGAGAATTAAATATAATAATTGTCTTTAAATGTGTCTAAAATAAATTCAAATAACTTTGTACATATTTGATGTACCACTAATAATCTTAGTATGTGTTTTTAGAGTATGTTCTGGAGGTAAATTTAAGATTACCTCATGGAACATAAATTTGTAGGATTGTGATATGAGACTGCTATCAAAGTATTTAAGATAGAAGAAAATAAAAGCTTGTTGAGTAAGCAAGAGAGATGAATGAGCAGAGAAAGATTGAGAGAATTGGAAAGTGAGAAAAATAGACAATAGATGAAAAAATGAGAGATTATTATTAATTATTGAGTTTACACATAGAGAGATATCTTTATACAATTAGTTAGTTAAAGTCTAATAACTAACTCTTCATATATATCTAACATCCCCCTTCCCCCCACACACAAATTTAAGATGGCTTTAAAGCCAATCTAAATTTACCTTTAAATTTGTCAAAGAGTGATTGTGATACAAGTTTTGTTGTAATTTCAGCAATTTGCTCAGCTCCTAGAATATAAGTGACTACTACCAGACCTTGAATGACTTTATCCCTTACAAAATAATAGCTTTAATTCGAAATGCTTGGTCCTTTTATGTAATATGGGATTATATGCAAATAAAACATGTTATCACAAAAGACAGTTGGTGGTATTGAACAAGGTTACCTGAGTTCACTTAACCGTGTTTAAATCCAAATTAACTTAGCAAATACCAAGGTTCTGAAAACTGGATCGGACCGGCCGGTTCAACCGGGTTAATCGA
Source organism: Arachis ipaensis (assembly GCF_000816755.2). Classification (NCBI taxonomy): domain Eukaryota; kingdom Viridiplantae; phylum Streptophyta; class Magnoliopsida; order Fabales; family Fabaceae; genus Arachis; species Arachis ipaensis. The sequence continues at coordinate 28,285,168 of NC_029792.2, forward strand.
AAACCGGTCAGGTAGTCGGTCCGATCCACTTGTAAAACGGTCTTGCAAAAAATCGGTAAGAAAACCGGCCAAACCGATGGTTAACTGGTGAATTGGTCAAACCGGCCGGGTTTCAGCAAGTACCGGTTTTTCCTCCCAAGCCACGAAACGGCACCGTTTTGGCGCTGGTTAAAAAAAAGGGAAAAAAATAAAAAAAGGCTGAAGCATCAATTCTCTTCGAAGACTTCAAGTCACCTCCCAAGTCCCAACCCTAACTTTCTCTCAGTTTCTCTTCAACCTTCTTCCTCCAAAGTACAAACACCACCGTCACCTCCAACAAATGCCGGAGCGAAGCATCACCGTTGCGGGTTGAAGGTCACCGTCACGACTGGGTCGAAGGTCACCGTCGTGAATCGAGGTCGAAGGTCACCGTTGCGGGTCGAAGCATCACCGTGTTGGCGTCGTCTGGTCATCGGCTTGGCATCATCTGAGCATCAATGACTAGGGAGGTCAGACATGATTAAAAGTTCAAAGAGTTGTTTCCCTAGTCATATGCTTGTGGTGTTCTTATGTCAAGTAATCCTTGAGACAAAATATTTAGAGTCGAGATCAATTGCAATTAGCAGAGTATGCCAAAGGCTTTGCGCACCACTGTCTGGGAGTAGCTGAAAGAAAAATTAGAACTTCAAAAGAGTTCCCCAGTTAAGTGCTTGTAGTGTTTTTGTGTCAAGTAAAGCTTGAGACAAAACATTTAAAGTCATGGTTAGGCTCAAGGTACAAAGCACCAAAGAAAAGAAAAATTGCTGTGTTCAAGGGTTAAATTAAGTTACAAAAGATCAGAGAATTCATAATATTATCCGAATTATAATTCTGAATGACAATGACATCCTTCTGATTCAAAAAAGAATGGGATGCCAAAACTATTCAAGATTGCAGTTGTAAACCCCAGTATAAGAAAAGACATGAGCTTAATCGAACTCTCATTCTCATGCAAATTCACATTCTAAACCTATATTAGTTTTGGTTGCTTGAGGACAAGCAACAATTCAAGTTTGGTGTTATGATGCGTGAGCATCTTTCCTATTTTTTCCTAGTAAATTTGCATTTAATTTGTTAAGTTTAATCAAGAATTAATTATCTTTTAGCCACTATGGATGCTACTTTGAGTCATGTGCAATTCTGTTTATTTTAGGTAGCATTTGGTTGGATTTGATGGAGCTTCCGCAGAAAAAGAGAAGAAGGCTATATAGGGCAGGAACAGCTTAGAGAATGGAGAGGAAGCTTGCACAAATGGAATCAGCATAAGAATTAAAGGAGATGACAGTGAGGAGCGATGCGTGCACGTATGCGTGACACGCAAAGAAGACCATCGACGCGTACGCGTGATTGACGCGTACGCGTGACATGCGCCACATGCAGAAAATGCAGAAAACACTAATTAATTAATTATGATTTAAAACTTTATTTTTTATTTTAAAATAGGAAAAGATATTATTTTAGTTTTAGAGAATAGATTTTAAATTAATTAGGATTAAATATAAAAGGAAAAAGAAACTTCCCTTCTGAGGGGGATTCCCATTAGTTAACTTTTCATTCCACCTCAGCCCAATTTACAATCCTTATTTTCTCTCTGAACCTTGAGCAACTAAACCTCCATTGTTAAGGTTAGGAGCTCTGTCTATTGTATGGATTGATACTATTATTTTTATTTTTTAATTCATGTACTGATTTATATTTCAAGAATTGTTTTCGTTCTTTATCTTATGAATTTGGGTGGAACGGAAGTATGACCCTCTTTCTAATTGAGTTCTTGTATAACTTGGAAAAGCTCTTTACTTGAACAACAGCTTGAAAATATATTCTCCTAAAATTCTAATTATCTGGACTTAACGGGATACGTGACATATAATCCTCTTATATTTGGGTAATTAGGATTTCTGTGACATATAAACTAGAATTGAACTTAACCCTCTAAGTGGAATTAAGTGACCAAGGAATTGGCGGTTGATGAAAGTTAGAGGAGACTAGGAAGGTCTAAGGAATTAGGGTCTAGTCACATATAGTTTGCCATGAATTAAATCTTGCATGATTAAAATATTTAGTAAGAAAAGTCAATCTTGAAAATAGATAACTCTGAAGCCTTAACTGCTTCTCCATATTTTATTCCCAACTTATTTATTTACCTGCCTTCTGTTTAATGCTTTTTGAACTCTCAAGCACTATTTTCTGTTTGTCTAACTAAGTAAATCACTTAACCATTGTTACTTAGTCCATCAATTCTCATGGGATCGACCACCTGAGGTATTACTTGGTACGACCCAGTGCACTTGCCGGTTAGTTTGTGGTTATAAGTTTCGCACTAAGTTTTTGGCGCCGTTGCCGGGGATTGATAGTGATTAACAACAATCAGTTGTTTGATTGCTTAGATTAGGCATTTTAGTTTTAATTTCATTTAAATTTTGCTTAGTATTTTCAAAAAAAATATTTTTTAAATAAATAAATAGCAGTAATATTTTTCCTTAATTTCTGAAATTAAGTTTGGTGTCACCTAGTTAATTTTATTTTAATTTCTCGTTTATTTTCCCTGTTAATTTTCGAAATTTTTCTGTTATATTTATTTAGTATTTCTATTTTATTATTTTACACTGGTTACCTCATTGGGAATTCTCTGCACTCTGACGTAGAGAGTTCCATCTTTGCTTATTTTCTGTCTGTTTATGCGCAGGAACAGAGACAAAGAACCTCTTTTAGACTTTGATCCTGAACCTGAAAAGACTTTCAGGCGGCGTTTGCAACAAGTAAGACTTTACAAGGATGCAGAGTCCGCTATGGATCCTAATAATGCTGTTAATGCCAATGTGGCAAATTCGAATGGGGATGATCAACAAAGGAGAGTGCTTGGCTCTTACTCTGCTCCTACTACAGATCTTTATGGAAAAAGAATTGTGGTACTTCCTATAGTTGCGAACAACTTTGAGTTGAAGCCACAGTTGGTCACCCTGGTGCAACAAAACTACCAGTATCATGGTCTTCCCCACGAAGACCCAAATCAATTTATTTCTCACTTTCTACAGATTTATGATACTGTGAAGACAAATAGAGTGAACCCAGAGGTGTACAAACTCATGCTCTTCCCGTTTGCTCTAAGGGATGAAGCAAAGCTATGGCTAGATTCCCAACCCAAGGAGAGTTTGGATACTTGGGACAAGGTTGTTACTGAGTTTCTTACTAAATTTTTCCCACCAAAGAAGCTGACTAAGCTTAGGGTGGAGGTTCAGACCTTTAGGCAGAAGGATGGTGAAACTCTTTATGAAGCTTGGGAGAGGTACAAGCTATTGACTAGGCAATGCCCTTCGGACATGTTCTCCAAATGGACCCAACTAGATATCTTTTATGAAGGCTTGGGTGAAATGTCCAAGATGTGCTTAGATAATTCTGCAGGTAGTTCATTGCACAAGAAGAAGACATCGGAGGAGACTATTGAGTTGATTGAATTGGTTGCTAGCAACCAATATTTATACTCATCTAACAGGAATCCTGTGAACTCTGAGGCTCTTTAGAAGAGAGGTGTGTTGGAAATGGAAGCTGTTAATGCTATTCTTGCTCAAAACAAGCTTATGTCTTAGCAAATAAATTTACTTACTCAGCAGATGGGTGAAATGCAAGTCTCAGCTATCAACACCCAAAATCCACCTCAAGAGCTCTCTTATGACATGACAGGTAATTTTGTGCAAAATGATAATTATGATTTTGCTCAATCCTCTTCTGAATAGGTCAATTACATGGGGAGTGGTCCTAGAAATTTCAACAATGATCCATATTCTAAGACATACAGTCAGGGGGTGGAGAAATCACCCAAATTTTGGGTTGAGGGACCAACCTCAGAGAGCTCAGAATTTCAACAATAACTCTCAGAGCGGCTTCCAACAGAACAATCATAATAACCCCCAATTTCAGTCTCAGCAACAACAACCACCTCTACAGGCAAATTCTAAATCCCAAGAAGATTCTAATTGGGAGATGATGAGGAGTTTCATGCAGGAAACCAAAGCCTCCATTAGAAACTTAGAGGTGTAAATGGGCCAACTGAGCAAGCAAATACCTGAGAGGTCTGCAAGTACATTTCCAGGTGATACAGTGGTGAACCCAAGAGATGATTGCAAAGTTATTCAATTGAGAAGTGGAAAAATAGCTGGCTCTGAGACAAGGGCCAATGAAGAGCTAGTTGAAAAGAAAGCTCCAGAGGAGAAGAAGGAAGAAGTGGAGCACGCCCCTCCAAAGCGTACAGACAACCCGTTCCCTGACTCTCTTGACACTTATCCTACATTGCCAAAGGCTCCAAAATATACTTCTCTAAATTTTTAGATGTCTTCAAGAAGCTACAGATCAACATTCCTTTTGTAGAGGCTCTTGAGCAAATGCCACTCTATGCTAAATTTATGAAAGAGTTGTTGACCCACAAGAGGAATTAGAAGGAACAAGAAATAGTGGTGTTAACCAAGGAATGTAGTGCCATTATTCAATACAACCTTCCTGAGAAGATGCCAAACCCAGGGAGCTTTGTCATTCCTTGCACCATTGGAGATGTCACCATTCAGAGAGCTTTATGTGATCTTGGAGCTAGCATCAATTTCATACCACTTTCAGTGATGAAAAATCTTCAAATTGAGGAGGTAAAACCCACCCGTTTTTCTCTTCAACTTGCTGATCTTTCTATTAAATTACCTGTGGGTGTTGTTGAGGATTTACTTGTTGAAGTAGGACCATTTATTTTTCCTGTTGATTTTGTTATATTAGACATGGAAGAGGAGGTAAAATCCTCTATTATACTTGGTAGACCCTTTTTAGCTACAGGTAGAGCTCTGATTGATGTGCAAAAGGGTGAATTAACCCTGAGGGTCAATGAAGAACAGGTGGTCCTTAATGTTTTTGAAGCTCTTAAGCACCCTAATAATTCTGAAGGGTGTATAAAAATAGATGTTATTGAACCACTTGTTCAAGAGGTACTGGAAGCTAAGGTGCTTGACGATATTCTAGATCCCATTTCTGAGTATGAATTAGTTGAAGTTGATGATTCACCACCCCAGAAGGCTGTGGTTTACACTCCTAAAGCAGAGGAGGAAGCCCCCAAGCTTGAGCTCAAACCTTTACCTCCTTCTCTGAAATATGTGTTCTCGGGTGAAAAGAATTCATATCCAGTGATTATTAGCTCTTCCCTGAAGCCTGAAGAGGAAGAGGCACTTATTTCAGTGCTCAGGAGCCATAAAACAGCTCTTGGGTGGACCATTAGTGACTTGAAGGGGATTAGTCCAACCAAGTGTATGCACAAGATCCTCCTTGAAGATGATGCTAAACCAGTTGTGCAACCACAAAGGAGACTCAATCCAACTATAAAAGAGGTGGTCCAAAAAGAGGTAATAAAATTATGGGAAACATGTATTATTTATCCTATTTCTGATAGTCCTTGGATAAGTCCTGTGCAGGTAGTTCCCAAGAAAGGAGGGATAACAGTGATCAAGAATGAACAGAATGAGCTTATTCCTACAAGAACAGTCACAGGTTGGAGAATGTGTATAGACTACAGGAGGCTCAACACTGCTACAAGGAAGGATCACTTCCCCCTGCCTTTCATTGATCAGATGCTTGAGAGGTTAGATGGTCGTGCTTTTTATTATTTTCTAGATGAATATTCTGGATATAACCAAATTGCAGTGGACTCTCAAGATCAAGAGAAGACAACATTCACATGCCCCTTTGGAGTATTTGCCTACAGGAGAATGCCTTTTGGACTTTGTAATGCTCCAGCAACCTTTCAGAGGTGTATGCTTTCAATTTTTTCTGATATGGTTGAAAAGTTCATTGAGGTATTTATGGATGATTTTTTTATTTTTGGTAATTCTTTTGAATCCTGCCTTAAGCATTTATCTCTTGTCTTGAAATGGTGTCAAGAATTAAACCTTGTTTTAAATTGGGAAAAATGTCATTTTATGGTTACAGAAGGTATTGTTCTTGGACACGGATTTCAAGTAAGGGAATTGAGGTTGATAGAGCAAAGGTGGAGATAATTGAAAAATTACCACCACCAGCTAATGTTAAGGCGGTCAGGAGTTTCTTGGGTCATGCAGGATTTTATAGAAGATTTATAAAGGATGTTTCTAAAATTGCTAAACCATTAAGCCACATGTTATTTGTTGATGTTTCCTTTGTTTTTAATGCTGAATGTCTGCATGCTTTTGAAACTCTGAAAGCAAACCTCACATCTGCTCCCATCATAGCTCCCCCTGACTGGGATTTACCATTTGAATTAATGTGTGATGCTAGTGACTTTGCTATAGGAGCTGTTTTAGGACAGAGACATGGTAAGCTTGTACATGTCATTTACTATGCTAGCCGTGTGTTAAATGATGCCCAGAAGAATTACACAACTACAGAAAAAGAATTATTAGCTATTGTGTATGCTGTTGATAAGTTTAGGTCCTATTTAATTGGTTCTAAGGTTATTATTTTTACTGACCATGCTGCTTTGAAGTACCTTCTAACCAAGCAGGATTCTAAACCAAGATTAATCAGATGGGTGTTACTCCTTCAGGAGTTTGCTATTGAGATAAAAGACAGGAAAGGGTCAGAAAATCAAGCAGCTGACCATCTCTCCAGAATTGAGCCTGAAGCAGGAGTACAACCACCCACAGTTGTGACTGAGACGTTTTCAGATGAGCAATTGTTCCTCATTCAGCAAGCTCCATGGTTTGCAGACATTGCAAATTATAAGGCCATGAATTTTATTCCAAGGTAGTATAGTAGGCAACAAGTAAAGAAGCTATTAACTGATGCAAAGTACTACATTTGGGAGGAACCGTACCTTTTTAAAAGGTGCTCAGATGGTATAATCTGGAGATGTGTCCCGAATGAGGAAAAACAGCAGATTCTTTGGCACTGTCATGGTTCTGATTATGGCAGTCACTTTGGTGGTGAAAGGACAGCTACAAAGGTCCTTCAGAGCGGGTTCTACTGGCCGACTCTCTTCAGGGACTCAAGAGCATTTGTGAATCGCTGTGACAGATGTGAAAAAGCCACGAATCTCCTTGCCAACCATGAAATGCCACAGCAAGGGATTCTTAAGGTTGAGTTGTTTGATGTGTGGGGTATTGATTTCATGGGACCTTTCCCACCCTCACATTCAAACAACTATATTTTAGTGGCAGTTGATTATGTGTCCAAGTGGGTGGAAGCTGTGGCTCTACCCACCAATGACGCCAAGGTGGTAATGAGCTTTCTTCAGAGATATATCTTTAGCCAGTTTGGTGTCCCAAGGACACTCATTAATGATGGTGGAAGCCATTTTTGTAACAGACAGTTGGACTCTCTTCTGCAGAGATATGGAGCCCGTCATAAACTGGCAACCCCCTATCACCCTCAGACAAGTGGACAGGTTGAAGTTTCCAACAGGGAACTTAAAAGGATTCTAGAGAAGACCGTCAGTGTGTCAAGAAAGGACTGGTCTAGGAAGCTTGATGATGCTCTCTAGGCATACCGGACAGCTTACAAGACTCCTATTGGCATGTCTCCGTATTAGTTGGTCTATGGCAAGGCCTTTCACTTGCCAGTTGAGCTGGAGCATAAAGCTTACTGGGCAATCAGGTATCTAAATCTAGATTCAGAAGCTGCAGGAATTAAGCGAATGCTTCAGTTGAATGAGCTTGATGAATTTATATATTCAGCCTATGAGAATGCCAAGCTCTATAAGGAGAGAACCAAGTGCAGATTTCCATCAGAGTCTTTGAGCCAGGACAGAGAGTGCTTCTGTATAAATCAAGGCTCAAATTCTTTCCCAGAAAGCTGAAATCCCGGTGGTCAGGACCGTTTGTGGTTAACAGAGTTTCACCATATGGTCATGTGGAGATACAGGAAGAGAATTATGACAGGGAATTTACAGTGAATGGCCAGAGGTTGAAGCACTATCTGGGACGCGAGATTGATCGCCAGAGGTCCGCTCATCTGCTGAATTAGTAGAACTGACCGTCAAGCTAGTGACGTTAAAGAAGTGCTTGTCGGGAGGCAACTCGATAATTTCGTATCCTTAGTTACTTTTCGTAGTAGTAGTTTTCTTACTTATTTGATTTTTATTGAGTTTTTACTGTTTTTCTGATCATGCAGCTATTTTATAACAGGAACCGAACACTTCAGGCGACAAAAAAAAAACGAGCACACAACGTGCAAGCGTCGCTGACGCGTACGCGTCATATATGTGGGCGTGAAAAATAAAAGTGAACAGAGAGTTGAGCAGGAGTGGCGCTGGAACTATGTTTTGCGCACAAACAAGCCCACGCGTACGCGTACCTCACGCGTGTGCATTGTTTGCGCTTTTAGCCACCCACGCGTGCACGTCCCTAACGCGTACGCGTGACCCTGAAAATCGGCGTCAATGAGTGTTTGGGCAGAGAATTGTGATGGCTTGGGGCTAGAAGTGTACTAGAGGCACAAACTTGTTCACGCGTACGCGTCCCTAACGCGTGCGCGTCCTTTCCACAAATGGCCATCCACGCGTGCGCGTGCATGACGCGCACGCGTCATATGAAAATTTTGGGTCCCAGGCCACGCGAACAGAGAGTTGTGTGTGCTCGCGGCCGCCTTCGCGCGATTCACACAAACCAAGGGCACGCGTATGCGTGCCAGACGCTTACGCGTCACTATCAAATTCGGGCGACCCACGCGTACACGTGCAGTACGCGTACGCGTCGCCTGCGCCGCACACCTCCACTAGTGCGTCGTCCATTTTTAATTTTCATTCTCTCTCTCCCAAATCCTAGTTCTCTCTTGTTTTTTAATCCTTTTATTCTTCCTTCCTCATAATATTTATTTTTGTTTTCAGTTCTTCTTTGCTTGAGGACAAGCAAACCTTTAAGTTTGGTATTGTCGCTTCGCTTATGGCTTTGCTGTTTATTTTAATAGCACCAAAGGGAGATGAATGTTCTTCATGGAGGAATGAGATGGCCACTAGCATAACTGAGGTGGTTGAATTCCTTTCATTCTATATTCCTTCTCGCTCTTGCTATGCTATGTTCTGATTTTTATGCTATTTTGCTTTGTTTATTGCATGATCCTTTATTAGATAAATTCCTAGGTTCCAGTTTAATTTGCTATTTTTTTCTGTTATTTGTTTTTAATTCCGAAAAGTTCTCATGTATTACTCACTGAACTTGAATTCATAAGAAAAGAAAGAAGAAAAAGGTGTATTGCATGAGAAATTGAGTTTAATTTTTAGAGTAGTCTCATTTATTCAAATGCGGTGGTATTTTCTGTGACTCTGAATGCATGACATGAACAGTGCATATTTAAATTTTAATAAAAAAATGTTGATGTACAAGGAACAGGGATTTAGAGAATTATTATGACTTCCCTGAAATAAACAAAAATTTAATCCTTGAAGCAAAAGAAACAGAAAAAAAAAAGGGATACAAAAGCAAGGTCCACGGCTTTGAGCATCAATGACTAGGGAGGTCAGACATGATTAAAAACTCGAAGAGTTATTTCCCTAGTCATATGCTCGTGGTGTTCTTGTGTCAAGTAATCCTTGAGACAAAAAATTTAGAGTCGAGATCAATTGCAATTAGCAGAATATGCCAAAGGCTTTGAGCACCACTGTCTGGGAGTAGCTGAAAGAAAAATCAGAACTTCAAAAGAGTTCCCCAATTAAGTGCTTGTGGTGTTTCTGTGTCAAGTAAAGCTTGAGACAAAATATTTAAAGTCACGGCTAGGCTCAAGGTGCAAAGCACCAAAGAAAAGAAAAATTTTTGTGTTCAAGGGTTAAATTGAGTTACAAAAGATTAGAGAATTCATAATATTATCCGGATTCTAATTCCGAATGACAATGACATCCTTCTGATTCAAAGAAGAATGGGATGCCAAAACTATTCAAGATTGCAGTTGTAAACCCCACTATAAGAAGAGACATGAGCTTAATCGAACTCTCATTCTCATACAAATTCACATTCTAAACCTATATTAGTTTTGGTTGCTTGAGGACAAGCAACAATTCAAGTTTGGTGTTATGATGCGTGAGCATCTTTCCTATCTTTTCCTAGTGAATTTGCATTTAATTTGTTGAGTTTAATCAAGAATTAATTATCTTTTAACCACTATGGATGCTACTTTGAGTCGTGTGCAATTCTGTTTATTTTAGGTATCATTTGGTTGAATTTGATGGAGCTTCCGCAGAAAAAGAGAAGAAGGCTATATAGGACAGGAACAGCTTAGAGAATGGAGAGGAAGCTTGCACAAATAGAATCAGCACAAGAATTAAAGGAGATGACAGCAAGGAGCGACACGTGCGCGTACCTGACGCGTACGCGTGACATGCGCCACATGCAGAAAACGCAGAAAACGCTGATTAATTAATTCTGATTTAAAACTTTGTTTTTTATTTTAAAAAAGGAAAAGATATTATTTTAGTTTTAGAGAATAGATTTTAAATTAATTTGGATTAGATATAATAGGGAAAAGAAACTTCCCTTTTGAGTGGGATTCCCATTAGTTAACTTTTCATTCCACCTCAGCCCAATTTACAATCCTTATTTTCTCTCTGAACCATGAGCAACTAAACCTCCATTGTTAAGGTTAGGAGCTCTGTCTATTGTATAGATTGATACTATTATTTTTCTATTTTAATTCATGTACTGATTTATATTTCAAGAATTGTTTTCGTCTTTATCTTATGAATTTGGGTGGAATGAAAGTATGACCCTCTTTCTAATTGAGTTCTTGTATAACTTGGAAAAGCTCTTTACTTGAACAACAGCTTGAAAACATATTCTCGTAAATTTCTAATTATCTGGACTTAACGGGATACGTGACATATAATCCTCTTATATTTGGGTAATTAGGATTTCTGTGGCATATAAACTAGAATTGAACTTAACCCTCTCTAAGTGGAATTAAGTGACCAAGGAATTGGTGGTTGATGAAAGTTAGAGGAGACTAGGAAGGTCTAAGAAATTAGGGTCTAATAACATATAGTTTGCCATGAATTAAATCTTGCATGATTAAAATAGTTAGTAAGAAAAGTCAATCCGGAAAATAGATAACTCTAAAGCCTTAACTGCTTCTCCATATTTTATTCCCAACTTATTTATTTGCCTGCCTTCTGTTTAATGCTTTTTGAACTCTCAAACACTATTTTCTGTTTGTCTAACTAAGTAAATCACTTAACCATTGTTGCTTAGTCCATCAATCCTCGTGGGATCGACCCTCACTCACCTGAGGTATTACTTGGTACGACCCGGTGCACTTGCCGGTTAGTTTGTGGTTATAAGTTCCGCACCAGTCAGCTTGTCATCGACACCGAACTGTCACCGTCACCGAAGCGTGGGTCGACGTCTGGCTCTGACAGTCTGACCTTCTGTGCTCTTGGCCTCTCCCGCGGTGAGTACTCAGTAGTCAGCACTTCAATCTTTTCCTTCTTTCAATTAATTTCATTTATTTGGTGTCAAAACTGTATGAATTGAACAGATTTGAGTTCATGGTTCTTGTTCTGTTTTTATAATCTTTTCCTTCTTCTGAGTTCTTGTTCATGGGTTCTTGTTCTGTTTTTCAATTAATTTTTTTATTTTGTTAATTATTCTTGTTCTGTTTTTCAATTTTGTTTATTTTGAATTTTGGTATTTTGAATTTTGGTATATAAATTCAATTCTGCTCTGTTGGATTTGGCTATATTGAATTTTGTTGAATTCTGCTCTGTTGAATTTTGGGGTTTAAAATTTAAATTCAATTCTGCTATGTTACTTATGTTGAATGAATGTCTTATGAGTTATATGGATTGATATATTTGTCTGGATTCTGGATTGCTGTCATTTTGAATTTAGATGGAAGTATTGAACAACTGATCAGCAACTACAACATAATTTTGAATTTAGATGGAATAGCTGATCAGCAACTATAACATAATTCTGTACAAAAATCTCAGACAGGTTCCTTAGCTACCGTGTCCGATGTGTTGGAGCAAGAGGCGCTTGCTCGATCCTTAGTCACCAGTGGGTGGTGGTGCCTGCAAGAGACTCCGATGCTTAAGTCAGTACGGGATTTAGGCAGGATTTTTGTAGAATTGGAATATGAGTTATACCTGTGTGCTCTAGTGTATTTATAGTAGCGTTTGACGATCTTCCTTTGAGATAAGTTTGTTATCTCATCTTATCTTTTATGAGTGAGATTATATCTTTGGCCAACCGCTTCCTAGTAGTCGGTGGTCCTTTCATTCTGGGCCTCCTTGGGCCCCTGTGGCGTTTATCCGACCTCTTTATGAAGAGGTCGGTGGTGAGCCAACCTCTAAGGAGGTCGGTCAATTTGTTTTAGTTTGACCCGGACCTTCTAGCTCGGTCCTGGGTATTAACAGTGCCCCTGCTTTGAGCTTCGACTTTTCCATGAGATCGTGCCTTTGTGGGCCTCGACCTCTTTGGGAAAGTCGGGCTCAAGCATCTTTCTTTGGTTGTTCCTGGCTAGCTCTTTCTCGTGCGAGTCTTGCGTTAGTAATGCGAAGTGTTTTTGTCTTCGCTCTTTAATTGCGACATTACTTTCGAGGGCGTTAATTCCTTGGGAGTGTGACAACGTCTTTAAGGCCTTATTGATTGGGCTTTTATTCGTTTTTGCCGTTTCTTTTTCCCTCTTTAAACTTTGTTTTGAAATTAAAGGAAGGGTTTTTGCTCTTTCAGTTTCCTTTGTTCCCTTTTGCTTCATTTTTCTTCTCGCTTCTCTGCGAAAATTTTTTTTCCTCTGGTTCCTTCAACTCTGCCCCAGGCTTTCTTCTTCTCTGAAGCTTTTTGGTGGGGATTGCTCGTGTCTCGCTTGTCTGTTGCTGTCGCTTTTTCTTCATTGTAGGTTGGTGTTTGTTTCATGCTTTTCGTACTTTTGTATCTGCCTTGCGTTGTCTCCTGGTGATGTTGCATGTTTATTTTCTGAAAAGTTTTGATCTTTTTATTTTGCTATACCTTTGAAGAAATGTTGTCGCCTGGGTTTCTGATTTTTTCTTTGAGTTTCTCTTGTTGAGAGAGTTAGGGTTTTAACTCGCAGCATTTCTTCCTTTCTGTATTCTGCATTGTGGCCTCCAAAGGGTGCCCCTGGGTTTTGATTACTTTCTTGTGAACCTTGGGGCGTCCTTTTGTTTGGCGTTTACTTTTTTGCTTTTGTCCGAGTTACTTTGGTGGTGATGCTTCTTTCGTTTTCTTGCTGTAGGTGTAGTTTTCTATGTCTTCTCGTAAGAATATTATTGAGATGTCTACAAAGGTCCCTCCCGGTATGGCTGACTGGTTAGATTCCATAGTTTTAATGTGTGTGAGTATAGCAGACCCAGAGTATTGTGAGAAGTTTAGGAGGTTCCATAGGATCTACGAGAATAGGGAGGATGAGAAAAATTATGAGCTGTTGTCGCCCGATCCTGAGGAGAGGGTCAGTTTTTCTCCCTTAGGTCGGGCAGAGCATCCCTTCTTTTATGCGTATGACTGCTTTTTTACCAAATTAGGTGTTATCCTTCCCTTTACTGCCTTTGAGACCGATATCCTTTGGAATTGTAATGTAGCTCCTTCTCAGCTCCACCCAAACTCTTGGGCTTTCATGAAGATTTTTCAGTTGTTGTGTCAGGAGTTGGGTGTATGACCTACCATTTCTCTTTTTCTTTATTTGTTTGTGATGACCAAACCAGGTTCGACCAAGAAGAAAGCTTCTTGGGTTTCTTTCCGAGCCACTCAAGGAAAGAAAATCTTTTCTATTTTTGATGACTCTTTGCATGATTTCAAAAACTTTTATTTTAAAATCTGGGCTGTTGAAGGTGTCCACCCCTTCTTCTTAGATGAGAACAAAGAACCGACCTTCCCTCTTTGGGGGCAAAAGGATCCTATAGTTCTTAAGTACCCTTTAGAGAGTCTTGATGAGGTGGAGAGGGCCTTTGTGGGTGTTTTGGAGGAGTACTGGGGGGAGCCTCTTCATCTGGATACTAAGAGATTTTTAGGGGATCCTTCCCTTCTCCACTCCGAGCTAGGTAGTGTCCGACTACTTTTTTAGAGATTTTTTCTTTTGTTTGTTATTATATTTTGTTGCTATCCATTGTGTTCCTGTTTTCCTGGTTTCTTTCAGAAATGGTGTCGAATTCCGATTCGATGAAGGTATTCCGCAAAACAAAAAAGGCGGTGGCTGCCCAGAATTTATCGAAGAAGACGTCGGGGGAGTGATCTTCGCAACTCCCTTCGAAGAAGCCAGAGTCTGATCCCCAGGGTCTGAGGAAGGTCATCCCGACTCCTCGAGTTCGGGTGGCTTCAGGTGATCCTCCCTTGGCGACCTCGGATGCTCCCTCTTTTTCTACTCCCCTGGCCCACCTCCCAAGAGGCCGAAGTCTTTCGGGACTTATGATCTCGACGATAAGGAGTTTGATGGTGTGGTTTTTGCTACAAAGCTTATTGGTCCTCATAGTAAGGTACCCACCGATGATGTATCCATCCTTCATCACCTTGACTTCATCTCCAGCAATAGTATTCGGATGGCTAATCTTAGTGCTGCTTTGTCTTGGGACTTCCGGAAGTCCCCTATCCACACTTCTAGTGCCTTTCTTGAGAAGGCCAAGGCTGATTATGATAGGGTGGAGAGTTTGAGGCTTGAGTTGGAGGCAAAGAATGTGGGACTGGAGCTCATGGTGGAGAGGGAGAAGGCTCGGGCTACTGCCGCAAAGGCTGCTGCGAATTTGGCTGAGGATATGGCCAAGAAGGCCAAGGAGAGTTACACCTGGACCTATGGTCAGCTTCTGGACGTCAAGGAAAAGCTCCAGTTTGCTTATGACAATTATGCTGAGCTTCAGGGCCATGTGGTGAGTGGCATGACTGCCCTCTATGAGTATTTGAAGGCTCAGGTCTGGGTTCTTGCTCCAGAGGCCAACCTTACCTTATTTAGTGTGGATAACATTGTTGAGGATGGTAAGATCGTGCCAGCTCCTGATGTCGACGAGGTTCCCGCACCAGATCCTTCCGCCAAATCCTCTGTGGCTCCTTCTTCTGAGGCGCCCCGACTTGAGGCAGATCCCAAGGTCGAGATCTTGAATGGTCCGGACGGTGTGGTCAGCGCTACGCCGATCTCAGTCATCCCTTCTTCTCCTTAGGATGTGGCGACCGGAGCAGTGCTAGACCCTTTGTGATTCTCTCTTTTATCTCTCTGTAATTATGTATTTGATATAGTCTTCTGACACTTTATAGTTACTTCTTAGCAACTTTTTGTTTTTAATCAAAACACTTCACTCTTAGGCTATAGTTTAGGCAACCTTTATGTCTTTAATGTTTTAATTTTTGTGTTTAACTGTTCTGGTGGTGCGCTGGCCGACCTCGGTGAAGTACTTTCATCTTTTGGGTTGTTTTCTCAACCTTTATACGGCCTTATGTTTTGGTGATGGCATCCCTTCGTGGGTTCTTATGCCCTAGGGTTTAGGCGTTTGGAGTCTTTTCTTGGCTGGCATCCTCTAAGGTGGTGTTCGTTCTATGAACTTCTACCTTTGCCTTTTTGGACTACACCTTTTCTTATTGACGACTTTTATTTTTGGTGATGTTGTCCTTTGTTGGTTGGCGTGGTAGGCTTTGGTCAGCGTCTCTTTAACGACCTCATGGTAGTGTTCTTTCGTGAACCTATATCTTCTTCTGTATTTGCGTGAGTTTAATGCTACTCCATTTTCTGGGCATTTTAGTCCTTCACAGCTTGACCTTTGTAGGCTTTTAATCGATTCCAATAACTTTTTTGGGTAGTGTTCTTGTTCAGAACCTTTCTTTCAGTTGAATTGGATGACTTTGGAGCCTCTCTTGATTTCGTGATCTGCTTTTGCTTTTTAAGTAGCATCTTTTTGGACGTCTACCTTTTAGCTTCAGCAACTCGGGTACTAGGTTTTTTTTAACCTTCCTTTGGCCCTTGTATGGCGTTTGTTCCCTTTTTAGTGATCCTTTAATTGGTCCGACTTCTCTGTCGGGCCTTCTCAAGTTATTTTTAGTAATCCCACTCTAGGCTGACCTCGTCAGGCCACCTGATACGGGTTACTTTTATAACTTCTCGCATTAACTGGGGCTATGTCGCTTCACCTTGCCGACCTTTCCTAGTCGGACGATGAATTTTGTGTTATTCTGTGCGTAAATTAATGTGTCTTGGTAGGAAACTTTTTAGGGAAACTTAATTTTTATTCAAGTATTAAAATAACTAGACAAAATATAAATATGAGTATGTACATACGAGGGCTTACCCTATTAGTCGGGCAGCTTTTAGATCTTGGCCTGGTGCCTCATTAAAAAACCCTTTAGGGGAAAAAGAGCGCACCCTGGCCTGAAACCTTTTTCTAGCTGTAGTACCTTCTTAGGTTACAGGCATGCCTGGACCTCGGGAGCTCCTGCGCTTGGAGGTCGGTCACCATATAGTAACCATTTCCTAGTACTTCTGTGATTCGGTATGGTCCTTTCCAGTTGGCTGCTAGCTTCCCTTCTCCCGACCGACCTGCTCCGATATCATTTCGGATGAGGATGAGGTCGTTGGTAGCGAAACTTTGTTGGATTACCTTCTGATTGTACCTCATGGCCATTCGACGTTTCAGGGCTTCCACTTGGATCTGAGCTTTTTCCCAGACTTCAAGAAGCAGGTCGAGTTCTTCCTTTTGTGCTTGGGAGTTGGTGTCATCGTTGTAAAAAATCAACCTAGGGGATCTTTCATCTATTTCTTCGGGGATTATTGCCTCCACTCCATAAGCAAGTCAGAAAGGTGATTCCTCCGTAGTGGAATGCGGCGTCGCCCGGTATGCCCATAGGACTTGTGGGAGCTCTTCAGCCCAGGCTCCTTTTGCGTCCTGCAGACGGAGTTTCAACTCGGCCAGTATGACCTTGTTGGTGGCTTCCGCCTGTCCATTGGCTTGTGGATGTTCTACTAAGGTGAACTGATGCTTTATTTTCAGATCAGCTACCAGATTCTTGAAGCCTGTGTCAGTGAACTGAGTACGTTCGTGATGGAGTAGGGAACCCCGAAGCTTGTGAAAATATTTCTATATAGAAACTTTCGACTTCTTTGGGCAGTAGCGGCGGCCAATGGCTCTGTCTCAATCCACTTTGTGAAGTAGTCTACTCCTACAAGGAGGAATTTGACTTGCCCTAATCCCTGGGGGGAATGCTCCGAGGAGGTTGAGCCCCCACTTTACGAATGGCCAGGGTGAAGTGACGCAGATAAGCTCTTCGGAAGGGGCGATATGGAAGTTGGTGTGCTTCTGGCATGGGGGGCACGTTTTGACGAACTTTGTTGCTACCTTCTGTAAGGTCGGCCAGTAGAATCCGTCTCGGAGGACCTTTTTGGATAGAGCCCGTGCGCCGAGGTGGTTACTGCACATGCCACTGTGAACTTCTTCCAGGACCTCCTTTGTGGAGGAGGTCGGGACGCATTTGAGGAGGGGTGTTAAAATCCCTCTTCTGTATAGGATGTCGCCTACGAGGGTGTAATATTGTGCTTCCCTTATGAGCTTTTGTGCTTCCTTTTTATCTGCGAGGAGCATTTCAGATTTAAGGTAGTTGATTATGGGTGTCGTCCACCCGTGGTCCTGGTCAGATATGTTCAGGACCTTCTCTACCTCCGAGGTCAATGGATTTTGTAGGGTTTCTTGGATGAGGCTTCTGTTATTGTACCCTGTTTTGGTGCTGGCTAGTTTTGAAAGTGCGTCGGCTCGGGCATTTTGTTCCCGAGGTATGTGTCGGATCTCATATCCCATGAATTTTTTGAGCTGTTCTTTGGTTTTGTCTAGGTATTTTTTCATGGTGGGATCCTTTTCCTGGTAACTTCCTTCTATTTATGAGGTGACTACTTGTAAATCGCTGAAGATGGTAAGCTTTTGGGCTCCGACTTCCTTGGCCAGCTTCAAACCAGCCAGTAGGGCTTCATACTCGGCTTGATTATTTGAGGCGGGAAACTCGAACCTTAGGGAGAGTTCGAGTTGGGTCCCTTGGTCGCTCTCCAAGATAACGCTCAGCTTTATTTGATGAGCCATCAACGTAGAGGTTCCAATCAATGGGGGTTCCTGGGGTGTCGGTGCACTCTGCGACGAAATCGGCCAGGTACTGGGACTTGATGGCCGTCCGAGCTTCGTACTTGAGGTCGAATTCGGACAACTCGACTGTCCACTGTAGGATTCTTCCAGCCAAGTCAGTTTTCTGTAGGATACCTTTCATGGGTTGGTTGGTCCGTACTCTGATGGTGTGGGCTTGAAAGTATGGTCGAAGCTATCGGGAAGTAAGTATGAGGGCGTAGGCAAACTTTTCTATCTTTTGGTAGTTTAGTTCAGCCCCTTGTAAAGCCTTACTGATAAAGTAGATGGGCTGCTGTCCGTTATCGTCTTCTCTAACTAGCGCTGATGCTATCGCCCGACATCCAACGGCGAGGTATAGTATTAGTTCTTCTCCTTATTGAGGTTGGGTCAAGATAGGTGGTTGCCTTAAGAATGTTTTAAAGTCTTGGAAGGATTGTTCGTATTCTTGGGTCCATTTGAACCTCTTTCCTTTCCTTAGGGTTGCATAAAAAGGTAGAGATCTTAGGGCCGATCTGGCTAGGAACCTGGACATGGCTGCTAGCCTTCCGTTCAACTGCTGTACCTCCTTGATGCAGGTCGGGGTTTTCATGTTGAGTATAGCTTGATATTTGTCTGGATTTGCCTCAATCCCTCTTTGAGTGAGCTTGAACCCTAGAAATTTGCTGGCTTCTACTGCGAAAGTGCACTTTGTAGGATTTAGTCTCATCCCGTGCTTTCTTATGGTGCCGAATACTTCGGCGAGGTCGGGTAGCAGCATTTCTTCTCTTTGTGTTTTTACCAGCATGTCGTCTACGTAGACTTCCATCAGCTTCCCGATGTGGTCGGCGAATACTTTATTCATCAACCTCTGATATGTAGCCCCCGCGTTCTTGAGTCTGAACGGCATGACTACGTAGCAGTAGTTTGCTTTCGGAGTTAGGAACAAGGACTTCTCTTGGTCGGGTTGATGCATCGGGATCTGGTTATACCCCGAGTAGGCGTCCATGAAGGAAAGGTACTTGTATCCCGACAAGGTGTCGATATTCAGGAGGGGGTAGGGGTCTTTTGGGCAAGATTTGTTGAGGTCGGTGTAGTCGACACACATCCGCCATTTTCCATTTGGCTTTCTGACCAGCACAACGTTGGCCAGCCATAGTGGGTATTTGACCTCTCTGATGAACCCTGCCTCTAGCAAGGCCTATACTTATTCCTCCACGACTTGTGACCTTTCTGGGCTAAGCTTTCTGTGCTTCTGTTGTACTGGTCGAGATCCGGGGTATACTGCCAGTTTGTGGCACACTAGTCCAGGGTTTATGCCGGGCATGTCCGCATCTTTCCATGCGAGGAGGTCGGAATTGTCCTTTAGGAATTAGTAGTTCCTTTAGATCTTCCTTTAGGTTCGCACCTATGTTTGTTGTTTTATTCCTGGTGTCTCTGATTTGGACCTCTTCGGTGTCGCCTTCTGGTCGAGGACAGAACTCTTAATGGGCCCGAGTTCCCCCTAGTTCGATGGTATTAGCTTCCTTTCCTCTGGGGTCGCCTTTTAGGTTCAGGCTTTCATTATAGCAGCGTCGCGTGAGCTTTTGGTCTCCTTTGACGGTGGCTATGCCCTCCGGCGTTGGAAACTTCATGCATAGGTAGGGAGTGGAGACTACCCCGGCGAGTTGATTTAAGGTCGTCCGACCTATAAGGGCGTTGTATGCGGAGTTCACGTCAACCACGATATAGTCTATGCTCAGTGTTCTGGAACAGGTTTTCTTTTCGAAGGTCGTGTGCAGTGGGATGTACCCAAGTGGCTGGATCGGGGCATCTCCTAGCCCAAATAGGCTGTTGGGATATATCCTGAGCTCCTTTTCTTGCAGTCCGAGCTCATCAAAGGCGGATTTGAATAGGATGTCCGCGGAGCTTTCCTGATCGACCAGTGTTCGGTGGAGGTTGGCATTAGCTAGTATGATGGTAATGACCAGGGGGTCATCATGTCCAGAGATGATGCCCGCGGTGTCTTCTTTAGTGAAAGTGATAGTGGGGAGGTCGGGTGACCTGTCTCCTTCTCTGATGTGGTATACTTCTTTGAGTTGTCTTTTGTAGGATGATTTGGAGATTCCTCCTTCTGTGAATCCTCCGTTGATCATATGAACATGCCTTTCCGGGGTTTGAGGGGGACGTTCAGCTCGTCCGCCCTCTTCATCTCTTCTTCTCTTTTTTGGCTCATCTGTTCTGTTGGCTAGGAATAGATCTAGTCTTCCTTCTCGGGCTAGTTTTTCTATGACATTCTTCAGGTCATAGCACTCATTAGTGGGGTGCCTGTAGATCCTGTGATATTCGCAGTATTCGGTCTGGCTTTCTCCCCTTTTGTGTTTAATTGGGCGAGGAGGTGGGATATTTTCTATGTTGCATATTGCCCGGTAGACGTCCACTAAGGATACCCGAAGAGGGGTATAGTTATAGTATTTCCAAGGCTTCTCTGTGGATTGGTCTTCCTTTTTCTTTGACTCCTTATCTTTTTCCCGAGGTGGGTAGGAGAACCCGGCTTTAGAGGTTTCTCCTAATCGGGAGTTTTCCTCTATATTGATGTATTTTTCAGCCCGTTCTTGTACTTCATTCAGGGATGTGCGGTGTTTCTTAGATATAGAGTGGCTGAAGGGCCTTTCCCGTAGACCGTTGATAAGTCCCATGATGGCTGCTTCTGTGGGGAGATTCTGAATGTCTAAGCACGCTTTATTGAACCTTTCCATGTAGCTGCGGAGGCTTTCCCAATCTCCTTGTTTGATTCCTAGCAATCTTGGAGCATATTTGGCTTTGTCCTTTTGTATGGAGAACCTGGCTAAGAATTTTTTAGCGAGGTCGTTGAAGCTTGTGATTGATCTCGGGGGCAAGCTGTCGAACCACTTTATTACCGTTTTGGTCAGGGTAGTCGGGAAGGCTTTGCAATGGATTGCGTCCAAGGCGTCCAAGAGATACATCCAACTCCTAAAAATGCTGAGGTGATGGCTCGGGTCGAACGTGCCGTCATATGGGGTCATGTCAAGAGCTTTGAAGTCTTTTGAGACCTTAGCTTTCATGATTTCTTTCGTGAACGGGTCTTGATCCTTGTGGCGGCTGGTTTCGTGGTCAGATCGAGCAGTTTTAGTTTTCAAGTCGGCTTCGAGTTTTAGGAGCTTGTCTTCCAGCTCCCGTTACCACCTTGTTTCTCTCCGGAGGTTTCGCTCGGCTTCTCGTTGTCGTTCAGCTTCTTGTTCGAGCTGTTTGAGGCGATCCTGCTGTTCACGAATGGCCTCTAAGATTTTTGTGCTCTGGGGTTGCTTTTCTCCCTTGGAGTGGTGAGCATCTTTCTGGGAGGTTGGTGTAGCTTCTGCGTTTTGTAATGGCGTTCCTTCTTCTAATCCAGAGGTGTGGTCATTGGTAAGGTTGTTTTCCATGACGATTGGATGACTTCCAAGGTCCCTGGCAACGGCGCCAATGTTCTGAGGGTTACCTGAAACTGGGAGGTCGATCGCG
>NC_029792.2:28306752-28313078 GCF_000816755.2 Arachis ipaensis
CTACCATGTCCAATGTGTTGGAGCGGAAGGCGCTTACTTTATCCTTGGTCACTAGTGGTTGGTGGTACCTATAAGAGACTCTGATGCTTAAGTCAGTACGGGTTTTAGGCAGATTTTTGTAGAATTGAAATATGAGTTACACTTGGGTGCTCCAGTGTATTTATAGTAGCGTTTAACGATCTTCCTTTGAGATAAGTTTGTTATCTCATCTTATCTTTTGTGAGTGATATCATATCTTTGGCCAACCGCTTCCTAGTAGTTGGTGGTCCTTTCATTCTGGGCCTTCTTGGGCCCCTGCAGCATTTACCCAACCTCTTTATGAAGAGGTCGGTGGCGAGCCAACCTCTAAAGAGGTCGGTCAATTTGTTTTAGTCCGACCCGGACCTTCTAGCTCGTTCCAGGGTATGAACAATTACCATTTAAAAAACATTATGAAAATCATATTGTGACAAGTTTAATGACTAGGAAAAAGACTTGATCAAAATCTACCCCAGCAGTTTGTGTGTATCCACGAGCTACAAGTCTAGCTTTATGCCTTATGACATGACCCTAAGCATCCTTTTTCAAATCAAAGATCTATTTACAGCTCACAACTTTCTCATTAAGGAGTAGTTCAACAAGGGACCATATATTATGGTAAAGGAGAGCTCTATATTTTGTCAACATAGATTCTTTCTACTGAGGTGATTGTAATGCAGCATGAACAGACTTTGGTAGTTTGTCATGTTGATTAATTTCAACCATATTGGTAGTTGATTGAAGAACCTTGGGTTTTAAACTACCAGTTTTAGATATGGTCCTCATAAGATATTGATTCTCATTTTGTAGTTGCTCATTAGACAAATCAATTTGTGCAAGAGGAAGATTAATCTCAATTGTTGATGTTAGTATAGTTGAATTGGCATATTCTGATTACACATGAGTAGTATTGAGACCTTGATTTATTTGTTAATCATATTGAGTTTTATCCATAGTATTAGAGTCAAGAGTGTTAATATCTTGATCAGTATCTTGTATATGGTTTAAATTAGTTCCTAATTGAGTAGTTGGGTTAAGATGGGTGAGAGGTAAAACTAAAATCACAGGTAAAGGATCAGATTCAAGATTAAGATGAGAAGTAAATGCGAAATTAACAGTTATTTGTAAAGAAAGACATATAAAGAAATTTGTTTTCATCAAATATTATATCTCTAGATACAATAATATTACCCTTAGAATTCATACATTTGTAATCTTTTTTATGAACAAAATAACCAAGAAAAATATGAAGTTGAAACCTAAATTCTAACTTATGCTTATTATATGGTATGATATTAAGAAAACACAAACATCTAAAAACTCTAAGTAAAGTATAATCAAGTGCAGTATTAAATAGAATTTCATGAGGGGATTTATAGCTTTTAAGAGATGATGACATTCTATTGATTAAATAGACTCCAGTAGAGGATCCATTGTCATAAAATTGTAGTGAAAAAGAGACAGTAGCTAAGAGTGTCAATTCAATCTCCACAATATGCCTATGTTTTTTCTCTGCTAGCCCATTTTATTGTGGAGTATATGGACATGACAATCTATGAGCTATCTTCTCTTCTTTCAAGTAATTGAAAAAAGCATTCGAGTAGTAGTCCATACCATTGTCTGTCTGCAAATTGTAAGAACCGGCTTAATCGCTTAATAAAATAATAATTTAATTGTCCGAAATAGGTTCAAAAATATAGAAATGATATTTTAAGTCGGCAGTACCAGCTCTAGTCTGTCCGGTACTGTGTTTTGAGAAAAATAAGATTTTGAAATTTTAATTTATTATTTTGAAAAGAAAAAAATAATTTAGAATCGAAAATCGGGCACTAATCTTAAAGGTTTTGGTCCAAAGTGGGTTAAACGGGCTAAAAATGTTAACGGGTTGGACCAGGCCCATGTTGGGCCCAAGTCCAACATATATAAACTCCATTTAAGTGGTAAAACAGCCACTTTTAGCTCAAAGATAGGGAAATCTCGTGGAATTGAAAGAGGGAAGAGGGTTTGGCTTGGTTACTATTCATCATCACCTTTCAGGAGCCATAACTTGAGCTACAGAGCTTCAATTGACGAGACGTTTGTGGCCATCTGAAGCTCTTGTCAAGCTCTTCATTTCTATTTAGGCTTTGCTGGTAATCTCTAGTAGCAGATAATTATTAGATTTTATCCCTAATCTCGTTGGGTAAGTTTGAGCTTTGGTTCTTGTTGGAGTTGCCTTGGCTTTTTGGAAGCTTGTGGAATCCAAGTTTTGGTGTTTTGAACATATTGAAAATTGGCCAAGGTATGATTTTGGTTTCCTCTACGTAATATGTAATATCTCTGGACACTTAGACTAGTGGCCTTTAAGATAGGATTGAATGATGTGGGTGTATGATTAATTCTATGTGAATATTATGATTGATGATGATGATGATGAAGGTTGAATGAGTTGTATGTGGGAAAGAATGATTTTGATGATAATATGATGAATGCTGGTGTAATTATGATTGATAATGATTATGAGTATTGATGATGATGAATTGATGATAATGTGTCTATTTGGATGGAAGTTTGGAAATACGTAACAATGATGATTGATGGGAATGGTGAGTGGTATTATTGATATTAATGAGGTTAATGGAAATTGAGAAATGTGAATTAGGTTGGATTTAGAATTGTTGAATGGTTTAAAATATTGTGTGATTGAGAAAATGATTGAAGAAGTATTTGGTATGAATTTTGGGTTGTTTTGGTATGGTTGAAATGTGATTGAGTTGGTTTTGGATTGAGAATTTGATAAACTTGAGGTTTAGAAATTTTTGGTAAAAATGGATTTTTTGGTAAACTTTGATTGAGCTACGGTTTTTAAAATTGACTAAATTTTGTATCAAATTAAAGATAATTCAAAGATTTTTAAAATGGTATAGTTTTCATAGAAATTGGAATTTTGTAAAAAAAATATGATCGTTGGAAGTTGGTGACCAGAATCTAAATTCTGTGATGTTGCAGAATTTGTGAATTCTGGTTTGTGTGTGCACGCAGATTGCTGTGCGCATGCTCTGAACAGTGGCTATGCTTTGACCTATGCGTTCGCACACCCTTGTGCGCACGCACACCCTGTAAAATTTAGAAAACGTGCGTACGCACACACTGGTGCGCACGCACACACAGGGAGATGCATTCGGTTGAAAGCGCTAGCACACTCTGGTGCGTGGTGTGGGAAATCGTGATCGTTCATTCCTTGGTAATGGCGTTGAAAACTTTATACGCACGTTCATAATCTTAGTTCTTTGTCACAACTTTGCACAACTAACCAACAAGTGCACTGGGTCGTACAAGTAATAAACCTTACGTGAGTAAGGGTCGATCTCACGGAGATTGTCGGCTTGAAGCAAGCTATGGTCACCTTGTAAATCTTAGTCAGGCGGATTCAAATGGTTATGGTGAATTGATAATTAAAATATAATTAAAATATAAAATAGGATAGAAATACTTATGTAATTCATTGGTGAGAATTTCAGATAAGCGTATAGAGATGCTTTTGTTCCTCCTGAACCTCTGCTTCCTGCTGTCTTCATCCAATCATTCCTACTCCTTTCCATGGCAAGCTTTATGTAGGGCATCACCGTTGTCAATGGCTACATCCCGTCCTCTCAGTGAAAATGGTCCAAAATGCGCTGTCACCGCACGGCTAATCATCTGTCGGTTCTCGATCATACTGGAATAGGATTTATTAATCCTTTTGCGTCTGTTACTACGCCCAGCACTCGCGAGTTTGAAACTCGTCACAGCCATCCCTTCCCAGATCCTACTCAGAATACCACAGACAAGGTTTAGACTTTCCAGATCTCAAGAATGTCCGCCAATAATTCTAGCCTATACCACGAAGACTCTGATCTCACGATCAGAAGGCTAAGAGATACACATTCAAGCTTGTTTTCATGTAGAACGGGAGTGGTTGTCAGGCACGTGTTCATAAGTGAGAATGATGATGAGCGTCACATAATCATCACATTCATCATGTTCTTGTGTGCGAATGAATATCTTAGAGAAGAAATAGGCTCGAATTGAATAGAAAAACAATAGTACTTTGCATTAATTCATGAGGAACAGCAGAGCTCCACACCTTAATCTATGGTGTGTAGAAACTCTACCGTTGAAAATACATAAGTGAAAATAGGGTAGACATGGCCGAATGGCCAGCCTCCCATAGAGGTATAGAGATCTAAAAATGATCAAAAGATAAAAATAAAGATGATAGTAAAAAGTTCTATTTATACTAAACTAGTTACTAGGGTTACAGAAATGAGTAAATGATGCAGAAATTTACTTCCGGGCCCACTTGGTGTGTGCTTGGACTGAGCATTGAAGCTTTCACGTGTAGAGGTCTTCCTTGGAGTTAAACGCTAGTTTGTAACCTATTTCTGGTGTTTAACTCTGCTTTGCAACCTGTTTCTGGCGTTTAACTCCAGAATAGAGCAGAGAGCTGGCGTTGAATGCCAGTTTACGTCATCTAAACTCGAGCAAAGTATAAAATATTATATATTTCTGGAAAGCCCTGGATGTCTACTTTCCAACGCAATTAAGAGCACGCAATTTGGACTTCTGTAGCTCTAGAAAATCCACTTTGAGTGTAGGGAGGTCAGAATCCAACAGCATCTGCAGTCCTTCTTCAGCCTCTGAATATGATTTTTGCTCAAGTCCCTCAATTTCAGCCAGAAATTACCTGAAATCATAGAAAAACACACAAACGCATAGTAAGGTCCAGAAATGTGATTTTTATTTAAAAACTAATAAAAATATACTAAAAACTAACTAAATCATACTGAAAACTATGTAAAAATAATGCCAAAAAGCGTATAAATTATCCGCTCATCAGTGCACACACACACCCTACGAATTTTGCAAGTTGTGCGTACACACAACATCGTGTGCACACACAAGCTGGGGTAACTCTTCTAGGCGTGTGTACGCACAACCCTATGCGTACGCACACTGCCCTGTTTTTCAAAGAAAATCTTGTTTTTAACTATTTTACCTTCTCAGCAAGCTTGCAAACTCCCGTAACACTTGTTTAAAACCTTTTTGCCAGTTTAAGGGTCTAGAATCAAGGGAGAAGTAACAAGTGAATAAAAAGGTGTAATTAGTTATGAGTTTAGAGCCGGTGACATAGGTTTTGGAAGGTTTGCGTAATTTCTAGTTTGAACTGGTGACTGTTGAGTTGTGAAGTATATGGTTGAAGAGATTTTTGAAAAATGGGAATGCTTATGATGAATTTGAGAAATTGGAAACCGGTGATGGTTATGATGAGTTGAGAAAATGGAAATGAATGATGAACTTGTTGAATGTTGTGAGTGTGCCAGGCACTATATCCTTGGGTCAAGTACATTAGTGTGCAGGGCACTATATCCCTGGGATTGAATTATGATTAATAATCTTTTCTACTGTAAGAGTGTGCCAGGAACTATATCATTGGGTTACTCATGCGAGTGTGCCCGGCACTATATCCGTGGATCAATAGAGTGTGCCTGACACTATATTCGTGGGAGCGGCAGAAAAGCTACATTCAAAAGGATGTGTCGGGTTGGCATTTATGAACCGACAAGTGTTATCATGAGCCAATAGGAAAGGCATTCATCAAACCTGTTTGTTTGCTTTGCTTAATTTCTGTTATGCCTAAATGAATCACATGTTTAATTGCTAAATGTTCTATTTGCTGTATATGTACTTTGCTTGTGCTTTACTTGTCTGCCTTACTTGTGTTTTCTACTGGGATTGAGGAGGTTCGACAGGCGGTGGCGATGGGATTGCACGAAGGCTAGGTTGGCGAAGGCTGTAGGATACAGCGGTGTGATTAGTACTAATTAGAAATCCCCTAAGTTTAGATAACCTTGTTTATTGTTTATGGTTTACCTTATTTATTTTGCTAAGCTTAGATATCTGTTTGGTATGAAGCTCTAGGATTGCCTCTGGCGTCCCGGGGTCTGACATCTTACATTACTGGGCACTGTTACCATACTGAGAACCTCCAGTTCTCATTCCATACTTTGTTGTTATTTTTCAGATGCAGGTCACAACCCACCACGGTGAGTTTGCGGATGTGGTGACAGAGCGGAGTATGATCTTCCTTAAGTTTTATTTCACTTTACTTTTGTTGTAGTACTCTCACCTTTTATATATTTAATGTTGTTGCCTTAGAGGATTTATTTCTGAAAAACTTTGAGAGATAGCTTGTTGCTGTTTTAAACTTCAAAACTCTATTGTATTCGGTTTGATTAGCCGGCCTAAACTCCGCAGGCTGTGACTAGTCCTCTTTTTGGTATTTTATA
>NC_029792.2:28314572-28319347 GCF_000816755.2 Arachis ipaensis
AGCCTTAGAAGCCTTAGAACTGTCGTGACACTTTGTTATCCTTCGCTTTACGGCGCTAGGTAAGGCTTTGGCTAACGGGGTGTTACATTTAGTGGTATCAAAGCGGTTTGTCCTCGTGAGCCTGAGGGATATCTGTTCTATCTGTTCGATATGATATTATACGAGCCTTAGAACTGTCGTGACACTTTGTTATCCTTCGCTTTACGGCGCTAGGTAAGGCTTTGGCTAACGGGGTGTTACATTTAGTGGTATCAAAGCGGTTTGTCCTCGTGAGCCTGAGGGATATCTGTTCTATTTAGGATATCTGTTCGATATGCATAGCATGCTTGTTTGCAGAATTCAGTTTTAAACACCAAAATTTAAACGTTCATAACTTCCTCTACAAAAATCTATTTTCATCAAACTCTATATCAATTTAAAGCTCTTAAAACAACCTTTAATTTAAAGTAAATTTCAACCAATTTCAAAAATTGCAGCTTAGGTTATAATCTGTCAAAGTTCGGTAAAACAAGGTTTTCACAAAATCAGCAAGGTTCTCAAATTTTCCAAACTCCTTAACCAAAACAATTTCATAAACATTTTATTGCACATCAATTCTTACCATTCATGTCCACCATCACAACCATATGTCTCCCCACTTACCAAATTGACTTCCTCCATCAATTCAACCATATTTCATTCAATTTTTTCCAACATAATTCAACAAAACTCTACAAGTTCTAAATCAAGATTTCAACCTTTCCAATCTTACACAATTTAACTCTTCACCAACATAATTCATCATATCTCATCATATTTCACATAGTTATCATCATTCATTCCAACATCAACAATTATCATTATAATTCATCAAAATCATCACAAGCATCAATAACATAAATCCACTATCAACCATTTAAATCTCTCCTATAGTCCACTAGCCTAAGTGTCCAAAAATATTACATATTACATAGAGGAAACCGAAATCATACCTTGGTCGATTCCCAATATGTGCTATACACCAAATTTGAGCCCAAACAAGCTTTCAACCACCAATAAATCACCAACTCAAATCCAATGCTCCCAATATCACAAAATCAAGCTATACACAATTCATTCGTAAAATCAATACTTAGGTTTCCATATATACATAAAACCACAAGTGATTTGGGATTTCTTACCTTGCCTAATGTGGGTTGGGACGAAACCCACTAATTACCCGGTGCTAGGTTGTACCTAATTAATCAAAATCACAAGAACTACTCATTCACCATAGCCAAAATTCAAATCTATTATAGAAGGAAGAGCTGGTCAGAGATTTTCGAGAAGCTTACCATAATACCTAGCTAGAAGTGACAGGCTCGGCGAGAGCTTTGCGCAGCCACCGACGACACGCGAATCGGAGCACCGTAGCTCGAGTTATAAGTGAAAGAGTGAGGAAGTGAATAGTGTTTGTGAAACCCTTGCTCACTTCTCTCTCAATTCACGTCGCTTCAGCCTTCTAGTGCTTACGGTGAGTGAATTTGTCACTTAAGTGACTTTTTATATGTTGGACTTGAGCCCAACTTATGCCCGATCTAACTCGTTAGTGTTTTTGGCCCGTTTGGCCCAACTCTTTAAAATTAGTGCCTGGTTTTTAATTCTAAATGTTCTCCTAAGGTTTTCTACTGTTTTTATGCGATTTTTCGTAGAAAATTACATTTTCCAACTCAGAAAAATCTACTGAGACCAAAAATCATATTTAAATGTTCTAATAATTAACATTCTAAATTTTTGGAACCTATTTTGGACAATTTAATTATTTAATTAAACGGTTAATTAGTCGCGGTTCTTACACTGGTAACTAACTATAGGATAGTCCCTCTATGCGTGCATCCCTAAACTCAATAATATCTATGGAAAAATTACAAGCCCAATTTATCCATGGGTGAGATAACCCAAGCTCAAATTCATATATATGCATTCCCATGGGTGAACCCGAAAAGTTAAAGTTCTCGGTCACATCTTGCGACAGAGGGTCAACAATGTCCCAATTATTCAAGCCAAATAGAATTTTAATTCATCATTCTCAATGTCATCATCATTTATTAACTCATATCTCATTAAATCTCAAATTCATCATTATTCTCATTATCACTATCATCACCTCATCCATTATAATCTCAATATTTACTTATCTCAACTTCAATCACAATTCTCAACATATCAGAGGGTCAACAATTAGTCTTAAAATATACAAGCCACATAATGATCTCTTTTCTCTTTAAACATAATACTTCAAATCAAATCTTCAAATTTTATAGAAATTTTGGCAGCATCCCCTCTAAAACTCAAACTTTTGCCACCCTTTAAGGGTCCCAACTACCAAATCAAACACCTCTAAGTCATTTAGATCATTCCTAGTATCAAATCATTTCAAAATCAAACCATTTTCAATATTAAATTTTTTTTCAAAACTAACCAACTCCAATAACAAATCGTTTACAAAATCGAATCACACATCTCTCAACCAATTCATTCAATTTAATTTCACAAACTTACCATCAATCCTCAACACATAAACAATCTTCATTATTTTTATTACTTTTCAAATACATAATCCAACACATACAAATCCATTCATCCTTTATACACACATCATATACCATATACACAATCTATCAATAATTCGTTCAATTCATTCCTATCTTGAGGTCTTCTAGCCTAAGTTTTCACGTGACATAAATATTAACTACGAAAAACCAAAATCATACCTTGGCCGATTCCTCTCTAAGCTCGGAACACTTTAAAAACCTCTCCTTTCACAAGCTCCAAGCTTCCAATTGTCAATTCCTCAAACCTAATTACCTGGATTTCATTCTAAACTGCCAAATTGAACTCCAAATCAATAAGAACACAATCCAATTCACACAATATCAATATAATCATCAAAGGGTTCACTAATTCAATAATTCACAAGGGTTCACTAATTCAATAATTCACAAGGGTTCAACAGTTCTTTACCTTACCCACAGATCAATTGGACAAAATCCAGTGATTATCGGCTACTAGAGTTCACCTAAACTATTAAAATCATTCAACTCCTTAATACCCAAACTCAAAATCCATGAAATTGAGGAGGAAAAAATCTGGGCAAGAAAAGCAAATTCTTTTACCACTTTGTTCAGTTAGAATTGAAGAGAATTCTGAGACGAACGTGTTACCGCTGATGGCTCGTTAATCGAAGCTCTGGATTGAAAGTTATGGGCGAAAGAAGTTAACGGTGATTAGCTATTAGCACGCTTTAAAAGCGTAGCCATATTTCTAGCTATTGGCACGCTTTAAAAGCGTAGCCATATCTCACGACTTTGCTACACTTTAAAAGCGTAGCCGTATCTCTAGTTATTGGCACCCTTTAAAAGCGTAGCCATATCCTCTCGCATATGGCCACGTTTAAAAGCGTGGCAATAGATAAAAGCGTGGCGACAAAAAAAACGTGGCCATAGGTCACTAAAAGCGTGGCGATAGAGCAACCGGCACGCTAACAGTTGTGACCCTTTCAAAAGCGTGCCGGTTGCTCAAAAAGCGTGGCGAAAAGCTATCGCTACGCTTTTTCCCACTTTTCGCCACGCTTTAAAAGCGTAGCAAAATCCTGGTTTTCTTGTAGTGCCCCTTTCTTACCTGTCTTCATTCAGTAGCGAAAATTCCCTTTCATTAACGGAGAAGTGGCTGAAGCCACTTATAAGAGAGTGAATCGGTTGGGTGTTAGACCCATTTTGGGCTCTGGACCCATTTTGGGTCCGGTCTAATTGGTTTGGTCTGTTAGCCTAATTTTATACCAAAATCTTTAAAATTAGTGTCAGATTCGTATTTTAAATGTTTCTACTTCTCTAAACTATAAAAATTGAAATTTCTAATTTTTTTATTAATAATTAATGTATTAATTAATTATTTATTTATTTCGTGGGGTTTACAATCAATGTGTCATTCCTTATATTTCTTAGGTTCAGTACTTGAAATTTGATCTTTTGTAAATGTATAGATTGATGGAATCTTTTCTCGATCAAGATGTTTCTCTATTTTTTTCCCACAGATTATATGCATAACAAGTTCGCACCATGTCAAAAAATTATCTTTACTAAGCTTGTTTGCTAATAATAATGCAAATGGTTTATTTGGATTTTAAATAGCAAGATTTATATTTTGAGTTGGAGTTGTTGCAACAACTTGATTCTCATTATTTTCAACAGTTTCAATATCATCAGCCATGGATCATATTGGCTCTTGATACCTAACAAAGTATTTAAGATAGAAGAAAACAAAAAGATTGTCGTGTAAGCAAGAGAGATGAATGAACAGAAAAAACAGAGAAAGATTAAGAGAATTGAATAGTGAGAAAAATAGACAACAGATGTAAAAAATGAGAGACTATTATTAATTATTGGGTTTATATATAGAAAGATAGGAAACATTTCACGTATGTCAGTTACTTTTTTGGATGTTTCAAAGTACCATTATTATGAGACATTCAGATTTAATATAAAATATTCAAGTGATTCAGATAGAATAGAAGATAAGTCATGTGAACGTGCAGTGAAAGAGGTGCATAGAAGGTATACAACTCCGCTATTAGTTCTCAAGTTTACAAGTATTTTATATGCTGTAGTTGTTCAAAGGTGGTCTGAAGCTAGTTTCCTGCAGTGGGTAAAGTGACTTGAAGAAAGAATAAGCCAAGCTAATGTGATAATGGGCCCAACAGGCATTATATTGGCCTCCAAAATTCAGATTTTTAAATAATAAAAAATGTTCACTCTTGT
>NC_029792.2:28319434-28321099 GCF_000816755.2 Arachis ipaensis
CTGTTTATATTTATTGCGTACACTTCCTCTCTAGTTTATTATGTTACACTTTAAAAAAAATAAACTCTAAAGTGATATTTGTTTTGAAAAACAAAAGAGCACGTGACTTCTTGAATTCGTAAAAAGAAAAAAAAAAGAAAAGCACTATTTGAAATTAAAAAAGAAAATAAGGGAATAAATAACGCATGTGAAGGAGAGATCAAATAATACAATGTGAAATTTTTTTTAGTTTGTATATTTTCTGGATTTGGGCCTACCCGAACCAAGAACCCAATCGGGACTCAAGCTAACACCAACACACTTCACACAACGTAAGCACTAATAGATTCACCAAAAACAAATGTAAATACTAATAGTGTATCTTCTTCCTCGCCCAAATTGCATAGTGAACATCTTCCTCGCCTGAAGTTAACCATCAAATGCAGAGAGGTATCTAGTTTGTACTTTGACATTTGTGTTCTGATATTTTTTCTTATCTTGGACTAAGCCCTTTAATGCTACCCGAACCCAACAACCGAACCGCCCCAAACCCAGATTCTCTTTCTGCTCCTAACTTAAACATGGTTCTTCAGGCCACCAGAATGCCGCCGTCCATGGCCGCCTTGCTTCGTTGCGCCGCTCTCACCCCTTCCCATCTCCTCTACTTCGCACGCTCATCGCTACGACTTCTTGTTCCTTCAAATATTTTTTCTGCTCTGCAACTTACATCCAAATTCTCCTCCATTCCCACTCTCTGAAAAGATCCCTCTATCGTGTTATTAATGTATGATGTGCTCCATGTGTTGCACTAGGATGGAACAAGCCATACAGCTACAATGGGGTCTCTCCTTCAATTTGATTTCCTTCTTGGTTGCGCTTTTATCCTAATTTCCATGGAGTTCATACTTGCCTTCTCTCCATCTATGCATGCTTGCGATGGCTGTAAATGATATAGAACTATCTCTATTTATGGGATGAAGATTGATGATCTTCTGGTCCACTATGTACACGCCCTCCCCTCTCCATGTGTGTTCTGTTCACTGTTCATATGGATAGGAACTATAAATCTATAATAGTGTATGTTTCAAGCCGCTTGGCTTTCATCTTTGAATAATAAGCCAGCTGCTGAGCATTTTTTTTCCAATCGCGAAGTTGTCCGATTACGTCTTTTTTACGGTACCTCTGGGTACGTTGGTCATTCCAACCATCACTCCACGAAAAATGACATTCGTGCTACCTATTCGTACGTGGTGTACTGGTCTTCCAGTGTTGTACACTGGCACACCAGAGACGCTTTCAGAAAGATATATTTATACTATGAGTTAGTGAAAGACTAGTAACAAACTTTTCATATATATTTAAGAGCTGCAATGACACTACATAATGGGTAGCCTTGCCACTTTTCTAAGTATGACACACTTAATCCTAATTCCCGTATCCTTTGATTCTTTTGAGTTGACCGTTCGAATTTTTTTGTAAATACTATATTTATCCATTTAAGGCAGGAAAACCCGCCCTTTATGTATGTCGGCTGCTTGTCTCTACTACTTCACATTTATCCATTCAAATACCTATAGTATACTATAGTACATGATAGCTAAATTCTTAATTAAATAAAAATTAAAAAATATTAATAAACTTTAATAAATATAGAACATATTATTAATATGTTAGTATGTAAATAAA
>NC_029792.2:28321226-28322877 GCF_000816755.2 Arachis ipaensis
GTATATATTAATATAATACAAGGTTCTGAAAACCGGTTCAAACTGGCAGGTCAAACCGGTCAAATTACAAACCGATGAAAAAAACGGTTCGGACAGATGTCAAAATCAGAGAATTAGAAAATCGTCATTGACCCATCGAACCGGCCGAAAATCGGTCGGTCAAACCGAATCGCGACTCGGCCGGTTTTCTGAATTTCACCAAAACGCCACCGTTTGGGTTGAGGAACCCTACCCAATTACCCAACGTCGACCCAACCCTAACTCTCCAAAACGGCAAACACGTGCAGCACTCCCATCAGGCCATCACCCTTTCTCTCATCGTGATTGAGCTCCTCCCTCACTTTCGTCCAGCCACTGGCAAGCCACCGCCGCCGTCGCAGCTTAGAGCTTCGAAGCCACCGTCGCAACGTGGTTCCCCTCCATCGTGCAGCCATGTTTGAGCTTCGAAACCACTATAGCCGGTCTCGTCTTCTGCCTCCGTCGCGCAGCCATTGTCCCGTCGGCGCCAACTCTGTTCCACTGCGTCAATTCTTTAGTCGTGCCCTATCCCCGTCTCCCCTTCTTGCTGCTAATCTGCTCTGCTCTAACATCTAGTTCTAGGTATTTTTTTTTTAACTATAATTGTTGTTGAGACTTGAATCATGCTTTTATCCCTTTAATTCAATTTATTTTTTTTCCCAAATAATCCATCAATTTTGAGAGAGAGAGGTTTAATCTTTTGCAAGTTCTTGAGTGGGACCAAATTATGACTAAGTTGTTCGAAACTGAGGAGGTGTGAAGCTTAGACTATATAAAATAATAATAATTAGTAACACATTAAAATAAAGGTTCGAGAGCCTTTTGATTAAGTGCTTGTTTGGCGCTATTATTTTGATAAAAAAATATCTTTTTTTAAAAAAAAATATCTTTTTTATTTTTTAACGTGTTTGGCAAATTTCTAGTAGTAAAAGTAAAAGCACTAGAAAAATTAAAAAAAATATATTTTTTTTGAGAAGCTGTAATTTACATCTTTTTTAAAAGATTTTTTTCCTTAAAAAAAAGATGTTTTTCATATAATAAATACACAAAAAAATATTTTTATATTATTATACCCAAACATAATTGATAGATAAAAAGATATTTTTACATGAGATATCCAAACATAAAATTATTTTTACTTTTTCATAAGATTTTTTAAAAAAAATAACTCAAAAAAAGATCTTTTTTTTAAAATTCACCCAAACAAACCCTA
The DNA here is from genome assembly GCF_000816755.2 of Arachis ipaensis. Lineage (NCBI taxonomy): Eukaryota > Viridiplantae > Streptophyta > Magnoliopsida > Fabales > Fabaceae > Arachis > Arachis ipaensis. Next base: position 28,322,458 of record NC_029792.2, read on the forward strand.
AAATAATATCATCATATATGGTATTATATTAATGCACAAAAACGATGAAGTTAAAGAGCAGGTTTGCATATATTTGCATCATGTTTAATTCTACCTATGAATCAAGGTTGAGCTAGTTCTTGCTCAGTTCAAAAGATATCCATGCTATTGAAAAAGATAAAAAATTATGTTCAAATTGAAAATCTAGTTGTGTATGATACTGTAGGGGGAAAGGACCATTCTTCAAAATCCAGCAAACAAGTTGCAAATGAAAGGAATCATCAGAAGCCTGTTATCTTGATGATTTTCGATGTTCTGTTTTTCTTGAATTGATGAAGAAGTCTATCATTGTTTCAATAGGACAGGTATGCCTGTATTTTATTTTCTCTGTAGAGATATTTATAGTTTGTATTTAAATGAGATTGATACTATTGATTTATG
>NC_029792.2:28323091-28324762 GCF_000816755.2 Arachis ipaensis
TTGATATTATATTCATTTCATCATTATAATTTTATCGTATTCTTATTTTTTAAATAAGCACTTCTCGTTATACATTCTATAGTAACAAATTAACAATATTTGATATTTATTTTTAAATCATTATCTTGAATAATAACGCAAAGAACTTTTATATATGAAAGGATTGTTGATCAAAACCTTATGTTACAAGGATGTTTCAAGTATATATATGTCGATTATTCGGTCTATATTATACATGATCACAAGTTATTACCATACACCAAACCGAACAAATTGAGTTGACAATAGCAATTTTCTTACCTAAAATCATCATGCATCATAATTCATTCATCTTGAGTAGCATAAATTTAAGGCTTCATTTATAAGGCATCATAATTTTAAAGTTAGTCTAATATATTGCTGGTGAACTTGACTTATGGTTTTTCTTCTCGGTTTTTTTTTTTTTTCCTAAAATAATTTAACCAATAAACAATGATATCCGATCCCTTCCCTAATAAATTGTATTTTTTTTTATACCAAAAAAAAAAAATTGTATTATTTTTTCTTTCACGATCTTTTATTAACATTGAATGACTAACAAGTGAACATCATTTTTTTTAAGAAAAAGAGTACTATAATTGAGAGTTAGGCTTTTTAAATTGATTGTTCCCTATTATAAAATGATAATTTGCTATTTGTTATTCTTTCCATTTCAAAATATTTGTCTAAAAGAGTAAAGTATCGATTTTGTCTCTAACGTTTGGGGTAAGTCTCAAAGTTGTCTCTAACGTTTCAATCGTCCTATTTAAGTCCTTAACGTTTTAAAATTGACTCAATGTTGTCTTGCCGTTAGGGATCCGTTAACAGAATTGACGACGGGACAAAATTGAGACGATTTTAAAACGTTAGGGACTTAGATAGGACGAAAATGTTAGGAACAAAAACGAGACATAAAAATAAATTTTAATTTAATTTTATCTTTCAATAATATTAAATTTTTACTGTACATAGTATTTAATTATTTTTAATTACATCTAAATAAATTAAATTACACTTAATCACATTACTTTTATTTTAAATAAATTTATTTTTTTATAATTTTAAAGAATTTTGATACATTAGAGACAAAAGGTATAATTTATATTTTATTGTATATATATTATTTTTTTTCTTTTCTGCAAGTTTATATACTAGTCATTCTATAAACATTTCATGATAACTAAAAATCTTTAAGGGTAAAATTATAAAAAAGATTAATTTATTTAAAATGAAAGTAATATGATTAAGTGTAATTTACTTAGATGTGATTAAAAATAATTGAATACTATGTATAGTAAAAAATTGATATTATTGAAGGATAAAATTAAAATTTATTTCTATGTATCATTTTTGTCCCCAACGTTTTCGTCCTATTTAAGTCCCTAACGTTTCAAAATCGTCTCAATTTTGTCCCGCCGTCAATTCTGTTAACGGATCCCTAACGGCAGAACAACATTGAGTCAGTTTTGAAACGTTAGGGACTTAAATAGGACGACTGAAACGTTAGGGACAACTTTGAGACTTATCCCAATATTAGGGACAAAAATGATATTTTACTCTTGTCTAAAATAAAAGCCCACATATAAAAAAACTGAATTATTGTATTAAAATTAACAATCATATCTAAAAGACTGAAAAATAGTCTAAAATTGT
>NC_029792.2:28324842-28343411 GCF_000816755.2 Arachis ipaensis
ACATTGTTACTTTTTTTCTTTTTTGATAAATTAAAATGTTATTATGATCTTTATATTATAAATTTTAATAAAATAGACTATTTGTTAAACAAATAGATATGTTTTTCTTTCTTCACCGAACTTTTATTGATATATAAAAAAAAGACAACGCTTATATATTTATCCAAAAGAAAATAAAGGAAGAGAAGGGGAGGGGTGTTACGTGTTAATAGCTCTCTAACTTTGGGTCTAAATGATATTGGACTAGTTGAACAAAAGAACATTGATCGGAAAAAGGAAGTAAAGTAGAAAATGGAAATGGGCCACTTCAGAATAAAAAAAACTATTCCGACCCGCAATAAGAGGAAGCCTGCCTAGATAAAGACGGTAACAAATTAGGAAATGGAGTGCGTAGTAGAGAATAGCCTCTCCTCACTATGAGGGGAGTGTTGACGGAAAAATATTTTCGATAAGAGTGAATTGATTTGGAATGAGTGAGGTATGGTCTTTTGAGAAGATATACACATGAGCATGAGGTTGGATGTAATTGGCGCTAATTTGAATTTCGATTATTTTGTTAATCGAGTAGGCCTGATCGAATAGGAGATTCAATTTGAGAAATTGAGTAAGGTCTTTGATGAGCTGGTCGAATAGTTATAGAAGTGGGAAAGTTAGTGGCTTCTATTACACGAGGAAATCATGAGGAATATCTACAATCACGCGGCGGGAACGGTTACCAAGAGGGATTGCATTTCAAATTTGTAATTTTGTATTTAATTGTAATTAATTGTAAATTAATTGTGAGTTATGTAAGATTAGTCTATAAATACTAGGAAGTGTTAGGGAATAAGGGTTGGAACTTTTACTTAGAAAACACTCAAGCACACTCACATCCCAGCAAATTCCTGAGTCTGCAATCGAATAACTTTTCTGTAGGGTTCCTCCCATCTTTTCATTCTTTCAGTTTATCTTTCTGTAAAACTTTATGTTTTAAGTAAATTTATTTTCCAAGTATTCTTTATCTTCATCTTTGTCCAATTTACATTTCTGCATTGTTTACTTTTAATTTAAAGTCTTTTTGATCCAGTCAAAGGCATTTTATCGCTTTCCTTTAATTTCAACACAAACTTTTCTGTTTTCAATATGTTTTCTTTTCAAAAACCTTCCTTTTGTTCTTTTCTTTGATTGATCAATTTTAATTTATTTTTATTCCCAATCACGGTCTAATCGAAGACGCTTTGATGCAATTTTAGAAAACTGGTACCTGCAAAGAGGAGTAGGTTTCGCTCCCAGACTACTAGATATCGAACCACCATCGATTTACTAAATATCGACAAAACAAATTGGCACGCCCGGTGGGACAGTTTGTAAATTGAAGTGTGTCAAACAACCTTTTTTCCAGTATTACATAGTGTATGCGATTACGGAGTGGGAAAATCATTCACATGGCTGATGAGATATCGATATTGAATGGTGGTTCATCCATTAATGATAGCATACCAGTATCTGTGAAACAAGCCGACGTGTCTTCACGTTCGGAGGCTGCAATTGGAACTGAAAGTATAGTAGTTACAACTATTCAAACTAAAAATGTTGGACGTAATATTTGTCCATGTGGCCCTACGCCACCGTACCAGCCTCCATTAACCGCTGGTTGGCCTCCCTATGGTCTTCCTCCTGGTTATACCCCATCGGTGGGTAGTTTTATCCCACCTATCCGCTTTGAAAATACAAATGGAGTTAATAATACTCAAAATTCACAGCAATATTCTGAGTATTCTTGTGATTATAATGTGGGCTTTACTTCGAATGCTGCTACTTCGAAGGACTCTGGGGTCATATGCTAATCCCACTACTACTGTATATGGGAGTAGTATCTGTATACCTCCCATCAAAGCAGGCAGTTTTAAGCTAAATACTCAGCTCATTGTCATGGTGCAGCAAAACTGCCAATATTCTGGTCTTCCATAGGAAAAACCTACTGAGTTTCTGGCACAATTCTTGCAAATTGCTGAGACAGTACGTGACAGGGAGGTAGATCAGGATGTATACAGGCTGTTACTGTTTTTGTTTACTGTAAAAGATCAAGCTAAAAGGTGGTTAAATAACCAACCCACAGCAAGCATAAGAACATGGAAACAGTTATCAGACAAACTCCTGAATCAATATTTTCCTCCAAAAAGGATGACACAGCTAAGGCTGGACATCCAAGGCTTTAAACAAGAGGATGATGAATCCCTTTATAATGCCTGGGAGAGGTACAGAGGGATGCTAAGGAAATGCCCCTCTGAAATATTTTCAGAGTAGGTGCAATTAGACATCTTCTACTATGGGCTTACAGAAAAAGCTCAGATATATCTAGACCACTCAGCTGGTGGATCTATACACATGAGAAAAACTATTGAAGAGGCTCATTTTAGTGGGTCATCCATAAAAGAAGAAGCCAAAGCAGTGTCTACTGAACTTGGTCCTCCAGAACAAGTTGCTGAACTTAATCAACAATTGTGTTTTCTAACAAAACAGCTAGCAGAATTCAAGGAGATGCTACAAGACACTAAAAATGCTAATAAAAATATGGAAGCACAGTTGAATCAGACAAAACAGCAGTTATCAAAGCAGATAATAGAAGAATGCCAGGTAGTTCAATTAAGAAGTGGGAAAACAGTAAATACCTCACTTCAGAGCAGCAGAAAGCCAAGAAAAGAACAACTGGCAGAGGATGAGCAAAATATTATCCAAAATCCCTCTGAGGACAGTAAGAGCCCAAAGAGGAATAACTCTGGCGTTCAAACGCCAGAAAAGGATGCAAAGTTGGTGTTAAACGCCCAACCTACGCGCAGTTCTGGCATTCAAACGCCAGAAACAAGCAAGGAGCTGGCGTCAAACACCCAATGGAAGCTCAGTTCTGGAGTTCAAACTCCAGTGAGGGATCAGACACACACAAGTGCTGATAGCAACCCCTCTAAGAAGGCTTCTCCAACCACCTCTGTAGGAAATAAACCTGCAGCAACAAAGGTTGAGAAATACAAAGCCAAAATGCCTTATCCTCAAAAACTCTGTCAAGAGGAGCATGATAAGCAACTTGCCCACTTTGCAGACTATCTCAGGACTCTTGAAATAAAGATTCCCTTTGCAGAGGCACTTGAAAAAATACCCTCTAATGCCAAGTTCATGAAAGAGATCTTGAGTCATAAGAAGGATTGGAGAGAAACTGAAAGAGTTCTCCTCACTGAAGAATGCAGTGCAGTCATTCTGAAAAGCTTCCCAAAAAAGCTTAAAGATCCCAGAAGTTTTATGATACCATGCATATTAGAGAGTAATTGCACCAAGACAGCTTTATGTGATCTTGGGGCAAGTATCAACCTAATACCTGCATCTACTATCAGAAAGCTTGGTTTAACTGAAGAAGTCAAACCAACCCGGATATGTCTCCAACTTGCTTATGGCTCCATTAATTACCCATCAGGCGTGATTGAAGACATGATTGTCAGGGTTGGGCCATTCGCCTTTCCCACTGACTTTGTAGTGCTGGAAATGGAGGAGCACAAGAGTGCTACTCTTATGCTAGGAAGACCTTTCCTAGCAACTGGACGAACTCTCATTGATGTCCAAAAGGGGGAAGTAACCCTGAGAGTCAATGAGGATGAGTTTAAGTTAAATGCTGTCAAAGCCATGCAGCATCCAGACACACCAAAAGACTGCATAAAAGTTGATCTTATTGACTCTTTAGTAGAGGAGATCAACATGGCTGAAAGTCTTGAATCAGAGCTGGAAGACATCTTTAAAGATATTCAGCCTGATATGGAGGATTCAGAGGAATTGAAAGAGCCTCTGAAACTTCCTCAAGAAGAGGAGAAACCTCCTAAACTCGAGTTCAAACCACTACCACCATCCCTGAAGTATGCATTTCTGGGAGAAGGTAACACTTTTTCGGTGATCATAAGCTCTGTTTTAAATCCACTGGAAGAGGAAGCACTACTTAAAGTGCTAAGGACACACAAGATAGCTCTTGGGTGGTCCATAAGTGATCTTAAGGGCATCAGCCCCGCAAGATGCATGCACAAAATCCTATTGGAGGACAATGCTAAGCCAGTGGTTCAACCACAGAAGCGGCTAAATCCAGCCATGAAGGAAGTGGTGCAGAAAGAGGTCACAAAGTTACTGGAGGCTGGGATTATTTATCCTATTTCTGATAGTCCCTGGGTGAGCCCTGTCCAAGTTGTTCCCAAGAAGGGAGGCATGACAGTGGTTCATAATGAAAAAAATGAATTGGTTCCTACAACAACAGTTACAGGGTGGCGTATGTGTATTGACTACAGAAGGCTCAATACAGCCACCAGGAAGGATCACTTTCCTTTACCATTCATAGACCAGATGCTAGAGAGACTAGCAGGTCATGAATATTATTACTTTTTGGATGGCTATTCAGGCTACAACCAAATTGCAGTAGATCCTCAGAACCAAGAGAAAACAGCATTCACATGTCCTTCTGGAGTGTTTGCCTACAGAAGGATGCCTTTCGGTCTGTGCAATGCACCTGCAACCTTTCAGAGGTGCATGCTCTCTATCTTCTCTGATATGGTAGAGAAATTTCTAGAAGTCTTCATGGATGACTTCTCAGTATTTGGAGACTCATTCAGCTCCTGCCTTGACTATCTAGCACTTGTTCTGAAAAGATGCCAAGAGACCAACCTAGTTTTAAACTGGGAAAAATGTCACTTTATGGTGACTGAAGGAATTGTCCTTGGGCATAAAATTTTAAACAAGGGAATAGAGGTGGATCAAGCTAAAGTGGAAGTAATTGAAAAATTACCACCACCTGCCAATGTTAAGGCAATTAGAAGCTTTCTGGGGCATGCAGGATTCTATAGGAGGTTTATAAAGGATTTTTCAAAAATTGCAAAACCTCTGAGCAATCTGCTAGCTGCTGGCATGCCATTTGTGTTTGACACAGAGTGTCTGCAGGCGTTTGAAACTCTGAAAGCTAAGCTGGTTACAGCACCAGTTATTTCTGCACCAGACTGGACATTACCATTCGAACTAATGTGTGATGCAAGTGACCATGTCATTGGTGCAGTACTGGGACAGAGGCATAACAAGCTTCTGCATGTCATTTATTATGCTAGCCGTGTTTTAAATGATGCCCAGAAAAATTACACAACCACAGAAAAAGAACTGCTTGCAGTGGTTTATGCCATTGACAAGTTTAGATCATACTTAGTAGGATCAAAAGTGATTGTGTACACTGACCATGCTGCTCTTAAATATCTACTTACAAAGCAGGATTCAAAACCCAGGCTCATAAGATGGGTGTTGCTTCTGCAAGAGTTTGATATAGAAATAAGAGACAGAAAAGAGACAGAAAACCAAGTAGCTGATCATCTGTCCCGGATAGAACCAGTAGAAGGGGCGTCTTTTCCCTCTTTTGAGATCTCTGAAACCTTTCTGGATGAGCATTTGTTTGCCATTCAGGAAACACCATGGTTTGCAGACATTGCAAACTATAAAGCTGCAAGATTCATACCCAAGGAGTACAACAGGCAACAAAAAAAATTAATTACTGATGCAAAGTACTACTTGTGGGATGAACCCTATCTCTTTAAGAGATGTGCAAACGGAATAATCCGTAGGTGTGTGCTTGGAGGAGAAGCACAGAGGATCTTATGGCATTGCCATGGGTCACAATATGGAGGCCATTTTGGAGGTGAGCGAACAGCCACCAAGGTCCTCCAATGTGGCTTCTACTGGCCTACCCTTTATAAATATTCCCGAGAGTTTGTACGTAACTATGACAGTTGCCAGAGAGCTGGTAATCTTCCTCATGGTTACGCCATGCCTCAACAAGGAATCTTGGAGATTGAGTTGTTTGATGTATGGGGTATTGACTTCATGGGGCCTTTCCCACCATCATACTCAAACACTTATATTCTGGTGGCAGTCGACTATGTATCCAAATGGGTAGAGGCCATTGCCACACCTACTAATGATACTAAGACAGTGCTGAAGTTCCTCCAGAAACATATCTTCAGCAGGTTTGGTGTCCCTAGAGCACTAATTAGTGATGGAGGCACTCACTTCTGCAACAAACAGCTTTATTCTGCTATGGTCTGGTATGGAATTAGCCACAAGGTGGCAACTCCATATCATCCACAGACAAATGGGCAAGCTGAAGTCTCTAATAGAGAACTAAAAAGAATCCTGGAACGGACTGTAAGTACCCGTAGAAAGGATTGGGCGAGAAGCTTGGATGATGCTCTATGGGCTTACAGAACAGCATTCAAGACTCCTATAGGGACCTCTCCATACCAGCTTGTGTATGGTAATGCCTATCATCTGCCCATGGAACTGGAGCATAAGGTCTACTGGGAAACCAGATTCCTAAACTTTGATGCCAGATTAGCTGGAGAAAAAAGATTGCTCCAGCTGAATGAGCTAGAGGAATTCAGACTCACTGCTTTTGAAAATGCCAAGCTTTACAAAGAGAAAGCAAAAAGGTGGCATGACAGAAAGCTGTCATCTAGAGTCTTTGAACCAGGACAGAAGGTTCTACTGTTTAACTCTAGGCTCAGGCTATTCCCCGAGAAACTGAAATACCGGTGGAGGGGACCATATGTGATTACAAGTGTGTCACCATATGGCTATGTGGAGCTTCAAGACATTGATTCTAATAAGAAGTTTATTGTTAATGGACAGAGAATCAAGTATTATCTTGAAGGCAATGTTGAGCAAGAGTGCTCAAGGCTGAGGCTAGATTAAAAGCTCAGCAAGGTCCAACTAAAGACAATAAAGAAGCGCTTGTTGAGAGGCAACCCAGCCATTAGCAAAACCTATTTTTATTTAAATAATAATTATACAAGTTTAATATAAATATTCTTCAAGATAAAGAATCAATTGTATAAGTTCACAAGGGTACAGAAGGATTCAGAATACAAAACAGGGAGAAGGAGCTCACTGGCAAGAAAACGCCCAAAAGAAGCTACAGAGGGGCATTAAACGCCCAAAACATGCATTAGTTGGGCGTTTAACGCCAGGATTGTGGAGGGAAAGACGTTTTTGTTCCCAACTTGATTTTTTTTCAAATTTTCATATTTCCATCCATACTTTCTTGCATAAACATGTTCCCATACTTTCATTTTTCAAACTCTTTTCCAAAAATATTAAACAAATCTTAATCCTAAAATTAAATCTTTCTCAATTCTTCTTCAACCTCTTTTCAAATTCTTTTCAAAACAAATCTATCTTTTTCAAATCTTTTCAACTCATCAATATCTTTTTCAAATCTTCACAATATTTTTTTAAAAAAACAAATCTATCTTTTTCAAATATCTTTCATATCTTTTCAATTTTAAATTACATCTTTTTCCTATCATACTTATCTTTTACAAATCACATTTTCTATCATATCTTTTTCAAAAATTTTCGAAAACCCACCCCCCTTTCCTTTAAATCCTCGTTCGGCCTCCCCCCATTTCCTCCACAATTCGAACTTGGCTCTCCCTCTATCCCTCTCCTTTCCTTTCTTTTGCTTGAGGACAAGCAAACCTCTAAGTTTTGTGTGTTTATCCGTGATCACTAAGCCAATACCCACCAAGATCATGGCTCCTAAAGGAAAATAAACCACCTCAAGAGGCAAGAAAGGGAATATTCCAAAACCACTTTGGAATCAAGGGAAGTTCTTAACCAAAGAACATTCAGACCATTACTACAAAATAATGGGTCTAAGGTCAGTGATCCCGGAAGTTAAATTCGATATGAAAGAAGACGAATATCCGGAGATCCAAGAGCAAATTCGAAACAGGAGCTAGAAAATCCTAGCTAATCCTGAGACAAAGGTGGGAAGAAATATGGTTCAGGAATTCTACTCTAATCTGTGGTAGACAGACAGGCAGAGAATAGCTGGAACCGCATTCTATGACTATCGAACTCTGGTCAGAGGGAAGATTGTTCACACCCACCCTGACAAAATAAGGGAGATCTTCAAGCTGCCTCAACTGCAAGATGACCCGGACTCCTTTAATAGGAGAATGATGAGACCCAATAAGAGCTTGGACAAAATTCTAGAGGACATATGCCTCCCTGGAGCCAAATAGACAACCAACACAATGGGTGTCCCAAACCAACTCAAGAGAGGAGATCTCAAACCAGTCGCCAGAGGCTGGCTGGACTTCATTGGGCGTTCTATACTGCCCACTAGCAACCGCTCTGAAGTCACCATCAAAAGAGCAGTGATGATTCATTGCATTATGTTGGAAAAAGAAGTGGAAGTGCATCAGCTGATTTCTTGTGAGCTTTACATAATTGCAAACAAAAACTCCAAAGATGCCAAATTGGCATATCCAAGCTTAATCTCTCTGCTATGTAAAGATGCTGGGGTAAAAATGGGAGTAGATGAGTATATCTCAGTTGAGCAACTAATCACCAAAAATGGAAGGACAAGTGTAGGACGACCCCATCAAGAGGAGAGCACAGGAGTTCCTCCCGAAAATTCCTCAATTTGAATACTGGGGGCGCCTAGAAGCATCTATCACCAAGTTACAAGAAGCTATGGATCAACTGAAGGAAGAACAGCAAAATCAAAACAGCATGCTCTGCAAACTGCTTAGGGAACAAGAAGAGAAAGGGCGTGAACTGAAGGAACTAAAGCGCCAGAAGCTATCTCTTGAAGGACCAAGCACCCCACAGACTAAAGAGACATCTACCTCCCAAAATAAAGGTTGTTGAGTCCTAACTCTGTGATAACCTTTTATCCATTTTAAAAGTACATGAGTATTAGAATTAGAGTCATTTGTCTTTATGTCCTTAATTTCCTTTCTTTTATTATTAATTGTCTGCTTTTTATGCCTATTTTATATTATTTCTATTAAATAATAAATAAAGATTAGAATTTATGCCTTAAAGTTATGAATGTTCTATGAATCCATCACCTTTCTTAAATGAAAAATGTTTTAATTACAAAAGAACAAGAAGTACATGATTTTGAATTCATCCTTGAAATTAGTTTAATTATTTTGATGTGGTGACAATATTTTTTGCTCTCTGAATGAATGCTTGAACAGTGAATATGTCTTTTGAAATTTGTTGTTTATGAATGTTAAAATTGTTGGCCTTGAAAGAATGATGAAAAGGAGAAATATTATTGACAATCTGAAAAATCATAAAATTGATTCTTGAAGCAAGAAAAAGCAGTGAATACAAAAGCTTGCGAAAAAAAGGCGAAAAAAAAAGAAAAAAAAGAGAAAGAAAAAGAAAAAGCAAGCAGAAAAAGCCAATAGCCCTTTAAACCAAAAGGCAAGAGCAAAAAGCCAATAGCCCTTAAAACCAGGCCAAGACTCATAAAGTAGCTGTGTTCAAGAATCAACATACTGAACTAGGAGAATCAATAACACTATCTGAATTCTGAGTTCCTATATATGCCAATTATTCTGAACTTCAAGGGATAAAGTGAGATGCCAAAACTGTTCAGAGGCAAAAAGCTACTAGTCCCGCTCATCTGATTGGAGCTAAGTTTCATTGATATTTTGGAATTTATAGTATATTCTCTTCTTTTTATCCTATTTGATTTTCAGTTGCTTGGGGACAAGCAACAATTTAAGTTTGGTGTTGTGATGAGCGGATAATTTATATACTTTTTGGCATTATTTTTACATAGTTTTTAGTATGATTTAATTAGTTTTTAGTATATTTTATTAATTTTTAAATAAAAATCACATTTATGGACTTTACTATGAGTTTGTGTATTTTTCTGTGGTTTCAGGTAATTTCTGGCTGAAATTGAGGGACTTGAGCAAAATCTGATTCAGAGGTTGAAAAAGGACTGCAGATGTTGTTGGATTCTGACCTCCTTGCACTCGAAATAGATTTTCTGGAGCTACAGAAACCCAAATGGCGCTCTCTCAATTGCGTTAGAAAGTAGACATCTAGGGCTTTCCAGCAATATATAATAGTTCATATTTTGCTCAAAGATAAACGATGTAAACTGGCGTTCAACGCCAGTTCCATGTTGCATTCTGGCGTTAAACGCCAGAAACAGGTTACAAGTTGGAGTTAAACGCCCAAAACAGGCCATAACCTGGTGTTTAACTCCAGAAATAGCATAGGCACATGTAAAGCTCAAGTCTCAGCCCCAGCACACACCAAGTGGGCCCCGGAAGTGGATTTCTGCACTATCTATCGTAGTTTACTCATTTTCTGTAAACCTAGGTTACTAGTTTAGTATTTAAACAACTTTTAGAGATTTATTATGTATCTCATGACATTTGCCATTCCTGAGATCTGGAAAGTCTAAACCTTGTCTGTGGTATTTCGAGTAGGATCTGGGATGGGATGACTGTGACGAGCTTCAAACTCACGAGTGTTGGGCATAGTGACAGATGCAAAAGGATCAATGGATCCTATTCCAACATGAGTGATAACCGACAGATAATTAGCCGTGCGGTGACAGCGTATTTGGACCATTTTCACTGAGAGGACGGATGGTAGCCATTGACAACGGTGATCCACCAACATACAGCTTGCCATAGGAGGAGACCTGCGTGCGTGAAGAAGAAGACAGTAGGGAAGCAGAGATTCAGAAGATAGAGCATCTCCAAATCCTCAATCTGTTCTCCATTACTGCATAACAAGTATTATTTATTTTATGCTATTTACTCGTCATAAATATAATCACTCTTATCATTGATTTCCTGACTAAGAATTACAAAATAGCCATATCTTGCTTCAAGCCGACAATCTCCGTGGGATCGATCCTTACTCACGTAAGGTATTACTTGGACGACTCAGTGCACTTGCTAGTTAGTGGTACGAGTTGTGAAAAGTGTGATTTACAATTCGTGCACCAATGACCAGGGGGCAAATGTAATCGAGGTAAAAATTGATTATTGGAAGTTATATTTTAATGGGTCAAAACATAAAGATGGTGCAGGAGTTGGGATTTTAATTGTTTCACCAGAAGGAATCTTGTCAAAATTCCTATTTGAAATAAAATATCCCTGTTCGAATAATGAGGCAGAGTATGAAGCGTTAATTTTGGGCCTTGAAATTTTGATTAGTAAAAGGGTTTTGGAAGTTCAGATATTGGGATGTTCTCAATTAGTTTTGAAGTAGTTATCCAAAGAATTTAAATGTAACAATGAGAGGTTACAGAAGTATTTGACAAGTGCTTGGGAATTGTTAACTTCTTTCAAAAAGTCTCTTTGGTTCATATTCCAAGGATTCAGAACGAAATAGCTAATGAATTAGCCCAAATTGCTTCAAAGTATAAAATCGGATCAGGGACTATTGAGTCTTTAATAGGTATTCATCATATTTTAGTACCTACAAGTGAAAGAGAAGTGTTATGTGTTGATGAATGGGAGGATACTGATTGGAGGAAGCTTATTGCTCAATACTTGAAAGAGCCTAATATTCCAGTTAATAGAAAGATAAAATTGTGGGCAATGAATTTTGTTTTAATGGCTGATGAACTATATAAGAAAGGTATCGATGGGAGTTTATCGAGATGTTTAGGTCAGAGTGATCAAAACATTGCTTTGGGTGAAGCTCACAATGGAATATGCAGTGCTCACCAGGCTGGAAAGAAAATGAAATGGGTGTTATAATGCAATCATGTATATTGGTCAACTATGATTAAAGATTGTATTGATTATGCAAAAACGTGCCTGGAATGTCAAAAACATGGCTCGATTCTACAAATTCCTGCATCCGAATTACATTCGATAATAAAGCCTTGGTCATTTAGAGGTTGGGCTTCAGATTTAATTGGATTAATTCATCCTCCTTCATCCAAACAACACAAGTTTATCCTAGTAGCAATTGATTATTTTACAAAATGGGTTGAGGCGATTCCCTTGATCGAAGTAAGTTAGGGTGAGATAATAGATTTTATTAAGGAACACATTATTCATCGATTTAGAATTTCTCAAACATTAAGTACTGATCAAGGAATAATGTTTACTAGTTAGCGGGTTAAAGGTTTTGCAGCTTCAAGAAATATCAATATGGTTACTTCGACTCCCTATTATGCACAGGCTAATAGGCAAGTAGAAGCAGCAAATAAAATTTTAATAAGTTTGATTAAAAATCATATTGGAAATAGGCATCGAACATGGCATGAAATTTTAAGCCAAATGTTATGGGCCTGTTGGAATTCACCAAGGGGTTCGATAGGTACTTCGCCATTTAAGTTGGTGTATGGTCATGATGCAATACTACCATTAGAAATTAATTTGAATACTTTAAGAATATCAAGATAGAATGATTTGCCAGTTGATGATTATTAGAATGCAATGTTCGATGAGTTGAATGAATTAGATTCAGAACAAATTTTGGCACTTGATAATATGATTCGACAGAAAGAAAGTATTGCTCGAAGCTATAATCGTCGAATCAAGGAAAAGTTTTTTAATGTAGGTGAATTAGTTTTGAAGGTTATTTTGCCAATGGAGAAGAAATCGAGATTTCTTGGTAAGTGGTCCCATACTTGGGAAGGCCCATTCCAAGTAACGAGAATATATTCTGGAAATGCTTACCAGATCAAAGATATTGAATCAGGAAAAATGGTTAATTCGATTAATGAAAAATACTTGAAACTTTTCTATTGTTGGCAAACATAGAAGTTCAACATATATATAAAGTTCAGAAAAGATGGAAGTTATTAAAAAAATAAAATTAGAAACAAAAAAGGAATTTAAGGTGCCACTAGTTTTGCCAAATCGGAGCGCAGCTTTGCCCTTTTGTTTTTCAGAATTGAAAGCATTTCAATTTGTTTGAACTTGTCAGCTTGGATTTTCTCAAGTTGTTTTTTATATTCTCTCCACTTGGTATCAATTGAGACAAGTTCCTGAATAAGGTGATGTTGATCTTGTTGGGCTATTGCTAGAGGTTTGGCTATGGTGGCTCGACTTTGGCGTATGGTGGCAAGCTGTTCCTGAATCTGAATTAATTCTGCTTCGAGTCTTGCTTCTTCTTGATCATAAAAAGCTTGAACAGAAATAGCATGGGAGATTCTTAGATCAAATTCCTCACGAGAAGCTTGAATTGGTTGAGTGGTTGTAAGATAATTTTCTATATTAGATTTGGTTGTGGCTTTTTCATTTTCAATCTCTTGGAGTTGAAACTGAGATGCGACGCTCTCATTGAGAAGTTGTTTGAACTCTTGAATTGAGGCAGAATGTGGTGTGTTAGTTGGGAGTTCAAAAGAAGAATTCAAAAGATCAGCCAAGAGTTTGTAGAGAATTGGATCATTAACCCATGTGGTAGGTGGATGATCCAAGAGTTTGATGAGTGATCAAAGTTGTTCCCGAGCGTCAGGATCTAATTCGATTAAAGGTCTTGATGTAGCAGGTCTTGAGATCACTGGTACATGCACTGGAATTTTATTTTCCTGGATAACTTTATTTAAGACAGAAATTAAGTTGTCCAACGAAGCACTTGTAGGGGTGGTAGAAGCATTCGCTGTTCTAGGCCTTGGCCCAGGAGGAGTTTGAAGATTAGCTTGAAGTGAAGAACTAGGTTGCAACTCGGGAGGAGTTTCTAAAACCTTGGATCGAAAGGAATCTGAATTGGTAGTGTCAGCAGCCTTAGAAGCAGAATCGGAGTCTGGGATTACTAGGTTTTCTGCGGAGAATGTAGCTTGATTGTTTGGTGAAATTGACTCAAGTATATGTGTTTCTTCTGGAGAATGTTGTAAGGGATTTGTTGTTGGGTCAATCACCTGTGTTGTATGGAAAGAAGGTGGAAAAGCGGCTAGAATTGATTCAAGGGATCCTGTGAATTGAATTGAATCATGTGATGTGGAATGCTCTGGGTCATTTTGTTGTTGCAGAATTGGTTGTTCAAGAGCCCCAGCAGATGAGGTCGAATGGGCGACATTAATGGGCTAGTACAAAAGGTACACAGTTATAAGTCTAAAATTTATTTTAAAGTTTAGTAAAATGTGTGTAAAGATAATTGTGTTACCTGGGGAAGTCTGGATCTTTGTACCAGTTGAGAGCCAGGGTCAGAATCGGCTGCATCTTCCGATTGAGAAGAGGCAGCAAGAGTGTCCTTGTTGGTTGGTTCACTTTCATCAGCACTTTCGCTTGATGATGGCAGTACTAACTGATAAAAAGTACAAAACCAATAATGGTTAAGAAAATACAAATTGAATAACATTTCGAGTTCAAAGGAAGAGTTATGAATAGAAGAGTTATTCTTCGAGAGGTTCTAGTAGGAGTTCTTCTGCTCTTATGTGGCGGTGGTCGAGCAGTATCAGCTTTTCTTTTGTGAGTCCTTTTTGGGAAACTCTCAGTGATAGATGTTCGAACAGCAGTTTGTTGAATTTCTTCTAAGGTACGAGTGTACCCTGAATAATAAGCATCCCACCATTCGAAACAAGACTTGGTGATAGATGAACTGCGTTCACAGATCAAGAAGTTGAAGCGGTCTCTTTGTTTTTGATTTTTTAAGAGACAAGTGTTGAAATCTTCTTGAGATAACAGAGTAATGTGACAGAATGGTTCACTGTGTTGAGGCTGTGGTGTTGGGATAGCTTTAGAAAAACCCAGTTGTCTAGCAGTTAAGTGAGGAGCGTATAGGGTTATCTTGAATTTTTTTTTATATACTGTGGCAACCCTATTGGTATCACCTGAACAGCCAACAGGTTTGCCCAATTTCAATTTGCGAGTTCATTTTCCTCATTAGTATTTGGAAAAAGTAAATGATCAAGCCAAGCAGGGCCGCGATTACGATGCAAAAAAGGAATAAAATTGAGTTGATCATTATTGAAATCTTTGCAAGAATGAAAGAGGGAGAAAACGGCCCAAAATCTGTCTTCATCCGATTGAGTGTTTGGAAAATTTGATTTGTAATTTGACAAACGAAAACCTTCAATGTATTGTTTATCAGTACTGCCACCTTCAGGTTTGGTCATAAAATTTTCAAAAATGGCATTAAGTCATAATTGAAGGAGCCAGAGTGGACCTCCTGTATTGATTATTTTATTGTCTCGGAGGTCACAGACAAATTGACCAAGTTTTTCAAAAATGTGCCCTAAGAGAAGCTTGGCCAAGTTGAGAGCTTTCCCTTCATGTAAGAGAGCAGCCAGGGGAAGGAAAAGCTTTGACATTTGTACACTTCGAGAACAGAACAAGATTGCATTTAACCAGTAAAACAAGAAGGCTACATGTTCACTGTCTGTGATTTCTGTACCATCTTCACCCATGTTGTGGGCAATGAATTCACTATAAGAAGTGTTGAAGACAATATTGTATTGATGCTTAGATTGCATGTCAGGAGTACAATCTGGAGAATTTATTGGGAGTCCTGTAATGGCAGCTACATCGAGGAGAGACATTCCGATCATTCCGCAGGGAAGGTGGAAGTTATTGGTTGTTCTATACCAGAAACAAGTTACCGCCCCAATCATCCAAGGGTATGTAGCGAGTGAGAAATGAGAAAGCCTTAGAAGTTCGTGTATTCCTAGGGCTCCCTAGATAGCACTCTTTGTGGGATCGAGGCGTTGGTACCAAGTTGTGAAATCAAACCCTCGAGGATTGATTTTTGTATTGTTTCGGAAGGGTTTTTGGTTGATAAAATGAGAGATGTTGAAAGCTTGGTTTATTAGTAAATCTTCCCCTTCAGCATTTAGGAAGAAAGAGAGTTTTTTGTTTGCTCTATCAAGAGTTTCAATTGGTCCAAGGAAGCAGTGTGTATCTGCACTGATTGTAAAGGGGATTAAGATTCTGGTGTCGTTAATCTGTAAATGGGAATTGTCAATGATTTCATCATTGATTTGATTAAGAATACGAAGAGCCGGCGGAGATGGCGGTGTTATTACATGACCTTTACCCTT
Organism: Arachis ipaensis; assembly: GCF_000816755.2. NCBI lineage: Eukaryota > Viridiplantae > Streptophyta > Magnoliopsida > Fabales > Fabaceae > Arachis > Arachis ipaensis. The sequence continues at coordinate 28,340,651 of NC_029792.2, forward strand.
ATCTTGAGTAGTGGCATGAGAAGAGGAACCAGCCATTGTCAAAGAAAAGAAATGAGGTTGAAGGTTGAGGATTTTGTGAAGAAATTTTTGGGGTAGAGAAAATTCAGAAGAATGATGAGGTTCTAGAAATTCGAACAAAGGAGAAAGTGATGACTTTAAAGTATCACAATAACCGTTACTGTGGAAGGAATGCGAATAAAGGTAACTTCGTGAGGAAGATGAAGTGGTAAGATAGAAATTGCAAATTTCGGGAGACGTGTTGTGTGGGTCAGTAGTAATGGGGAGTTTAAATGACAATTATTACTGATTTGAAAACTGACGTCTTTTGGATTAAGTGTTTTATTCTTCGATAATGTTATCGAAGGCAACCACATTAATCCAAGGGGGCAATTTGTTGATCGAAAAATATTTTCGATAAGAGTGAATTAATTCGGAATGAGTCAGATATGGTCTTTCGAGAAGATATACGCATGAGCATGAGATTGGACGTAACTGGCGCTGATTTGAATTTCGATTGTTTTGTTAATCGAGTAGGCCTGATCGAATAGGAGATTCGATTCGAGAAATTGAGTAAGGTCTTCGATGAGCTGGTCGAATAGTTATAGAAGTGGGAATGTTAGTGGCTTCTATTATACGAGGAAATCATGGGGAATATCTACAATCACGCGGCGAGAACGGTTACCAAGAGGGATTGCATTTCAAATTTGTAATTTTGTATTTAATTGTAATTAATTGTAAATTAATTTTCAGTAATGTAAGATTAGTCTATAAATACTAGGAAGTGTTAGGGAATAAGGGTTGGAAATTTTACTCAGAAAATACTCAAGCACATTCACATCCCAGCGAATTCCTGAGTCTGCAATCGAGTAACTTTTCTGTAGGATTCCTTCCATCTTTTCATTCTTTCAGTTTATCTTTCTGTAAAACTTTATGTTTTAAGTAAATTTATTTTCCAAGTATTCTTTATCTTCATCTTTGTCCAATTTACATTTCTGCATTGTTTACTTTTAATTTAAAGTCTTTTGATCCAGTCAAAGGCATTTTATCGCTTTCCTTTAATTTCAACACAAACTTTTCTGTTTTCAATATGTTTTCTTTTCGAAAACCTTCCTTTTGTTCTTTTCCTTGATTGATCAATTTTAATTTATTTTTATTCCCAATCACGGTCTAATCGAAGATGCTTTGATGCACTTTTAGAAAAATGGTACCTGCAATGAGGAGTAGGTTTCGCTCTCAGACTACTAGATATCGAACCAACATCGATTTACTAAAATCGACAAAACAGGGAGTTAATTATAATCGGCAACAGGCTGAGTTCGCTGCCTTGCAACACAGCCACGTCGAAATGGCTAGCCAATTTACCACTACCGACACACGGATGGATGGGTTGGAAAGTTCGTTGATGGAGATCTGAAGCATGTTGAAAGATGCCTTAAAACTGAAGAAAGTGGTGAAAGAACCAGGAAATGATGAATCGCATTCTCCATATGGGCATGCTCAACATCAGATCTACCAAGTCAGAGGTATTAAATTTAAATTACATATATTTAACGGTTAAAATAATGTTGATGAACGGATTTTCAAAGTCAAAGAGTATTTTGAGTGGTTCTCTGTACCTGCTGAGATGAGAATCAGAATGATTTCATTCCACCTAGCTGGATCTGCCTACTCCTGGTATTGTTGGCGAGTGAACAATAATATTACCTATATATGGGAGACTTTTCTAGATGTATTGTAGGTCTATTTCAGCCATAACCAGTATTTTGACCCGAAAGCAGCTCTTAAGGAGCATAAATAGCCCGAAAACTTGGCTGAATACTAAACTTGATACGGCTGTTACAAATCCGACCTCATAACTCGACATTATAACCATAACTCGGCAATTTCCATAATAACTCCGCCATTATGCATTACAAGATTCAGCAGGTTAACATCCTGGAATAAAAACGTCCGACCAGACATTATCATTCATTAAAAAACTAATAACTGCCTTTCAATTCAGACGATCAACAATAACGTAACCGACCAATTATACTCCACCTATAAAGGTATGGCATCTTCTCCTTAACGAACACATTGAATTTTCAATACTAACTTAAGCATCGGAGTGTCTTTGCAGGTACACTCCCCCCTTTTTTCATACTCTCCACGATTGGACATCTCTTTAGGTAGAAAGCTCGGACTTCCCCAAAACTCATAGATTGGCGTTAAAGGAACAACCTGGCGTCGATTCATAGAAGCTGAGCTATCCTCAAGGTATTCATACAAGAACAGTTGGCGCCCACCGTGGGGCCGAAGATATAATCTTTTTCTTGTTCAGGCCTAAGCATTTTTATCTTCGACCATGGCTGATCAACTCCCACCTACACCAGCCGAACTTCTTCGGATGGTAACTGAGTTGCAACAAGCCAACCAACGCATGGCAGAGGAGAATCAGCGAATGCCAAACCAAATCACCTACAATGCTCAGATTGAAAACAACAACAACGATTGCCAAGAGAAAACGGAGGAAGCCGAACATCATTCTGGTCCCACTCACGTATCCGAAACTGCTCGGAATGAAGAAGCTCACCACAATGAAGAAGCTCGGCCAGAAAATAAAAACTCCACGCCTGACAATCCTGTTAGGACATTCACAGTCGACGTGATGAACTTCGTGCTGCCCAGAAGGTTCATCCTACCAACACTAAAGTTTTATGCCGATGTTTTCCTTCTTATTTAGACGGTACTGCACTTGATTTCTTTTAACTGCATCTATCTA
>NC_029792.2:28343446-28349905 GCF_000816755.2 Arachis ipaensis
TAACACCAAATATCTAAAAAAAAAAAAAAAAAAAAACAAACACAACAAATACAAATACCTGCATATATTGATCTATGGTGATATCACCAACCTCGTCCGCCAACGTCACATCCGCCGAAGTTCGGCACACGTCATCGGCAACAGCCATATAGGGAAAATCCTTCCCCCACAATGACGATCCATCACTTTGACCGGCAACGTCATGCAATCTCTGTTGATTTTTGAAAAAAATTTGAATTTTCTCAATAGAAACTTCACCTTTATCATCCTCGAAACATTCAAACAGATCGACAACATTTGTTTTTCTCTTTTTTAGAATAACCTTCTTTCTTGCTGGCTTAGGCTGATTAACCTCGCTAACACCAACAACCTTTTCTACTTTTGAAGTAGATCCCTCTTTCTCAAGATTTTTGCTCTTAACCCGAGCTCTCAGAGTAGACACCGACACCCTAGGATACTTTCCTCCTGAAATGAAACACCAATATTAACAACATAAACATCACACAAAGCAATAACTAAGTATTTTAAAAGCTCACCTAAATAATCTATAACTGCCTGCCTATTCTCGTCCCACTGTAGCAGATCAAACACAGAAATCAACTCTTTCCGATCAACACCCTCAACTAAATACTCAATTATACATTCATCCCTTGCACTTATGGTTTCAGGCCCTAGAATATTCTGTGACTCTGAGCACCACCAAAGGGAAAACTTTTCCCCCAAATGCTTGTCTACATAAGAAGGGAAATCTCCTTCTGCATTTCTAACCTTTATATACATTTTCTTGAAATTTTTAAAGGATGACTTATACAGTTTGAAGATAGGAAAGCGCAAACTATATAAGTTCACCCAACCACCTTTCCAAACACCCTTAGCTTGAAACAGGGAGAAAAACAATTCCACTGAAGGAGTCTCCTCCAAGAATTCCATCAGAACCTCAAAAGTACGAAGAAACGCCCAGCCATTGGAGTGAAGTTGAGTTGATGCACAATTTAACTGCCTAAGAACCTGACACTGAAAATCTAAAAACGGGAGTTTCACCCTCAACTCTTCGAAAACACAACTGTACATGTAAAAATTCTCAAAGCCTTCACCCCTGTGAAACACCCGGTCACCCTCAGAACATGGAAGCAACTCCAATCGAACCCTAGATTCCCTCCTGACAATATTACTTTTATCTATCTCCTTTACAGCTCCCTGGTCTAAAAACAGCGAGGAACGCTTCCTAACATCATCATTTACCCAGTCATAGGACCAATCAATTTTTTCTTTCTTCTCTTTTTCGAAACCCATTACCAAAAAGAAAATGAAGAAGAAGAACAGAAGTTGCAGAAACTACAGGGGAAGTAAAGCGTACCTCTTTTGCCCATTTTTCTTCAAACAGTGTCTGATAACAAGTATACCTTGGGCAACTCCACAAAACTCTTTTGGATTCCAGAAAACCTTTAACTTCCCACTACAGTTTTGGGTTCACTAAAACAATCCCTTCAGTCACGTCAAGCGACATTGGGAACACGCTCTTTCATTAATGGGCATTTAAACTTATTCTCTCTCTTACTAAAATCTATTTAATATATGTTTCTAATAAAGCATCTTGAACTTGGGGCTCCAAGCCTAAGCCAAATTATCGAGTTATGCACTCGTCTAATTGCCGACTTATGCTTCATTAAAAAGCTCAACCTACTTCATTAAAATTTATTCTCAGGCTAAGCTTGCAGGCTATAATATGGCTGTTACAAATCCGACCTCATAACTCGGCATTATGACCATAACTCGACAATTTCCGTACTCGGCCATTATGCATTACAAGATTCAGCAAGTTAACATCCTGGAATAAATACGTCCGACCAGACGTTATCATTCATTAAAAACCTAATAACTGCCTTTTAATTTAGATGATCAACAATAACGTAACCGACCAATTATACTCCACCTATTGATGACTGGAAATTTGCACAACACAAATTCCTTTGGCAAGTGTACCGAATCGCCAAGTAATAACTCACTGTTGAGTGAGGTTGATCCCACAGAGATTGATGGATTAAGCAACTTTAGTTAGGTGATTTATCTAGTCAAGCTAATATTTGATGATTTTGGTGTAATTGACCAAACAAAATATAATTAACAAAGAAAGTAACTATACTGAATTTAAATTATTGAAGAATAAAGAGCTGAAAGTAAATTGTGAAAGGTAAATGGCGGAAACTTAGATGACAAAAAATTAAAGAGCTGAAACTTAAATGACAAGAAAGTAAAAGCAAGAATGTAAACAGCAATGAAAGATAAATTGCATGAAATGTAAATGGGTTTTGGGTGCTGGAAATCAAAGATAACAAGAAATTTAAAGTAATTGAAAGGAAGAACAACAATATGTGAGATTCATTAGGGATTGGAGGTATTATAATCCTTCATGAATCAATGGTTCTCAACTTCATTCTCAATCATATGAAGTAGATCTATGGCGGATTGTAAATAATTGAGTTCCAATTCCTTGATAACCCAATTTTTCTTAACACAATCAATTGCCAATTCCTTGATTTAATTGTTGATGAGAAGAGGTTAAGTTCAAAGTTCTAATCCATAAGCCACACAACCCTTAGGATCTCAATTCAAAGAGGTTATATGTCACGTACCAACTAAGAATGTATTGATCAAAAGAGTTATGAGGGAGAAGCTTCAAACTGAATCCTATGATCTCTTTTCCAAGGCTTACATAGAGATTCAAGTAGATCCAAACCCCCTTCCGGTAGTGAATGGATCTATGAAGCACAAAAGCTTTCCCTTAGCTACAACAAGCGGATTGAGAAGAAGAAGAAGAATTGCATCAATTCATTTGAATTAAAATAGAGCTCCTCCCCCTAATGATGTGGGGTTTAGTTCATCATCGCTCTGGAAAATTCAGCAAGCAAAATAAAGTACATGAAAAGTAAAACTAAGTACAAAGAAGAAAGAAAAATCGTCAAAGTTTCCCAATTCGGATCTCCAATATAGATCCTAGCTCTCCTATCTAAGTTCAAAACTCTTCCTATATATACTACTCTCTGATCTTCAAATGAGTCTTCAAGTACTTGGATGTGGGCCCTTGGCCTTAACTGAAGTAGTGAAGAAGTTTTGAGGCCCTTCTCATACCGTTGGTACTGTCGTTAACAACGTTACCAACATTGCATTCTGGTGTTAATACTGGTGTTAGTGTGCTAACATTGCCCCTAACACCAACGCATGTTGACAACTCTTCTAGCCCCAGCTTGTGGCACAACATTAGCACTGGCGTTGGTGTGCTAACGTTGCCCATTAACGCCCCCTTCCTTCTTGCCCAACGTTGGCACTGGCATTAGTGGGCTAACTTTGCCACTAACACCAGCTTCTTCTTCTCCCTTGGCCACGTTAACGCTGGCGTTAGTGGGCTAACTTTGCCACTAATGCCAGATTCTTCTTTGTAGAGCACGTTAGCATTGGTGTTAGTGGGCTAACTTTGCCACTAACACCAGCACCTTCTTACCTTCCTCTGCTTCTCCTTTGCCTGTCATCAATCAAACAAGTGCATCAAAGCTCTGCCATAATCACAAGATATTGCATCATTCAATATATCAAGTAGTTCTTGCATAAATCTCACAAAAATAATTATAATTCACTAACGTTTGATGAATCAAGACATGCATAAGTAACTCATCCAAATGCTTGCTTATTGATGAAGATAATGCATGAAACTAAGTAAAAACTATAGAAAATGACTTGTGAAACTAGCCAAAGATGCCTAGGCATCACATATAAAGGTATGGCATCTTCTCCTTAACGAACACATTGAATTCTCAATACTAACTTAAGCATCGGAGTGCCTTTGCAGGTACACTCCCCCCCCTTTTCATACTCTCCACGATTGGACATCTCCTTAGGCAGAAAACTCGGACTTTCCCAAAGCTTATAGATCGGCATTAAAGGAACAACCCGGTGTCGATTCATAGAAGTCGAGCTATCCTCAAGGTATTCATACAAGAACAAAACCCAATTTTAGAAACTCACGAACCAAGTGACTAGGCTTAGTGAGGATTGGGTGATTTCTCTATTCACTACAGGTCTTCAAGATTACCTGAAATGTGAACTACTATTAGCCAAACCAACTTCATATGTTCATGCAGTTTCTTTTGCCAAAATCTATGAATAAAAACAAACAACCAACTCCATATTCAAAATAATGCACAATCATACTCGACCAACCCAATCATCACCCATCTGAAACACCACATATAAGCAGTTCACTACCAATCCTGTACCTTTTACTTAGCCCCAACTACACAATAATACCAAAAATATAACCTTAGACACACCTTTCAAGAAACTTAAAACTACAGAAATCAAAATCAAATGAGAGAAAGGTTTGTGCTATTATTGTGAAGACAAGTGATACATGGGTCATCGATGCAAAACTTTCTACTATTTACTAATTGGTGATGAGAAAATGCAAGAGATCCTACAAGAACCAGAAATAATAATGGTTACACTAATCGAAGAGAGCAATCCGGTGGTCATAACTTCAGTGCAACCTAAGATTAGCTTCACTACTTTTTGGCTCAAAGGTTCTTATAATGGGCAGCAAGTCATGGTTCTGATCGGTGGAGGAAGTTCATACAGCTTCATTAAAGCTACTGTGATGGAGAAACTTAACTTTCCTATCAAACAAACCAGTCCCTTAAAAGTTCTAGTTGGTAACGGGGATGTGATAGGATGTAAAGCTTGTTGTGAAGACATACCCTTGGTAATGCAAGGCTACCCATTCAATGTTAGCACTTTTTTTTTTTTGGAACTCCAAGGGGCTGATATAGTGTTGTAGCTAATGTACTTGAGTTACGTTACAATTCACTATGGGTTATTGACTATGAAATTTATTGTTAATAATGTGCATATCAAGTTGCAAGGGGAGCACCTTCCATAATTTGAAGTACTTAGCAATTGGATGTTTCAGAAAATGATGGCTACCGAAGTGGTCACCACCTTGTACCATTTGAAATTAGTTGCGGGCACCAAAGACAACTTGATTTCTACTCCTACCGATGTGCAGGAAATTTTGGATGAGCATCAAGAGGTCTTTTCAGAACCCACTCAAGTACCACCACACAGGAATAGGGAGGAACACCTTTAGCATTGCAGATCACACTTGCCACACTTGTCGAGCATTAGTTGTTTACTAAGAGATCTAAATTCTTATTTGGTTATACTCAGGTGAACTACATAGGACGTATTGTGTGTGCGGAGGGAGTGAAGGTTAACCCTTCTAAGACTTCGGCTATTCAAGCATGGCCAAAACCTGCCACAATCAAACAACTACGCAAATTTTTTGATTTAACAGGTTATTATAGAAAATTTATGGCCAAATATGCCCATATTACTCATCTACTCACGGAGCTTCTCAAGAAGAATAGCTTTCATTGGGGGATTGAAGCTGACCAGGTCTTTAAAGAATAAAAAAATGTGATGATGCAAACACCAGTGTTAGCATTACCGGATTTTTTAAAAATTTTTACTATATAGACAAATGCATCTCACAGAGAAATTGAGGTTATTCTTTCCCAAAATAGACATTCTCTTGCCTACTTTAGTGAGAAATTGGCACAGAAAATTATATTATCATTGACCTACATCTGCGAGCTTTATGCCATTACCCAAGCAGTAGCCAAATGGTGCTACTATCTATTGGGGCAAAAATTTCTCATTAAAACAGGCCACTAGGGCCTTTAAGAATTGATGAATCAAGTTGTCCTAACTCCAGACCAGCAGTATTATCTTGCTAAGCTCATGGGTTTTGAATTTAACATTGAGTACCGACCAGGACGGCTCAATCAAGTGGTAGATGCACTCTCCCATCATCCTAATTCTGAACTACAGCCAGAGCTTCATAGCCTTACTACGGTCTATATCTCTTTGTTCTCATCCCTCAAAGAGGCTAATCAACAATGCCCCAAGATGCGAAATTTACATCAACAACTCAGAGATGGAAAATTGGGATTAGATTATGGAAAACATAAAGGCCTCCTAGTGTACTAAGGGAAGCTTTAGGTTCCAGATTACTTAGGACTAAGAGACCTACTGTTACATGAGTGACCTATTTTTTGAGTTGGGCATGAAGACTGACGTGCATCGATTTATTAAATAGTGTAACGTCTGTTAATTTACGAAATATGCTCCAGCCAAGCCCCAAGGTATAGTTATAAAAATCAGTTCACCGAAAATTGAAGAATCGGACCTTTATCCGTCAGCACGCACGTAGCTATTTTGAAAAAATGCTGAAGCAAGGATTCAAACCTTGTACCTTAACAAAACCTGAACATGACTCCACCCCTGAGCTAATTGTTTTCTTACTGCATAGTTTGTTTATAATTTTATATATTAAATACCTAGTGCAACTTAAAGAAAGAATTTTTTTTGTTATATATATATATAATTAATTTAAATAAGTTAAATTTA
>NC_029792.2:28349924-28353218 GCF_000816755.2 Arachis ipaensis
AGTATATAAATTTTAAATTTTAATTTTACTATTTTATATTTTTTATTTACGTGAGACTAGTTCTATTGCTTCGACCAGTAAATCACTGGTTAAACCAATGAATCAAAGAACCAGTAATTCAATCGGTTCGATCACCAATTCAGTTCTAACAACTATGCCCCAAGGTTTGCTACAGCCGCTTCCTGTACTAGTGATGAGCGGATATTTTATACACTTTTTGGTATCATTTTCATATAGTTTTTAGCATGTTTTATTTAATTTTTGTTAAGTTTTCATAGGTTTTAGTGTAAAATTCACATTTTTGGATTCTACTTTGAGTTTATGTGTTTTTATACAATTTTAAGTATTTTCTGGCTGAAATTGAGGAGTGATAAACCACTATTTTATGGTTTATATTGTGTTTAATCGAGTGGTTTTTATCAACTCTTTACCCACTTATTCATATAATTTGCATGTTTTACATTTTTCTTCCTGGTTTTGTGATATGATTGAAAACATGCTTCTTTGGCCTTATATTTGCTAATATTAATCCTCTCTTATTACCATTCGATGTCGTGATATGTGCGTGAAGTGATTTCAGGGATTATAGGGCAGGAATGGCTTGGAGGATAGAGAGGAAGCATGCAAAAGTGGAAGGAATACAAGAAGTTGAAGAAATTGTTAAGTTGTCCAGCCTGACCTCTTCGCACTCAAACGGTCATAACTTGAGCTACAGAGGTCCAAATGAGATGGTTCCAGTTGCGTTGGAAAGCTAACGTTCAAGGCTTCGCAAAGATACATAATTTGTCATAGCTGCCCCGAAGCCAGGCGATGCGAACGCGTGGATCACGCAGACGCGTGACCTGGCGAAAACCCAAGCCTTCCATTATTCACTTTTCATAATTTAGATGTAGTTTTTAGAGAGAGAGGTTCTCTCCTATCTCTTAGGATTTAGGATTTTAGGATTTTAGGATTTTAGGATTTCTATTAGTTTAATTCAATTCATCTTCAGTCACAGGTTCAATATTCCTTTTATTTTATATTTCTCTTCTACTTTCAGATACTTTAATGCTTTTATTTGTTGATTACTTAAGTTGCCAAATTGGCTTACGAACCATTCATGTTAGGATTTTCTTTATTTAATATAAATTGAGGTATTTCAGATTTATTACTACCTTTTCCATAGCTAATAATAAGTCATACCTCCCTGCAATTCCTTGAGAAGACGACCCGAGGTTTGAATACTTCGGTTTATAAATTTTATTGGGTTTGTTACTTGTGACAACCAAACGTTTGTACGAAAGGATTTTTTGTTAGTTTAGGAGCTATACTTACAACGTGGTTATATTTGTGAATTTCTTTACCGATAGAAAATCTAGTTCATCAAGGAGCTGGAGCAAAAGTCTGATTCAGAGACAGAGAAAGCACTGCAGATGCTGTCCGGATTTGACCTCCTTGCATTTGAAAGAGCTTTTTTGGAGCTACAGAAATTCAAATGGAGCGTTCTCAACGGCTATAGAAAGATGACTTTCAGAGCTTTTCAGCAATGTATAATAGTCCATACTTTCCTTTAAAATTGAAGGCCCAAAACTGGCGTTCAACGCCAGCCTCTTGCCCCACTCCAGGCATCCAGCGCCCAAAGGAAGAGACCAGCGTCCAAACGCCCAAAGAGGACCCCCCTAGCCAGCGTTCAATGCCTTAGAGGCGTCCTAGCACGTGGATCTCATCAAAGCTCAGCCCAAACACTCACCAAGTGGGCCCCAGAAGTGAATTTTAGCACTAAAAGACTATTTTACCTTCTTAATATAGTCCTTAGTCATTAGTTTAGTATTTAAAGAATTTTACACCTCTCATTAAAGGGAGGACGCACACTTTACACATTAATGATTGTATTTTCTATCAGTATGAGTTTCTAAATCTCCTAGGTTGAAGGGAGGAGCCCTGCTGAGTTTTATGGTTTAATAAAAGTACTACTGTTCTTTCTCAATTCGTGTTTGAATCTTTATTCTAAGATATATCTTCGTTCTTCATCAATCTGAATGCGTTGAACTGGCATTAGGTTATCACATTCTACATGGGTTCAGAGTGAGTCTTTTATCGGACAATGATGAACCACCAACTTGATTATACATCTCTTAGACAGCTAATCCACGACTTCGTTGGGGACTTCTTGAGACACCAGTTCAGCCGAAGTATAGGGAGATTAGAGTCTCTGTGGTTGAGGCTAGAACCCAAATACATAGTATCCTCTGATCCGGAAGATTCAACCTTGTCTGTGGCATTTTGAATAGGATCACCAAGGAGAATGAACTGCAGGAGCTTCACCTTCAATCAGACTGGATCCGCAATGACCCTGGGGTTTAGATCTGGAGGAGTATTGGTGGCTGCTCAAACCAGCGTCAATCACATATAGCCTGCCATAGAAAAAATCATTCACAATTGAAGAAGACAGTAAGACCAGAGTTAATCTAGAAGGACAAAGCATCTCCAAGTCTTAACCATCTTCTTACCACTGCTTATAATTAAACCTTGTAATTCCATCTTTATTCCTTTTATGCTTTTAACCAAATCCAACAACTCTTCTACTTGCCTGACTAAGATATGCAAGATAACCATAACTTGCTTCAAACCACAATCCTCGTGGGATCGACCCTGACTCGCTCAGGTATTACTTGGACGATCCAGTGCACTTGCTGGTTCAGTTGGCGCCGTTGTCGGAGATTGTTCGAGTTTGGACAACTGACGGATTATCTTGTTCCTTAGATTAGGTATTATCTTTAATTTTGTTAGAGTCTTTTATTTTTTTTTTTTCTTTTTTTTCAAAAAATCAAAAACTTTTTCAAAAAAAAATTCTTTTCTTTATTTAATCTTTGTTTCTGGTTTGAGTCTTTTGTTTGTGTTCTTGGTTGAATTTTCGAATTCTTTGAGTCTCTTTTCAAAAAATTTTCAAAATTAGTGTCTTTTGTTTGAGTCTTGTGTCAATCTTTAAGTTTGGTGTCTTCTTGTATATTTTCTTTAATTTTTGGAAAATAGTGTTCTTGGTTTTTAAATTTTTTAAGTTTGGTGTCCTTTGCATGTTCTTATTTTCTCTGAATTCTGAGTTTTGTTCTTGGTGTTCTTCTTGATCTTCAAAGTGTTCTTATTTTTCTTCTTATTTTGATCTTAAAATTTTTAAGTTTGGTGCCTCTTTATGTTTTTTTCTCAATTTTTGAAAATTAGTCTTCTTAGATCTAAAAATTTTATGTTTTGGGTCTTTTTGTTGTTTTTCTCTTTCCTCATTAAATTAAGAAATTAAAAAAATAGATTTTCTATCTT
>NC_029792.2:28354338-28382406 GCF_000816755.2 Arachis ipaensis
TTATTTTAATTATTTTAATTTTAAATTATTATCTTATCTTATCTTAGTTTTCAAATTTCAAAATCAAATCTTTTCAAAATTCCAATCTTTTCAAAAATCATATCTTTTTCAAAATCTTATCTTAGCTTTTTATCTTTCTTTAAAATTCAGAAATCTTATCTTATCTTATTTCAAATTTCAAATTTCAGATTTTAAAAATTAAACCTTTTCAAAATTTGAACTTCAAATTTTAAAATTCAAATTTTAAAATTCAAAATTCAAAATTTAATTTTCAAATTTCAAAATTTAAATTTCAAATCTTTTTAATTTAAAAACTTATCTTCTCTTAACTTCCTTATCTTATCTTTCTTACCTAACTTATCTTTTCTTTTCTATCTTATCTTCTTTTAAGTTTTAAAATTAAATTTTTTTCAAATCTTTTTAATTCTTATCTTATCTTCTTGACTTTTTCAATTATTTTTAAATTCTAATCTTCTTTCTTATCTTGTTTTTAAATCTTTCTTAATTAATTACTTGTTTTCTTTCTCTTCTTTTTCAGAACTTCCTAACTAATTCTTCTCTCTCCTATTTTCGAAAATTCTCTTCTATCTCTCTCTTCTATTTTCGAAAATTCATTATTTAATTTTCAAATATTTTTAATTAATTAACTTATATTTTCAAATTTCATAAATAAATAAAACAAAAACAAAAATATTTTAATTCTTGTTTATCTTTTCTACTTCTAATTCTTCTCCTCTCTTTATTCGAATTCTTCTTCTCCTTCTTCTATCTCCATTCTTCTTTCTCTTCTTTCTTCCATCTCACAGGGAGTCCTCTGTTCTTGAACATAGAGCTCCCATTCTCCTCTTTCCTTGGTTTCTTCTTTTCTTGTTTATGACCAGGAATAGGGATAAAGAACTTCTCTTTAATCTTGATCCTGAACCTGAGAGGACTTTAAGGAGAAGCTTACAACAAGTTAAAGCACAACACTCCAGAAGAAACCTCTCAGAAAATTTCGAACAAGAAGCTGAAGACATGGCCGAGCCTAATCAAGAAGGAGAGGTAAGAAAGGTTCTTGGTGACTTCCCCATGCCTACCTCTGACTTTTATGGCAGAAGTATCTCTGTATCTGCCATTGGAGCTAACAACTTTGAGCTTAAGCCTCAGTTAGTCTATCTTCTGCAATAGAATTGTAAGTTCCATGGACTTCCACTGGAAGATCCACATCAATTCCTGTCAGAATTCTTGCAAATATGTGATACTGATAAGACCAATAGAGTGAATCCTGAGGTCTACAAACTTATGCTCTTTTCCTTTGCTGTAAGAGACAAAGCTAAGATATGGTTGGATTCTCAACCAAAAGAGAGTTTAGACTCTTGGGAAAAGCTGGTCAATGCTTTCCTGGCCAAATTCTTTCCTCCTCAGAGGATGAGCAAAATCAGAGTGGAAGTTCAAACCTTCAGACAAAGAGAAGGTGAATCCCTCTATGAAGCTTGGGAAAGATACAAGCAACTAATCAGGAGGTGTCCTCCTGACATGCTCTCAGAATGGTCTATCCTATGAATTTTCTATGAAGGTCTGTCTGAGATGTCCAAAATATCATTGGACAGCTCTGCAGGTGGATCACTCCACTTAAAGAAAACGCCTACAGAAGCAAAAGAACTCATTGAGATGGTTGCAAATAACCAATTCATGTACATGATGGGAAGCAGAAGCTGGTGAATTAAAAATTTATTAAAATGGTTACGTTGCAAGTATAGTTCTTAACTCACCGAAAATCTGCCTATCAATTTAAAAATATGTCACAGAGAGTTTAAATTAAAATTACTGGGAGTTTTAAGTCCCAGGTCGTCTCCCAACGAGTTGCAGAAAAGTGTGTTGTTTTATTAGTCAGATGTTCCAAGAAGTTGAGCTAAGTAATTTGGAATTTAAATTGAGGAATTTTAAATAATATAAATAAAAGCCTTGACTGAGAATTGATTAGTTAGAATCTCTATCATTGATGGAGTGATTTTTTTTAAGATTGATTTATAATTAACGGTTACTCTGTTTGGTTATCCTTTACTAGGTAAGGGAAAGTCAAACAAGTTGGAATGCCAGATCTGTTCACGAGTTGCAACCCACTTAGTTCAAAGGGATTGGCGTTGGTGACAGGATATCAATCCAACATTTAACCCAACTACAAATTTCTCCTTCAATCCTTCCAACTCAAGAGTTCCTTTTAATCAACTCCCCATCAAGTAAGGAAACTACTCACGCATTGTAAATAAAGAATCCATGGCACATGAAAGGGAATTAAAAGAAGACATGATTATTGGAATTGAAATTGAATTCTATAAAATAGTGGTTTATCAACCTCCCCACACTTAAACATTAGTATGTCCTCATGCTAAATTGAAGGAGACAAGGAAATGACTATGAACATGTAGAAACTCATGAAATGCAATGCAATCCTACATCTATAAATCAATGCAACTATATAATTATTGTCCACTTGATCAAAAGTAAATAAGTCCTTCAAAACAATTACAAATCAAATTCCACTAATTCTATTATTATACAATAAAACCGATAAAAGTGCAAGAAGATAGCTTATGAAAGCAGGAAACATGAAAATTCAAGCATTGAACCCTCACTGATAATGTATGTACGCTCTAATCTCTAGTGTATAGGGTAATCACTCTATTCTTCTCTAGTCATGTTTTCTAACTTTTGTTTTTCTCCTAACCAATCAACAACAGTTAATATACCAATGCAAACATCATGAGGTCTTTTCAGGGTTGTAATGGGGCCAAGGTGCAGGTAAGGGTATAGATATGGCTAAGTGAGCTTTATAAATTGAATCTTTAATTAACCTAAGCTCTCACCTAATATACATATATTCTATATACTTTTAAATTCATGCCTAGCTACCCATAATTCCCTTTTTCAACCCATACTCATGTTTCAACTTTGTAATTTAATTCTATCATATGTGCATTGATCTTTGAATTCTGAATTTAACATTGGGGTAATTTTGTCCCCTTATTTATTTGTTTATCATAAATTTTTTTTCTTTTTTTTTTTTGAATTGAAATAAATAAAGCTTATCGACGCACATAGATTTTTTATTCTTATAGTTTCACATGAATAGGTATCCAAATTCCCTTTAAATTTTCATGACATATCCCCTTAACACACAATTCTATCTTAAGCTAACCAAAGATTCAATTTGGGATATGCAATTTTGTTTTTCAGCTTAAGGTTAGTAATGTGGTAAAATATAGAACAAATGGGGTTTTAAAGGCTCAAAGTGGTTAACAAGGGTAATTGAAAAGGGTAGGCTTGATTTGGATAAGTGAGTTTAAACAAATAATGGCCTCAATCATGTGCAAGCATGTAAATATAATAAATATTGGACATATAAGATAAAACAAAATATAGATTACAATCATAGAGAAGTAAACACACAAGAATAAAATAATTATGGTTAAATAATGTAACCATACATAAAGGCTCAAATCTTTCACAGGTTGTGTGTTCTTTAGCTCAAACATCATGTTCCAAATACAACTCAAGCAGATTTATCATAAAAATTTTGAAAAATTAGTGAAAGTTTATTCCAAAGATAGATTTTTAAAAGAAATTTATTGTCTTTTCAATCAAGTAGAACACGCATGCAACTATTCTAACCTATGCAATTTATTCTATTCTATAAAAGAAAGAAAATCTAACTAAAATATCCTAATTATTGGTGTACAGAGAAGAGAATTTACCTCCGAAAGTCAGGTACTGACCAACCTCCCCACACTTAAGGCTTTGCATCGTCCTCGGTGCCATCTGTCAGGAACAGGGGTGGGCTGGTGGCAATATCTCCACAGTCGGGACCATCATGGCTCCCGGTGCTGGTAAAAGAAGTGGAGTCCAGAGTGTCTGAGTCCTTGAATTTGCCCATGATCAGCTCCTTGAGGTATGTGAATCGGCGCTTGTTACGGCGCTCTCTCATCTTAGCTTTCTGTTCATGCCGATCCAACTTTTCAAGTAACTGCTGGAGCAATTTCTTAGTGGTAGATGCTTGTGGTGTTGAAGAAGGAATATCTTCAACTGGCTCAGTAGGCTGGCTTGTAGTGGCTGCTGAAAGTCTGAGGTATTTCCCGTTAGGGACATATTGATCATCCCGTGGAAGCATGGCTTTGGTGTCCCCAGCTCTGTAGGAGACCCCGGCTGCTGAAACAAGATCTGAGACCAGGGCGGGGAAAGGTAGGTTGCCCACGATTTGTACATGCTCCATAACATTCCGGATATGTCTTGAGAGATTCAGAGGTTGGTCTGTAAGGATGCACCATAGTAGAACAGTCATGTCTGCAGTGAAGGAGAACTCATGAGTGCTCGGAAAGACGTAATGGGACATGACCTGTGCCCATACGCGAGTCTCCAAGGTAAGTGCGGAAGCCAAGATTCCCTTAGGGCGGGTACGGTGGTAGCCATAGATCCAACGGCTGCCAGGTAATGCAATGACTCCGAGAATAGAGTCCCAGTCAAATTGGTATCTCTGGCGCTGAAGGGTGGCTTCTTGAAAAGCGTCCATTCCTACTGGAAAAGAGGGAAGACTCAGAGCTTGCTGGATGACCTCTTCTGTAATGGGCACTTGCTTCTGCCGGACATAAATAGACTGCAGGGTCGGTATGTAGAAGTTGGAGTAGAACTCAACTACCCAAGAAAGATTGACCTGCCTTGGCTGTCTCCGTAGGAAACCCCATTGTCTTCGTTCAATTTGCGGCTCAACAAAGGTAGCAATATTGGACGAGAGGATAAGAAGGTATTCATTGTTGTAGTTCCTTTCTGCTAGGATAGGGAACATCTGCTCACAGTAGCGATTGGAAAATCGCGCAGCGTCCTTCGCTGGAAAGGCTTTCTCCTTTTCATCAACCTTTATTATCCTCTTAACTCTTTTTGTTGAGGGCTTGACTGCGGTGGAAGAAGGCTCTGCCACTAATGTTCTTTTAGTTCCTCTTCTTGCTGGTGGTTTGGAAGTAGCTTTCTCTTTTCCTTTCTTGGTGGCCATCCTGAAAGAAGGGCAGAGAAAGTAAATTAAATTCAAAGAGATATACAGCAAGGAAGGAAACAGAAAAGAGGGTGATGGATGCACATTAAGGTATGCTGACATTAACACATGCTCGTGAGTACGTGTGAAAAGCCAACGATGGAAAATAGCTAGTGCATATAAAGACAAATGAATGCAAGGTGTTTATTGGCATGCTGGTGACGAATGGATTTTTGACGGTTTAGAAATTCACCAATAAAATCTCGTTGTAAAGTATAGTTTCTAAACCAATCACTAATCCTTTCATACAAAAAGTTGTTTGTCACTAGTACAAACCCCTAAAAGTTATAAACCGAAGTATTGGACCTCGGGTCGTTCTCCCTAGGAATTACAATAAAGTGTCTTGTTATTGGTTATGAGTTATTTTGGGGTTTTGGATAAGAAGCATGAAAAGTAAATGGCAATGGAAATAAACTAACAACTATAAAAGGCTCTTGGTAAGGTGTGAGAACTAGAAGTCCTATCCTAGTTATCCTTCTCAATTGTGATGAGAATTGTTCATTGCTACCACTTAGTTAACCCTTACTAATTAAAGGAGAGTCAAGTGGATGAATCAATTTGATTCCTCAAGTCCTAATTAACTCCTAAAGGGGAGACTAGCTTTAGAGGCATTCAAATCAATTATCAATCTCTAATTGTCAATCAACAAAGGAATTAGACAACTCAAGAGTCACTAATCACTCTACCTAGGCCAAGAGGAACAAAACCTATACGAAAATCCAACCGAGCATTTCATCAAACACTTGGAAGGCACACAAGAAAAGTATAGTCAATCACAACAAGAATGAGTTCTAACTACAATTGAATACAAAGAATCAACAACAACAACCAAGGAAATCACAATTATCATGAATTACCTCAAATTGCATTATTGAAAGAAAATAAAGAGAACAAGAGTATCATGATTACAAAACCTAGAAACAAAATAAGAGAAATTACAACAAGAGAATAGGGATAGAGAGAAGAACCAAAGTGTAGCAATCATCAATTGAAGGTAAAAGTAGAAGGGGACTTGAATTAAACCTAGAACTATGAGATCCTAATCTAACCCTAATTCCTAATCCTAATTCTAGAGAGAAGAGAGAGCTTCTCTCTCTAAAACTCTAAACTAAAAGTGATTATTGGTCAAAAAGTGATGATAATGATGATGATGCCTTCCCCTTAATCCTTCATCCTTTTATTCCTTTCCCTTAGCAATTTGGCGCCAAAAATGGGTTCAGAAACCCTCTCAAATCGCCAGGCACGTGTTGCATTAGTGAGGTCATGTGCCCTCATCGACGCGTGCGCGCACGGTACGCGTGCGCGTCCCTGGCTAATTCTGCGATGTGCGCGCGAGCGCCTTGTGCGCGTGCGCGTGCATGGCTGACTTTGCTTCTTTGACTTTTTATGCTTCTCTCCACTTGTATGCTTCCTTCCTTGCTTCCTTTGATCCATGCCTAGCCTATTTCAATCCTGGAATTACTAGCAAACACATCAAGGCATCTTATGGAATCAAAGAAGAACTAGAATTCATCAAAATAAGGCTTAAAGAGCATGTTTTTACACTTAATCACAAACATGGGAGAGACAACAAAATCATGCTAATTCCTAGGCTAAATGTGACAAAAGGTTATCAAAATACTCTAAATTCAATGCAAAACAAACCGTCAAATTGGGGTTTGTCAGCTGGCAAAGGGCATGAGTAGCATAGACCAAGCAATACTTTGTAACAAACCATCACGTTTGTATTGACAATTAAATTCAATTAATAAAATAAGAAGGAGAATTTGTGAAAAGCAAGCATTGAATAGTAGAGTAAAGTAATGTAGAAAAGTGCATAGTGCTATATGGGCTTTTTCACAAACACATGGCATGCATGTTAAACAAGATATAAAAAGTATGAAATTGAACATGCAAGCAATCCCTTAAAATAATAATAATTGTCAAATAAATTGTAACAAGTCACAAGCATATAATGAGGGATAATGACTCAAAAAAATTTTTCTAACACCATGTAAAAAGGGAAAAGAAGAATAAAGAAAATAGGAATAATTAAAAGAAGAAGAAAAGAAAAAGAAAATACATGTAGAACAATAAAAAAATGATAGAAAAAGAAAGAAGGAAGAAGAAGGTAAAACCTTGTTAATGGAGGAGAGAGAGAGAGTGAAAGGTGAGATAGAAAGGGGAAGGGAGAAGGAAGAAAGAAGGAGGGAAAAGAAAAATTAGGATTTGGAAGAAAGAAAGATAAGATAATTTGGCAATTTAGGTTGAGCTGTGTGGCGCATGCGACGCGGCCGTGTGGGGCACGCGTTCGCGTGGATGCGCATCAGGTAAGAAGATGCGATCGCGTCAGTCACGCGGTCGCGTGACCCGTGTTGCGCTGCTGGCGCGAGTGCAGCCTCGCTCCAGCACAACTCTCTGTTCAATTTATTTTAATAGCCAAAATTGGGTGACGCGATCGCGTGGGTCACGCGATCGCGTGAGTGTGCGTTAGAAAATAATTGACGCGGCCGCGTCGGCGACGCGGTCGCGTGACAAGGATTGTGCTTCCAGTACCAATCCAGCACCACTCTCGCACAATATAGCATTGTGCACCCTTTTACGTCGAAAATGCAGGGCACGCGGCCGCGTAGGGCACGCAGTCGCGTGGGAGGCTATGATTCCCAGGCGACGCGGTCGCGTGGGGTAATTTGTGCCATTGGCACGACTCCAGCGCTGCTCCTGCGTAACTTTCTGTTCATTTTTATTTTTCTTTACTCCCCCTGCCACGCGGACGCGTCGCTGGTGCGATCGCGTCGTGCGGCGAGAAAAAAAATTTTTTTTAAGGAAAGATAAAGACATGCAAATGAAAGAGCACGAAAGCACTAATAAAGAGAGGAGTTATTAAGGAAGAAAAACTAAAAGTGAAGAAAAGAACGATCATACCGCGGTGGGTTGTCTCCCACCAAGCACTTTGCTTTAACATCCGTAAGTTGGATGCTCCACTAGCTCAATCTGTTGCTATGTGGGGATCTTCCAAGTGGAGGATCTCAAGCTGTTGCAACTTTATGGATTATCCCATGCTTCTTCATCAATCCTGTTAGTCTCCTGTTACAAAAATGGGTGCCTTGATCGCTCACGATCGCTCGTGGTGATCCAAAGCGGCATATAATATGGTTTCTCATAAAGGAAACAACAGTGTTAGCATCATCAGTGCGGGTAGGAATTGCTTCCACCCATTTGGAAACATAATCCACAGCTAGCAATATATGAAAATATCCGCTAGAATTTGGAAATGGACCCATGAAGTCAATGCCCCAAACATCAAAAATTTCACAGAAAAGCATATATTGTTGAGGCATCTCATCCCTCTTGGATATGTTACCAAATTTCTGGCATGGGTGACAAGATTTACAAAACTCAACAGCATCTCTAAAAAGAGTAGGCCACCAGAATCCGCAGTCTAAGATCTTTCTAGTTGTTCTTTGAGGGCCAAAATGTCCTCCACTCTCAGATGAGTGACAGGCCTCTAAAATGGACTGGAATTCTGATTGAGGCACGCAACGTCTAATTATCTGGTCAGAGCCACATCTCCATAAATATGGGTCATCCCATATATAATATTTAGACTCACTTTTCAGCTTGTCTCTTTGATGTTTAGAAAATGTGGAGGAAATGTGCGGCTAACTAAATAATTAGCAACAGGTGCATACCAAGGGACTACCTCAGATACTGCTTGTAGGTTATCAAAAGGAAAATTATCATCTATAGGAGTAGAATCATCCTTAATATGTTCAAGGCGACTCAACTGGTGAAAGTGGGTAGTGATCCTTACGAGTAGCTTGGTTGAGACGCCTGTAATCAATGCAGACTCTCCAAGCATTCTGAACTCTGGTTGCTATGAGCTCTCCATGCTCATTCTTCACGGTAGTGACTCCGGACTTCTTGGGCACCACTTGTACTGGGCTTACCCATTCACTGTCTGAAATGGGATATATAATACCGGCTTCCAATAGTCTGGTCACTTCCTTTTTGACAACTTCCAAGATGGTGGGATTCAATCTCCTTTGTGGTTGACGGACAGGTCTTGCTCCCTCTTCTAAAAATATTCTGTGCTCGCATACTTGAGGGTTAATTCCTACTATGTCTGCCAAACTCCACCCAATTGCCTTTTTATGCTTCCTCAGTACATCAAGTAACTGCTCTTCTTGTTGAGAAGTTAGTTCCCTTGCAATAATAACCGGAAGCTTCTGCTCATCCTCAAGATAATCATATTTGAGATGTGGAGGGAGAGGTTTCAATTCTAACTTTTGATCGTGGGCAGGCTCTGGATTATCTGGGGCTTGTGAAAATGGTGAAGTGCCCTCACTGTCAGTTAAGAGGGTCCCCACACTTGGGCCTTGTCCAGTGTGCCTCTCTTCAAACTCTTCTTTTTGAACTTCAGCCACACTTTTGTCTATGACATCACACTGGAAGATAGAACGATCTTCTGGGGGGTTGTCAATGACTCCATTCAGATTGAAGATCACTATGCGGCCATCTATTTCAAAGGAGTATGTTCCTGAAAAAGCATCCAATTTGAATTTTGATATTTTCAGGAATGGTCTTCCAAGTAGGATTGATGATGGCTTATCTGAATCATTATGGGGCATCTCCAAGATATAAAAATCAGTGGGAAATATGAGCCCTTTAATGTTCACCAAAACATCTTCAGCAACTCCAGCCACTGTAATAATGCTTTTATCTGCTAACACAAAACGAGCTGCCGACCTTTTTAAGGGAGGGAGCCTTAAAACATCATATATGGACAAAGGCATTATACTGACACATGCTCCTAAATCACACATGCAATCATAAATTACTACACTACCAATAGTACAACTAACTATGCAAGGACCTGGATCACTACATTTTTTAGGTAATCCTCCTATTAAAGCAGATATAGAACTACCTAAAGGAATAGTTTTTAATTGATTAATTTTGTCTTTATGGATACAAAAGTCTTTTAGAAACTTTGCATATTTAGGTACTTGCTAAATAACATAAAAAAGGGGAACAGTTACCTCAACTTCGGTGGTCCTTGGTTTTTCCTCAGGTGAGGTGCTCGGTAAGGTTGATTTTGCTGCCTGTTGTTGTTATTATTCCACCTCTGATTTCCCTGATTATCTCTGCCTCCCCTATTATTGTTGTCCCTCCAATTTTGGTTTGAATTGTCCTGCCATCCATGGTTATTATTTCCACTTTGACTGTACCCTTGGTTGGGGCGGTCATAGAAGTTGTGAGTGGATGCCACCATGTTGTCTTCTTGTTGGAGCTGCGGGCATTCATCAGTGTAATGGCTGTAATCAGCACAAATTCCGCAAATTCTTTGTAGAACTAGTTGTTGGTTTTGCTGCGGTTGAGTTTGCTGAGCTTGTTGATTCAACTGCATTTGCTTCAGCAGGTTGGTCATCTCACAGATGCTTTGATTTAGAGCAGCAGTCTCTATGCCAGAAGATACTTCTGCAACGACTTTTGAACGGCCTTGCTTCTGTCTATGGTTCCGAGTAGATTCAGCTAAATCACTGATCAATTGCCAAGCTTCATCGGTGGTCTTGTACTTCTTCATAGACCCATTGCTGGCACTTTCCAATATGGTCTTATCTTGGGGCCTCACACCTTGTGTGATATAGCTGAGTAGCACGATCTTGTCAATCATGTGGTGGGGGCATACTTCCAGAATATTATTGAAGTGCTCCCAGTATTCAAAGAGAGTCTCATTGTCATCCTGAACAATTGTAGAGATATCCTTCCTCAGTTTATCAGTAACTTCAGATGGAAAGAATTTCTCCAGAAACTCCTTTCTGAGTGTATCCCAATTGGATACATTTGCTATAGGTTGAGTGTAGTACCACACTCTTGCTTTTCCCTCAAGAGAGAACGGAAAAGCTTTCAGCAGAATTGAAGTTTCATCAGTGCCATCACGCCTGACAGTAGAACAGGCTGCCTGGAAATCTCTCAAGTGCTTGATAGGCTCTTGAGCAGGTAGGCCATGAAACTTGGGCATCAAATTTAACAGTGCGGTCTTTATTTCAAAATCCGTAGCTACCGCTGGATGAGGCGCTTGAAACGGTTGCATTGTAAAATCAGGAGCTCCTTCTTCCTGAATGGTAACTCTTCTAGCTGCCATGTTTTCTGCACGTAAAACAACCGAATCAGTAAAACGTGGGCTGGTTTTTTCCTCAAATTCACTTTCAGATCCGCCCTCAGAGCGGGCTAACCTATGCTGTTTTCGCCTTATTCGTGAAATTGTTCTTTCAATTTCAGGATCGAATATTAGCAAGCGCGGATCAGGAAGTGAACGTGTCATTTGACGGAAGAAACATGCAGCTCATAGTAGTAAAATTAAATAAAATGCAAATAAATAAATTCTAATTAATAAAATTAGCACTCTATTGCAACTCCCCGGCAACGGCGTCAAAAATTGATGGGAAGCAGAAGCTGGTGAATTAAAAATTTATTAAAATAGTTACGTTGCAAGTATAGTTCTTAACTCACCGAAAATCTGCCTATTAATTTAAAAATATGTCACAGAGAGTTTAAATTAAAATTACTGGGAGTTTTAAGTCCCAGGTCGTCTCCCAACGAGTTGCAGAAAAGTGTGCTGTTTTATTAATCAGATGTTCCAAGAAGTTGAGCTAAGTAATTTGGAATTTAAATTGAGGAATTTTAAATAATATAAATAAAAGCCTTGACTGGGAATTGATTAGTTAGAATCTCTATCATTGATGGAGTGATTTTTTTTAAGATTGATTTATAATTAACGGTTACTCTGTTTGGTTATCCTTTACTAGGTAAGGGAAAGTCAAACAAGTTGGAATGCCAGATCTGTTCACGAGTTGTAACCCACTTAGTTCAAAGGGATTGGCATCATAAAAGTATCTGAATGACAAAATTGAACATAACAAAGAACATGGAAGAATAAAACCAAGTTAAGAGAACAAACTAGAATGATGAAGTCTTGATGAGGAAATAACTCTTCTCAATGTTCCAATGCTAAGACCAATTGAAAATTAAAATTCTAAAAACTAGAGAGAAAAACCTAAGAGAGTGAAAAAAAAACTAGATCTAAAACTACTGAATGAATGTGTGTTGTTTCTGCATATTCTCTGACTCTAGTCTGCTGTTCCGGGCCGAGAACTGGGCCGAAATAAGGTCCAAAATCGCCCCCAGCGAATCCTGCAGATTATGCAGATCGCACATGTCACGCGATCGCGTCATCCATGCGGACGCGTCGCTTGCGCTTTTTTCTCTCCACGCGTTCGCGTCATCCACGCTACCGCGTCACTTGCGCTTTCCAATTCGCGTGGCCGCGCAAGCCATGTGGTCGCGTCACTGCGATTTGCGCTCCTTCGCGCGGTCGCGTGAGCCATGCGACCGCGTCACTTCTCGCTGGTTATCTCCTCAAATTCTTGTGTTCCTTCCATTTTTGCTAGCTTCCTCTCCAATCTCCATCTCATTCATGCCCTATAAAGCCTGAAACACTTGACATACAGATCACGGTATCGAATGGAATAAAGGAGAATTAAAATTAAATAATTAGAGTCTCTAGGAAGCAATTTTCAAACATGTACTAAATTTAGGAAGGAAATCTAAATGCATGTTAAATTGATGAATAAGTGGGTAAGGATCATGACAAAACCACACAATTAAACACAATATAAACTATAAAATAGTGGTTTATCAGTACACCTCTGAGAAAAATCCTGTGAACAATGGGGTCTCTCAGAAGAAAGGAGTTCTTGAAGTTGATACTCTGAATGCCATATTGGCTCAAAACAAGACCTTAACCCAGCAGGTCAATATGATCTCTCAACATTTGACTGGAATGTAAGCTGCAGCTGGCAGCACTCAGGAAGCTTCTTCTGAAGTAGAAGCTTATGATCCTGATCAACCCACCATGGAGGAGGTAAATTACATGGGAGAACCCTATGAAAACATCTACAATCCTTCATGGAGGAATCATCCTAACCTTTCATGGAAGGATCAATAGAAGCCTCAGCAAGGCTTCATTAATAATCAAGGTGGAAGAACCCAGAATAGGTTCAACAATAGGCCACCATTCCCCTCTTCTCAAGGGAATATGGAGACTCCTAAGCAGAGCCTTTCTGACTTAGCCATTCTAGTCTCCAGCCTCTCTAAGACCACTCATAGTTTCATAACTGAGACAAGGTCCTCCATCAGAAATTTGGAGGTACAAGTTAGTCAACTAAGCAAGAGGATCCCTGAGATCCCTCCTAACATTCTTCCAAGTAACATTGAAGTGAACCCAAGAGAAGAGTGCAAGGCCATCACCACTGAGGTTGAGGCCGAATCTGGAGAGACTGGGAAGCCATTGTAACACCAGTGAGGAAGATCTCACTGGGCGTTCAACGCCCAAAATGGCTAAGAGCCTGGTGCTAAACGCCAGTGAGGAAGCCCTCACTGGGCGTTCAACCCCCCAAGAGGCAAGGAAGCTGGTGTTGAACGCCAGCCAGGACATCCCTGCTGGGCATTCAACGCCCAAAATAGTAAAGAAACTGGCATTTAACACCATTCAGCATGGGCATTCAATGCCCAAAGAGCCATCAGAACTGGCGTTGAACGCCAGTAATGGCACACCCTCTGAGTGCTCAATACCTACTCAAGAAATCCCTACCCAAGAACTAAAGGAAGCCAAGGCTCATATAGAGACCATAGAGGTTCCTTTGCATGCACTTCTGCAATGCATGAGTTCTGATGAACACTCATTCTCTGATGAGGATGAAGACACTAGGGAAGAGAAAGTTGCTCGGTACCTAGGAGCTCTATTGAAGCTGACTGCCAAGCTATTTTGTACAAAGCCTTTGGAGACACTAGGGAAGAGCAAGTTGCTCGGTACCTAGGAGCTCTTATGAAGCTGAATGCCAAGTTATTTCGTACAAAGCCTATGGAGTAAGAACCTCCATTGCTTTCCAAAGAACTCCATGCTTTGGTTCAGCAGAAGCTACCTCAGAAGCTTCCAAATCCTGGACGTTTCCTGATTCCTTGCACCATAGGCACCATAACCTTTGAGAAGGCTCTGTGTGGCCTAGGATCAAGCATAAACCTCATGACACTCTCTGTAATAGAGAAGCTGAAAATCTTTGAGGTACAAGCTGCAAACATCTCATTAGAGATGGCAGACAAGTCAATGAAGAAACCATATGGCTTAGTAGATGATGTCTTGGTAAAGGTTGAAGACCACTACATCCTTGTAAACTTCATAGTCTTGGATACTGGGGAAGATGAGGATGAATCCATCATCCTTAGAAGACCTTTCCTAGCCACTTCCAATGCTATCATTGATGTAGCTAAGGGAGAATTGATTCTACAACTAGGGGAGGATCACAACTTGTTCAAGATGCCTCATCCCAACTCTCCCTCTAAGATAACTGTGTAACACTTAGTGTTCCAAACATCTCTTTCAGTGTAGAGCTTTACTAAGCCCCCAAACATCAATTCTAAGTTTGGTGTTGGGCAGCCATTAACAAGCACTGAGAACAAAGGTATTAAGAAGAAAGTACCTAAAGGATGGAGGGACAAAAAAGTCCCCACTGAAGGCCTCTCACCTGGCATGAGAGTTGTCTTCACCAAGAAACCAGCCATACCACATACAGTGAGTCGTATCCCGTCTCTAGAGCATGTAGAGCTCATTCATGAGAAGACAGAAAGAAAGTTCACTGTAAGGGGCAAAATTCTAAGCCCATATTCACCTCCGTAAGGAGCTAACCGTCAAGCTAATGACGTTAAAGAAGCGCTTGTTGGGAGGCAACCCAAACTTAATTAATTATTTCTATTTTCTTTCATTTTATTTTTCTTTAAGTTATTTTTTTAGGTTTATGATCATGTGCAACAGTCAGAACAGAGACAGAAAAAAGTTCAGCAGTGAAAACAGAACACTCTGGATGGAGTGTTGCTGGCATTGAACGCCAGCCAGGGAGCAGACCCTGGGCATTCAAACGCCAATACAGAGGGCAGGGAATATGAATTCCTTAACCTCTCAAGACCAGTGGGTCTCACAGCATCTTTACTTACCCCACTTCTTCCTTCTTTTTTTCACACTTCCCCATACACTCTTCCCTATAAACCCTAGCCCAATCACATCCATATCACTTCCCCAAATCCATCATAACTCCCACCAACCTCCACCCACTTCAAAATCAAATTTCCCTCCCATTTACCCCACCCATGACCAAACCTACCCTACCCCCCTCCTATAAATACCCCTCATTCTAATCCTTCATACACACACCTCTCATACACATCAAAACCCCCCTTGGCCGAACCACTCTCTCCCTCCATCTCCTTCTATTTTCTTCTTCTTCTACTCCATTCTTCTCTTTTCTTTATTTTTGCTCGAGGATGAGCAAAGCTTTTAAGTTTGGTGTGGGAAAAGTGTTGCTTTTTGCTTTCCATTATCACTTATGGCACCCAAGGTTGGAGAATTCTCTAGAAATAGGAAAGGAAAGGCAGTAGCCGCCACTTCTGAATCTTGGGAGATGGAGAGATTCATCACCAAAGTCCGCCAAGACCACTTCTATGAATTAGTGGCAGAGAAGAAGGTGATCCGTAAGGTCCCTTTCAAGCTCAAGAAGAATGAGTATCCGGAAATCCGAAGAGAGATCCGGAGAAGAGGTTGGGAAGTCCTAACCAATCCCATCCAAGAAGTTGGGATCTTAATGTTGCAAGAGTTCTATGCTAATGCATGGGTCACAAAAAACCATGACATTAGTATGAACCCAAATCCCAAGAATTGGAGCACCATGGTCCGAAGGAGAATCTTATATTTTAGCCCGGAAAGTGTGAAGTTAGCGTTCAACTTGCCTTTGATGCAAGGAGACCTACATCCTTACACTAGGAGAGTCAACTTTGATCAGAGACTGGATCAAGTGCTCTCAGACATCTATGTGGAAGGAGCACAGTAGAAAAGGGATTCCCAAGGCAAATCCATTCAACTAAGAAGGCTTGACCTCAAGCTCGTAGCTAGAGGATGGTTGAAATTCATCCAATGCTCTATCATCCTCACTAGCAACCGATCGGAAGTGACTATTGAAAGAGTCATCATGATCCATTACATCATGATTGGAAGTGAGGTGGAAGTACATGAGGTAATCCCTCAAGAATTGTACAAGACAGCTGAGAAGCCTTCCCCCAAAGCAAGGGTTTAGGGTTTAGGGTTTAGGGTTTAGGGTTTAGGGTTTAGGGTTTAGGGTTTAGGGGCATTCTCACACCTCATTTGTCTTCTATGCAATTCAGCTGGAATTGTCATAGAGGGAGATATCTCCATTGAGGAGGACAAGCCCATCACTAAGAAGAGGATGGAGCAAACTAAAGAGCATGCACATAAGCCTGTGCAGCTGCCTCAGCATGAGATCCCTGAGATGCCTCAAGGGATGTACTTTCCTCCTTAAAGCTATTGGGATCAATTGCATACTTTTGTGGGAGAATTAACCTCTAACATGAATCAGTTGAGGATGGAGCATCAAGAGCATTCCACAATCCTCAATGAAATTAGAGAAGACCAAAGGGCTATGAGAAAAGAACAACAAAGACAAAGGAGTGACATTGAAGAGATCAAGCACTGCATTGGATCCTCAAGGAGGACCACTAGCCACCACCATTAAAGGTGGATTCTTGCTCTTAATCTCCTCTCTTTATGTCATTTTTTCTGTTTTCTATTATGTTCTATTGTCTGTTCTCTTGTTCTTATTGTATGATCATTTTTATCTATGTCTTAAAGCTATAAAATGTTCCATATGTCTCTCACCTTGCATAAAAGAAAATTTTATTTGAAAAAAATTGAGAGATACATGAATTTTAAGTTATATAATAAGAATAGTTCAATTATCTTGATGTGGTGGCATTGCTTTTATTTTCTGAATGTATGAATAAATAGTGCATATTTAAAGTTAGAATTTTAGAATGTTGGTTCTTGAAAGAATGATGAAAAAAAGAAAAGTATTATTGGTAATCTGAAAAATCCAAAAATTAATTCTTCAAGTAAGAAAAAGCAGCAAAAAGAAAAAGCATGTTGCAATAAAAGGAAAAAATAATATATGCATGCGAAAAAAAATAATAAAATGGCAAAAAAAAATATAAATAAATAAAAAGCAGAAAAAGCCAATAACCCTTTAAACCAAAAGGCAAGGGTAAAGGGATCCAAAGATCCTAAGAGTGTGCTTAAGAACTCCGGACACCTCTATCTGGGGATTCTAGCAAAGCTGAATCACAGTTCAAAAGGGTTCACCCAGTTAAAGTTTCTATGGCATGTATGTATCCGGTGGTAATATTGGAAAACAAAGTACTTAGGGTCACGGCCAAAACTCTAAAAGCTGTGTTCAAGAATCAAAAAGAACTAAACTAGAAGAGTCAATAATATCATCTGGATTCTAAATTCCTAAAAAGACCAACACTTCTGAGTTTCAATAGACAGTGATATGCCAAAACTATTCAGAAGCAAAAAGCTACTAAGTCCAGCTCATCTAATTGAAATTGAGCTTCATTAGAAACTCTGAGATTTATTGTATCTTACTCATCTTTTTATCCTACTATGTTTTTAGTTGCTTGGGGACAAGCAACAGTTTAAGTTTGGTATTGTGATGAGCGGATATTTTATACGCTTTTTGGCATCATTTTCAGATAGTTTTTAGCATGTTTTATTTAATTTTTGTTAAGTTTTCGTAGGTTTTAGTGTAAAATTCACATTTTTTTATTCTACTTTGAGTTTGTGTATTTCTATGAAATTTCAGGTATTTTCTGGCTGAAATTGAGGAGCTGGAGCAAAAGTCTGATTCAGAGACAGAGAAAGCACTGCAGATGCTGTCCGGATTTGACCTCTTTGCATTCGAAAGAGCTTTTCTGGAGCTACAGAAATTCAAATGGAGCGTTCTCAACGGCTATAGAAAGATGACTTCCAGAGCTTTCCAGAAATGTATAATAGTCCATACTTTGCTTCAAAATTGAAGGCCCAAAACTGGCGTTCAACGCCAGCCTCCTGCCCCACTCCAGGCATCCAACGCCCAAAGGAAGAGACCAGCGTCCAAACGCCCAAAGATGACCCCCTAGCCAGCGTTCAACACCCTAGAGGCGTCCTAGCACGTGGATCTCATCAAAGCTCAGCCCAAACACTCACCAAGTGGGCCCCAGAAGTGAATTTTAGCACTAAAAGACTATTTTACCTTCTTAATATAATCCTTAGTCATTAGTTTAGTATTTAAAGACTTTTACACCTCTCATTAAAGGGAAGACTCACACTTTACACATTGATGATTGTATTTTCTATCAGTATGAGTTTCTAAACCTCCTAGGTTGAGGGGAGGAGCCCTGCTGAGTTTTATGGATTAATAAAAGTACTACTGTTCTTTCTTAATTCGTGTTTAATTATCTATTCTAAGATGTATCTTCGTTCTTCATCAATATGAATGCGTTGAATTGGCATAAGGTTATCACATTCTACATGGGTTCAGAGTGAGTCTTTCATCGGACAATGATGAACCACCAGCTTTATTATACATCTTTTAGACGGCTAATCCACAACTTCGTTAGGGACTTCTCGAGACACTAGTTCAGCCGAAGTATGGGGAGATTAGAGTCTCTGTAGTAGAGGCTAGAACCCAAAGGTGCAGCATCCTCTGATCTGGAAGATTCGACCTTGTCTGTGGCGTTTTGAGTAGGATCACTAAGGAGAATAAACTGCAGGAGCTTCACCTTCAATAAGACTGGATTCGCACTGACCCTAGGGTTTGCATCTGGAGGAGTATTGGCGGCTGCTCAAACCAGCGTCAATCACATACAGCATGCCATAGAAGAAACCATTCACAATTGAAGAAGACAGTAAGACCAGAGTTAATCCAGAAGGACAAAGCATCTCCAAGCCTTAACCATCTTCTTATCACTGCTTATAGTTAAACCTTGTAATTCCATCTTTATTCCTTTTATGCTTTTAACCAAATCCAACAACTCTTCTACTCGCCTGACTAAGATCTACAAGATAACCATAGCTTGCTTCAAATCACAATCCTCGTGGAATTGACCCTGACTCACTCAGGTATTACTTGGACGACCCAGTGTACTTGCTGGTTCAGTTGTACGAAGTGTGGGAATTCGTGCACCAACTAGCAAGCCCTTGGGTGGAAATTTCACTAGATTTCATCATTCAATGTAACACCTTACCATACAGAGCTTTATGCCTAGGATGTAAATCAGGGGTGGTAAGGCGCTATGACCTCTAAAAATAAAATACGTACATAGATATAATTGAAAGAAGTTATAACTAGAAGCCTTGAAAAAAAAGTTAAGCAAAATCAAAACAGAAATCACGTCACCCACGAAAGATAAGCGTAGACGGATAAGCAAGATCGAAAGGAAGGCTAAAGACCATAAACATATATTAGAATTCCAAAATACAAATATCAAGCTCCGAACTCGACCTGCAAAGTAAAGGCCGGCCAGTGTATATATATATAACCCAAAATATCCCAAACTCGTAAAACTGACAACCTGTTTCTCCAAGTCAACCTCTAAGAGGGATAAGTATAAAATACAAGATGAAGAATCTATATACATATATAAATATAAATAAAATATAACCCTAAGTCTCCAGAGTTCTTCGCTCCACAGAGTCTCTAGAATGCTCAGTGAGGTACCTCCTGACCTGCATCTGAAAAGCAACAACATGTATAGAATGAGAACCGGAGGTTCTCAGCATGGTAAAGGTACCCACATAGTTAATATAAAAGGTTCCAAAAAAGGTAAAGGAAATCCTAGCACTCCGTCACTTAGATATAAACTTAAAGGAATAAACTAAACCATAAATTTGGTAAAACTCTCTAAAGTATCCAAGTCTCAATCTAACTCTAATTCTACATTCAATTTCTGTCTCATTAAAATCTAACCCTACAATTCACTCTATGTCTTCTCCAATATAATTGTGATCCAATCCTTCACTTTATATTTCCTCCATTTCTCCAAAACTCTGGTGTATAGACAAGTATATTGTGATCCAATCCTTCACTTTCTATTTCCTCCATTTCTCCAAAACTCTGGTGTATAGACAAGTAAAACAGACAAAGCAAACACAAGTAGGATACAGATACAGCAGGTAGCAATTATAGCAGGTAAGCATAATAATCACATAGGCAAGCCCAATTAATGCATGATCAAATAAAATATACATATGCATATGATGTATATCTGTCATATGGCCAGTGAGTCTCATTTATCGGTTATAAAGCCAAACCCGACATGTCCAGTAGCTAGCCATAGACAGAACACCAAACATAGAGCAAGTGGTACAATTGTCGCAACCCTTGCATCTTACCCGCATACCTGGAGTAGGGGACAATTTCACCCTTGCCTCTTACTTAAGTAGTGTTATAGTTCTCAACCCAGAGCAAGCGGCAATATAACTCAACCATTGCATCTTACCCGGAGTCTCGAACTCTTATCCGGAGCAAGTGGACAACACCACTGCATCTTCCCCGAAGTCACATTCAGAAATTCATTCTCATTATCATTACAATTAATTCATATTCAATCAATTTCATAATCAAACTCAGTTCTCATCATTCTTCTTCCTCATCTCTTTTCTGGAGCAAGTGGACAACGCCATTACCTCTTACCCGGTCACATATATCTCATTATCATTATAATTCATACTCAAAACACAATTCATTCTATTCTAAATAAAGCAAACTCAAAATATAATCTTTTTCTTATTAACTCAAAATCAAATCATAAAATCCTTAAAAATCCAAATCTTTCTAAATAACTGCTTCAAACGAAGCCTCCTATTTTCATAAAAATTTCGGCAGGATCTCCTCTAAAACTTGGTTTGCTACCCCTCAAGGGTCCCAAACACCTCTCGACCATTCAAATCATTTCTAGTATCAAATTATTTCAAAATAAAACCACTTCTAATATTAAATTGTTTACAAAATCAAACCACACATTTCTCAACCAATCCGTTCAATTCAATTTCACAAACCCTCCATCAACCCTCAACACATCAACAATCATCATTATTTTATACCCATTAAAGTCATAATCCAACACATACAAATTCATTCATCATTTATACACAAGCCATCAATAATTCATTCAATTTATTTCTATCTTAAGGTCGTCTAGCCTAAGTTTTCATGTGACATTAAACATTAACTACGAGAAACCAAAACCATACCTTGGCCGATTTCTCCCTAAGCCTGAAACACCTCAATTATCCACCGTTCCTCAAGCTCCAAAGCATTAAATCCTCACCAATTGAATTTCTAGCTCCCAGGATTCAATTCTAAGCTTCTAATATCCACCAATTTAACTCCAATTCAACAAGATACACGATCTAATTCATACAATATCATAATAATCAATATTGAGCTTACTAAATCACCAATTCACAAGGGTTAGAGTTTTCTTACCGTTACCCACGAGTCAAATAGACAAAATCCGGTGATTATCCACCAGTAGAATATCCCTAAACCATCAAAATCACAAAATCTCTCAATTACTAAAACCCAAATCACGAACTGAAAAGGAGAGAACTGTGTGAGAAAACATAATTCTCTTACCAAATTGTTTAGTGAATTTTGTAGAGAATTCCGAGACGAACGTATGGCTGCTGACGGATCGTCAATCAGAGCTCCGGATTAAAAGTTATGAGAAATTGAAAATTTTAGGGTAATAGCGCTCGCGTTTGGCTTTCCCCTGGAACCTCTTCAGCGTGCTTCTAATGAGGCAATGGGGAAGAAAGGACTTAGTTATGTTTATATAAGCGGCCTTTGGGCTCGGTTTGAGTTCGGTCCAATCTGTTTGGTTTATTGGTCTGTTTTTTGGTCAAAATATTTAAAATTAGTGTTAAAATTTATATTTTAATTACTTCTATTCTTCTAACTTATCAAATTTAATTTTCTAATTTTTTTAAATAAAAATTAATTTATTCGTTAATTATTTATTAATTACCGGAAGTTTACATTCAACTTCCTAAATTGGTGAGGTTCACTACCATCCTAGTTGTGGTCGATCGCTTCATTAAGGTTGGATACTTTTCTGCTCTTAAACCAAGGTTTTTTTGCTAAGGACACAGCGAGAGTTTTCATTAATTCGGAAGAAAAACTCTATGGTTTCCCGAATTCGATGGTATTTGATCAAGATCCTATTTTTTTGAGCCATTTTTGGAAGAGCCCATTTAAATTGTGGCATTAAACTACTTTATAGCATAGCTTATCACCCCAGAGTGATGGACAAACTAAAGTTATGAACCGCACACTAGAACAATATCTAAGGTAGTGTTTGGTTGATGTCCATGTCTCATTCAGACATGGACACGGTAACACATATCTGCTGTTTGGTTTGGTGAGACACAGATTTTCGAAGGACACGGGAGAACACGGATGGACACATAGACACTAAATTTGTGTACTTCCAATTTAATGAGACACTGAGACACAACTTGTGAGACACTAATTTTTTACTCTTTTACCCTTATTCAATTTTTAAAATTTATCCTCTTATCTCCCCAAACCTTTTTTTTCTCTTCCTCTTTTAGATTCTACAACTAAATTTATCCTTCTATTTTTTTCAAAAAAAATATTGTACATTTAATTTTTTTGTTTATTTAAATTTTTATTAATCTTTGATAAATTCTTAGCTTTAGTTTTCTATTTTTTTAAGAAAATTATATATTTAATATTTAAATGATAATTTAAGATGATATTGAAAAAAATAAAAAATATTAGAAGAAATAAAAATTTAATGGTGATGACATGCAGTATTTAGGGTAATGGGTGTACAGTAATAGTGATAAAATTTGTGGTTGAATGAAGGGAAATTCAGTCTTTTTTAAATATGTGTGTCTTGTTCCTTATTTTTATTTTACCAAATACAATACATAAACACAAATATTTTATATCCATGTCTCATCGTATACATTAACCAAATAGAACCTAAGGGCTTTACCCACTCATACCCCCAACAATGGTCCTCTTATTTGGCATGGGTAGAACTCTGTTATAATAGCTCCTACCACTCTTCCCTATTTATGTCCCCACACGAGACATTATGTGCACCTTACTCGGGTACCTTTTGGGCTTCACACCAGTGATTATAGTGGATGAATTTTTTCGAGTTCAGAATGCTCTACACCGAAAACTTTGATATTCATTACAACAAGCACAAGAGAAGATGAAAAAACAGAAAGATTTACACCGCCGTGAGAAATAATTGATGTGGGTGATTAGATTTTGCTAAAATCAAGCCATATTGGCAGACTTCTCTCACTCAACACAGCTACAACAAATTTCAGAAGCGATTCTATGGGCCTTACCAAATAATTCAAAAGCTTGGAGTGGTAGCTTATCGTTTGCAGCTGCATTCATCAAGTGCCCTTCATCTTATGTTCCATGTTTCAGTCTTGAAGTCATTCCACGGCGTTCCGCCCGTTGAACCACCAGCATTGCCCAACCTGCCACCATCCTTATAGCCACGTCCTATTGCACTGCTGGGCCGCCGCATCACAAAAACTCTAGAAGAAAATTGCTTGCAAGTATTGGTAGGTTGGAAGGACGCCACACGTGATGAAACTACTTGGAAAGACTTTTATGAGTTATAGAAGTTATTTCCTGAAGTAGACCTTGAGGATAAGGTCGTGTTGGAGGGGAGAATAGTTGATAGCTCTCAAACCTTGGGTCCAAATGATACTGGGATAGTTGAACAAGAAAACACTGATCTAGAAGAAAATGAAGCAGATAATAGAAATGAGTCACTTCAGAATGAAGGAACTAGACCGACCCACAATAAGAAAAAACCCACCTAAATGAAAAATTTTGTAACAAGTTAAAAAATAAAGTGTGTAGTATAAGATATCCTCTCCTGACTATAAAGAGGAGTTAGTTACAATTGTTTAGTGATATTTAAAATTTAAAATTTATATTTAATTTTTAAGATATCCTCCTCTAATTTTAATTTTTTATATGTAAAGTAAATATAAATTTTAATTTATTTTTTTTTTAATTTTATTTTAATCTTATTTTATTTTATTGTGTAAATATTTTTTATCCCCTTTTAATAATTCATCTGGCTTTCCTCCTGTAAATTCACAACTGAACATATAAACAATTTCGTATGTCAACCATAGGTACACCTACATGAAAACAAATGAAGGTGAGCACATTAAATACCTCTTAGCTAATTAATTAGCAACAATTTTATTACAAATTCAAAGAAACAAAAAGCACTAGCCCCAGTGGCATCTTAGATTATGATTGTTGAATCTAGGGATATGCATGATTCTGTCATTCTGTGATGCACATATCAACACACCATCACCCATAAGTAAGTGGTGCACGTATATCAAAATATCCAATGCATATATCATTCTTTTTTCCTTTTTTTTCTTAACGATTAAAATGCAACTATTCGAGTTTGTTATTTCAAATCTGATTTATCCAACCCAAAGTCTGAGAAAGGACTAAAGGAGCCCAAGGGAGAAGCCTCCCATCCAATTCAAAAATATTAAATTGATCAAATGATTAATCTATTTGTCAATTTAAACAAATATAAAAAATTCAAATCACAGCTCATATATACATAATTCATTGATCAATGACAAACTCTTAATTCCAATCCGTGATGGATTAATTTTCGATCTACTAAATTAAGAAATACTATAAGAAAATCAAAACAAATTATTTTAAATAATCAAATTTTTTAAAATTAAAAAAGTTAGTAAAATAAAAAATAAAAATATAGTTACTCTTAAATTAAAAGAGTAAATCTCATATGTGACAAAAATAATAAATTCGTAATTAATTTTTTATTTTATTATTTTATCAAGAATTAACGTTTTTTTGTCATGGACAGGACCAGAAACCGAGTCGACCCGAAACAACTCAAGATTCAACTTAAGATCACTAATCAAGGAAACATTTTTTCCTGTTGGTATTTAAAGAAACTTGTATTTTTTATTTTTTATCCATTCAGACTTCAGAGTACACACATCAATAGATGATGCTCGCCCTTGAGTGTTTTGGGTACGTAGCCCAATTATTTTTTGTGAAAGCTTTCGGGCCGAACTGAAAAGTCCGATAGAACGCTCATGAATATTTTCTTTAATTTGCCCGTTTCTTTTATACAAGTTAATTGTTCTACATCATTTTTTTTATTTCATTATATATTATTTCTGTATAACACTATTAGGCTTTGTTTGGATATAAAAAAAAAATTCTTTTCTTATCTAAACAAGAAAAAATTTTTATTTTTTTATTTATTTTTTCTCCTGCTATTTTCTTTTCCTTCATATTCCCTCAATTCAAAGAATGTGTTATCGTTTGCGGTATCTATTTGAACTCCTTAGTCCTTAAAATTGTATTTTTCTATTTTAATGTGTGAACTTCAATTCCTCTGAGTTGGTGGCTCCCTCAAGATAATGCTCTTAGCACAGCATCGATCCACTAAATAAAAATAGAAATGAGGAAAATGTAAATTATCTAGATAGGTTTTCTATTATAAAAATAAAAAAATATAACACACTGTTCAACAGGTCATTGTGGACATGGTGAAGAGCGCACACAGATTTGAATTAAAAGGCGACGGAATTTCGCAAAGTGTCACTCTGCATGCTGCATGACGTTCTACTACAGACACGTACTACGTTCCTTTTCCTTTCTTGCAAAGTTACCTGAATACCACAAATAACATATTAAAAAATTAATATATCTAAATATAAATAGAAATATTTATTAATTTTTTTAATGTACTAACATATTCGAGTAGAAACTTAATTGATGCGAGCGGTAACACAGAAATTAGAGGTTAGGATATAGAATCCATTGGGCTTTTTATCTGCCACATGGACGGTCGTGATTCGATCCCCACCCGCGGATTCCCACGAGCATCTCTGCAGACGCTATGAGGAACTCAATCGCCTGCTGCGGCAACAGCAAGCTAACCACGCTGCGCATCGTTCTGAGCCGTAGATCATCCGCTTTCTTGATGATGCATACCAGCCGTTCGATCCTCTCTTTGCTCTCGGCGCGTGGTCCCATCAAGTCACTCGCAGTGTCTTGCCAATCTGAAAGCTCATCTGTTATTTGATTCTCTTCCTTCACCTGTTTTTTAAATTTGTTTAAAAAAATATATATTAGTTGTGTATTCCCACGAGCATCTCTGCAGACGCTATGAGGAACTCAATCGCCTGCTGCGGCAACAGCAAGCTAACCACGCTGCGCATCGTTCTGAGCCGTAGATCATCCGCTTTCTTGATGATGCATACCAGCCGTTCGATCCTCTCTTTGCTCTCGGCGCGTGGTCCCATCAAGTCACTCGCAGTGTCTTGCCAATCTGAAAGCTCATCTGTTATTTGATTCTCTTCCTTCACCTGTTTTTTAAATTTGTTTAAAAAAATATATATTAGTTGATTAAATTAACACAAAAAGTAGTAAAAAATATATATATATTAAATTTAAATTTTCGAACACTTCTTCAATTAATGATTTTTACCAAACTGTTCTACTTGTTAGCAACCGTAATAATAAATTATGAAAACAATTATAGTTGTTATATAGACTTGGCTTCTAGACTCTCTTTTTTAATTAATTCCTTAATGTGAAAGAAAAATGAAACATGCAATATGAAATACAATCAAAAACTGTAAATAAATGTTTCATTCTTCATTCAATGTTTCAGAACCTAGTGAATGGCCGGGAGCATTATATGTATTGGATGTCTAACCTAGGTGATTTAACCCTTTTTCCACATTTTAAAATTAAACAACTAATCAAAATATCTTAACTAAAGTTTAAAAGGAAAAAAATATTGAGATATACTGGAGGGCTAATTCAAATAAATTACATCTAAGAATGATATTTTTTTCCCTCCTTTGATAATATCGTACATATACAAAAAAACAAACAAAACTAATACTAAATATGTTGTAAAATAAATAATATTTAACA
Organism: Arachis ipaensis; assembly: GCF_000816755.2. Classification (NCBI taxonomy): domain Eukaryota; kingdom Viridiplantae; phylum Streptophyta; class Magnoliopsida; order Fabales; family Fabaceae; genus Arachis; species Arachis ipaensis. The sequence goes on from NC_029792.2 coordinate 28,381,345, forward strand.
TATTTTTGGCTTGTAGGATTCTTAAATTAGAAAAATAAATATAATAAAAGAGAATTGTTTCCAAACGGTTGAAATTCGGCCCAAAAAACATGTTTTCAAGAAATATAGAATGCCAAGAACTTAATTTTTATTATCATTATTATTGAAAGTGACAATTTTTTTAATATTTTAATAAAGAAATATGAAAAATTATAAATAAATAACTTTTTGAAATGACGAGTCAATTTTCACAAATCCATGTACCATAAATCAAAATAAACGAATAAAAAAACATTTTTTTATTTACAGTTATTAAAAACCCAAACTCTCAGTACTTTATCCTTATTTTTATCATAAATTTGAAGCAACATCCTAACATTTTTTTTTATTTATGATATTTTCTTAACACCTCTAAAAAGAGGGTTATTGAACATTGCCCTTTCGAAGTAAGGTCATGTATACTCTCCTCTTAGTTTATGAGAACAAAATTGAACATTTTAGGGGGAGGAGGGGTGTTTTTTTTTTTTCAAAAGAAAACTATGCAGTATGCACATTATTGTTATAAAAATGTATTCATAACACCCAGCTAAAATAATATCTCACCCAAAATAAAATAATTATCATAGCACGATATTGTCTCACCCAAAATAAAATAATTATAAAATTATTCCTTTTCCCTTCTTTCATGATGATACTTCTGGGATAATTACATGCAATAAAAAATTGTTAAGAGAGCTACAGAGAAATGTGAACATACATTAAATGATGGAAAGGAAAACCATTATATTTATTGATAATGAGAAAACTATAATATCTCACATGCATGCTTTCAAAATTTAACAAAGAGATACAGTTTTAATTACGTTAATGAATGTAAACTATTTTTACCTTATCCACAACCCATATAATTTTCAATTAATTATAATAAATCTATAATAATAACTAATAACAACACAGCAGCACTGCCTGCATTTTCCAGAACCGCATAGATAAATTATGGATCAAGCATCAACAATATACATATGCATCAAATTAAATTGATCTAAAACTAACATGCAGTGCATAAAAAAATAAAAATATTAT
>NC_029792.2:28382530-28384136 GCF_000816755.2 Arachis ipaensis
ATATAAAATTTAATTTATTTTTAATTTATATTTATTTTTAATATATATTTTATTTGGATGACTGACTTTGTTGGCTATTTTAGTGTGCACGTAGTTAATGCAAGAATTGCAGAAAAAAGGTGGCATGAGAGACGTTTACAGTGTCACATTGCAACTCACTGACTCGCCGGAACTGCGTTGGAGAAAGGTCACCAAGGTCGCCGGTATTCACACCACGGAGAATATCTCCGATGTGGGACTCAAACAACACAGAGGATTCCGTGTACACCAGGTGAAAAGCCGTAGTAGGTCTCCACCCAGTGACCCAATTAAGAGACCTCTCAAGTGTGGTGGCCCACGGAGAAGCCACCACGCTTAAGGGGTCATTCTCCGTGATGAGTGACTTCGCCCTGAAGTACTCCTCATGGTGCAACATCACTTTGCCAATCAGTTGGGCCAACTTCTCTTCCTGCTTCGCCACTACCAAGGGAGAAATATACTCTTCCTTGGAGTTGGCGATGGAAGAAGCAAAGTCGGAGAGCTCATTGACAAGGTGATGGAGAAGATCAAACCATTTTTCATAGAATTGAGAGAAGGCCAAAGGGGTCATTGTGGAAATGGTGCGCGACAAGTGTGGTGGTTGTTAATAATGATTGATTTTTGGGGGAAAATATGAATATATAATGATGATGAGGGAAGGAAAGAGGGAGTGGTGAATGGAGAAGGGTTTGTGAAATGAAGGCGCGTGCACACCCTACGTGTAGCACTCACGTAACGTCTTGTTTGCATTCGTGTTTGTATCTTGTTAGGATGCAAAGGATGTTTTCATCACAAATTTTTTCTTTTCTCAAAAAAAAAAAAATTGATTTATTATAATCTCTGAAATTTTATTTTTGAATTAGTTCTGTTTTTTGTGCTATGTTAGCCACTTTTTACAATTTCTATCTCACTATAGTTAACATGGTGTAGATGTGGACTTCGGCATGCATTTAACTAGGAAATAAGATGAGAATGAAAAAGGGATCGACTACGCACGATAGTAAAATAAAAAAGAAAATGAGAAAAAAGATTACCAATATAATTCACATTGAAAAGATTAAGGATTAAATTGATTATTATTTATTGTTTGTTAATAAATAAAACAATATATTATGTTATATACGAATAAATAGAATTTAAATTTTAATATATTAATTAGATAAAGGATAAACTACAAAAAATATATTCGAATTATTTTGACATTAATAAATTTTATTTTATTATTAACAAAAATATTTTTAAATAATTTAAAAACATACAAAAGAAAAATTCTAATAATGATCAAAGACTTGCTTTATTAACAAAAAAAAAAATATAACATAATACGTTTATTAATATTAGAGTCTTACTTTTTACTATAAATAAAGATATTTTATTTTTTATAAAAATATTTTAATTTTATACAAAATTGACTGAAATAACTGGTATTTTATTATGACAGGATTAAGGAGAATTTTAGTTAAACTTAATCAAAAGAGAAAATTATTTTACTAGAAATTTTTAGATAGTCATAAGCTATTATATATATATATATATATAGTAAATAAATCTAATTAAATTAATCTAAATCTAGTAAAAATTATTCACA
>NC_029792.2:28384161-28393625 GCF_000816755.2 Arachis ipaensis
ATATCAGTTATTATGTATTTTTTTTTTTACATGTTTTTATCTTTTTTTCTATTATTATTGTTGTTACTGTTACATTTTTTTATGTTATGTTGTGCTAATTTTTTTTCTTATTTTTATTTACTTTAAAAGAATGAACTAAGAAGAACTATAAAAAAAATAAAAAAAGAAAAAAAGAGAAGAAAAAATTTAAAAAATATATAAAATAGATATTTTTGTTAAAAGGTACATAAACTTTAATTGCATAATACATAAAATATTTTAAAATGTATACTTTTTAATAAAAAAACATAAATTTTTATAATAAAACATTAAAATTTTAGTTACATAATACATAAATTGTTTTAAATTATACATTTTTTAGTTAAATAAAAAAATACATAATAAATTCACTTAAATAAAATGTTTAAAGATCAATTTTATCATAATATAACTTTTTAAATCACAAGCCGTAAATGTAACTTTTTACAAATCTAGTAACGGATTAGAGAAATACATAAATCATGATTGTAAGCCACGATTTGCGTGGAGCAGTGTACAAGCAGAAACTGCTATATGTAGCAGCAGTTTCTGTACAATTGGATTTGGTCATAAACTACCACAGGCAGTAACAATTTATGTGTGGTCATATTCCTATTTTCTCTATTGCATATGCTTGATATGCTACTCACTAGATCTCTATCCTAGTCATCTTCCTTTATTTGGTGCACAGTCTTATCAACGTGAAAATTTATAATTATTACTAATGTTTGTTTTCATGCAGACAAAAATTAACAGCCTTTTCTCTCGCTTGTTACTGTACCATTTTTTTTAGAATGAGAATTTAAAATTCTAATTTCTACAAGGTTCCTAAGAATTTGCTCCATCATTTTTTCTTTTGTTTATTGCTGAATTCAATTTTTGCACTCTTAGATGTTGTACCCTATATCAGTCCCAAATATTCTATTATGGTGGAAAAAATGTCACATTCAATAAAAAATGGAATATCCAAGGCATTAACAAGTCTTGGTCTAGTCATCTTATATTCTAAACAACAATACCAATACATTTAGGTAGCGTCTGATAGAGAGACAAAGACTGAAAGACTGAGATTAAGAGCTAGAGACTCAGATATAGAGATTGAAATAAATTTCAATATTCTGTTTGGTATAAATTGAAAGATAAAAATTGAAACAAGAATGAAGCTCTAATTTAATTTGTACAAAGGGTAAAATTGGAATTAGTTAATTGAAATGAGGGTATTTTAAGTATAAAATGTTATTAAAGTTTCAGTTTCCGTCTCTAAAAATTTCAGTCCCTTGTGTCCCTACTTTTTAGAGGTACTAAAATACTAAAATTTTGGAAACAGAAACAGAAATTTTAGTACCAGTCTCTGAGCCAACAAACATGATACTAAATCTCAGTCTCTTTTGTCTCAGTACCTCAAAACAAACACTACCTTAAAGAACAAGTTGAAAACTTACCCGTCCATATAAGTGAATGTTGATGAATAGTTTCTGAATTTGGTGTACAACAACCGATGATGATAGTCGTGAAGAAGCAAGGTTTTAACAAGCGCATTAACTAAATATACCAGAAAAAATGGTTATGTTAAGTGAAGAAGGAACATGACACTCACTTCCCGTACAATGGCAAGAAATTGAAAGGACCCTATGGAAAATGGTAACTACAATATACCTCAACTGTCCGAAGGATTCTAAGAACCATTCATAGTCAAAGAGTTATCAAATGAGGTCCAGTAATAGCAGGACCAACAATAGTAACAAATCCAAGGAAAAGTATTTCTGTCAGATGAGCATATTCAGAAGTATATTCAAATGGTATAGCATACCTTCACAACATAGTGAAACACCTTGATAGTTTAAGTAATAGGCTAAAATAATTCACAGATAAGGAAAAATAATCAGCCAATACAGCAGAATACACATAATATTAATTCAATTCAACTAAGTATCCTTTAAAAATGGTACAATATTCACCATTTTATTACAATAATTTAAAAAAAAAAGTAAAACAAACACATTTAAAAATTATGAATAGATTTAGTGTCTTTTTAAAATTAAATACACATCCAAAATACAAACTAAATAAAACTAAAATTTAAATTTTAAATTTTAAATTTTAAATTTCTGTTTCAGATTAAATATATTTAATTATTAATATATTACAATTTAAATACACATCCAAAAATCAAATTAATTAAAATTCAAAATTTTGATTTTAAAATTCTAAAATAAACCTTAAACCATCTAATTATTAACTAATACCATACAAAACCTTGAAAGAAGCAGAGCAATCACATTCATGACACATTATAAACCCAGAGGCGCACACTATCCGTGGTTCGTCATCCTCTACCACCGTTCATCCATGCCACCTTCCTCCTCGGCGCTCATCCCTGACGCCGTCGCCATTCGTCCGCATCAGCGTCGCCGTTCGTCCGCGTCGAAAACATACCTAAGGTTTGGATGAGTCTCTATTTATAGAGTTTTTTTTTGTGCATTCTCTGACACCATTGCTTTTCTTATTATTCTATATAATATTCTTTTTTTTATAATTAAAAATCGATTAAAATGACCTGAAGATATTCTCATATATATTACAAAGTTAAATTATTTTTGCATGTGCAATTTCTGTATTTTAAATGTGTTTACGTGAGTTTTAGTTGTCTGCAAGGGAATATTATATGAGTTTTACTGCTGCCTAGTTGTTCTATTTTCATACTTGTGTTGAGAATTAATTTGTTTTTAATGGTAATTTTTGTTGACTATTAGTTATTTGGTGTACAAGCTTGTGATTTGAGTTGTGTAAACGTATAATTTTGTATGTGTAATATTATAATTGGTTATTCTATATACAGTATTTTTGCTTGTTTGTACAGTGTGTCTAACTTGTTAATTATTCATTCATTGTGCATAAATCACACTTGGTTATAGCAGGTAAATTTTTTTTCAAACGCTAACTAGATTGACTTGCAACATGACAGAACTAGTTAGTTAGTGCATAAGATGTTAATTTGGCAAAGCTGTTAGCTCTACTGCATAAGCTGTTAGTTAGTTTGGCAAAATGGTTAGCTAGTTTGTTTAGATTGTGTGGTCCACATTGTGATAGCCGGCACATTATCCTAGCTATAAATAATTAGATGTTAATCTGTACTTCCAATTGTTAGCTTCACTTTACCAAAATCAGTTTTGAGAATCACTTTCTTCTTCTCCTTTTTCTCTGAAACTCTCTTCTCCCTTCTCTTCTTTGTTTGAGTCTGATACCTTTCATGGTATCAGAGCTCTCTCTCTGCTCAATTCAATGGCAGAAGACCACAATCCACAAGCTGGAAACACAATGAATCAATCAACCGTTACTCCAAATTTTACTTCTTTACCAATTTCTATGAAGCTCGACGATGATAATTTCTTACAATGGAAGGATCAAGCAGAATCAACGATTGAAGGTCATGACTTGCTTCACCATATCACAGGAGAGGAAATTCCACTGAGGTTTGATGGATCATGACGAGTAACTCCAGAATTTGCAATCTGGAAAAGACAAGACGCACTATTGAAGTCGTGGCTGCTTGCTTTGATGACCAAGGCTTTCACTACTCGAATGGTAGGATGCGTTTATTCGTATGAAGTCTGAAAAAGGTTATAAGATCATTTCTCTTCGCAGATTAGAGGAAAGATAATGCAATTGAAAAACAAATTAAGCAGTATTAAGATAGGCGCTTCAGTTAGTGAATATGTCTTAGCCCTAAAAGGAATTATTGATACCCTAGGTTCAGTAGGAGAACCAATGCGTGAAAATGATTACGTTAATGCTATCTTGAATGGATTAACTGAAGAATATGGACCGGTGATTACCTCTATAGTTGCAAGACTAGTGAGTATTTCAGTTGGAGAACTGGAGGCTTTGCTGTTAACTCATGAAAGTATGCTGGAGAGGTTTAGAAAACCAGAATCATTCATACAGGCAAATGTGGCACAAAGTGGACGAGGTTACTCTCAATATTACTCTCAAAATTATAATATGAGAGGAGGATTCAGAGGCGGTTTTAGAGGTGATTCTAGAGGAAGAGGTGGTGACAGATCAATGAGAAATGGACAGTTTGGTGGAAATAATTCCAGATTTGAAGCTCAGTCCTACAATAATCCAAGGTTCACAAGAAACAATTCAAGATTTGAAAATATTGATGGATCAAGATTCACTAGCAACGAAGGATCAAGATTTGTGAGTAATGACAAGCAACAGCAGTACAGTGACTCAAGAGTGTTCAATAGTGATAGACCTATCTGCCAAGTGTGTGACAAAATTGGACACACTGCCAAGACGTGTTAGTATAGATATGACAGAGGAGAAAATTTAAGAACTCAATATAGAGGGTACAGTTTGCAAACCATACAAGAACCACAAGCAAATTTGAGCAATATATTTGCTACACTTGCAACACTTCAAGATCAGAGTTGGTATCCAAATTCGGGGTGCAACACATCACATGACTTCTGATCAAGGAAATCTGATTGAAAAAGAAAATTATGAAGGCACAAATCAAGTAATTGTAGGGAATGGATCAGGTTTTCACATTAACCTTGTTGGAAACTCCTATTTTAAAACTGATTTAAGTAACAAAGAATTATTGCTACATAGACTACTGCATGTTCCTGACATAACAAAGAATTTGCTAAGTGTGTGCAAATTCTGCTGTGATAATGATGTCTTTTTTGAATTCTACTCTAATGGTTGCTGTGTGATATCTCAAGGAACTAAAGAGGTTGTCATACATGAAAAGGTTGAAAGAGGGATGTACAAATTTCTCAATTTTATTCCATCAAATAACCTAGCTGCTCTTATCTCAGCTGTGTCTCCTGTTGATTAATTTGTTTTGTGGCATAATAGATTAGGCCATCCTGAAAATAATGTTATTTGTTCTGTCTTAAAATCTTGTAATATTCCAGCTTCTGTGAATAAAAATCTTTGTGCTTCATGCTGTCTTGAAAAATCTCACAGTCTTCCTTACCTTCCTTCAAACACCTTGTACATTGCTCCATTGCAACTAGTCTACACACACATTTGGGGTCCTGCCCCTGTGCTTGAGGTGAATGAAAACTTTTATTTTGTTAACTTTGTTGACACTTACAGTAAATACACATGGCTGTACCTTATTAAGACATGTTCGCAACTCAAATCAGTTTTTAAATGTTTTCAACACATAGTTGAATTGCATTTAAACAGTAAAATCAAGATGCTTCAGTCTGACAATGCTGCTGAATATGTGAGCTTGGCTAAGGATTTACAGGTACAAAATGTTATACATACATAGATTCTCATGTCCATATGAGCATTAGCAAAATGGCAGCGTTGAGAGAAAGCACTGGCATGTAGTTGAGAAAGGCTTAGCAATGCTAGCAGGAGATGGAATGCCCATCAAATTTTGGAGAGATGCATTCATGACAGCAATACACTTGATAAATCAATTGACAACTCCAGTCTTGAAGGATTAGTCACCCTTTGAGAAGTTATTTGGTAATAAGGTTGATTATGCATCCCTAAAGGTTTTCGGCTGCCTGTGTTTTCCACACTTGAGGCCATATAATAGGAACAAATTGGAGCTCAGGTCAGCAACATCTGTCTTTCTTGGTTATAGCACAATTCATAAAGGCTACAAATGTTTCACTGCCCAAGGAAAGGTGGTAATCTCTAGCAATGTGGTATTTGATGAGGAGCAGTTTCCCTTCAAGAATGGGCTCATTTCACCCTCAACACTCCAAGGTTCATCCTCCCCTCATGATCATAGCCCTCACTCTGTCCCAATGATTCCACTATTAACAAGAACCACCCTCCAACCTGTACATCATAATACACTCCCAAGACACCCAACTCCAATCACAAATACTCCTAACAACAACATTTCAGCCTCACCCTTTCCATTACCTTCAGCTCCATCAGACATACCTATTCAGGTTCCTATTTCAGACCTGAAAATTGTCCTCCCTTTGACAGATGATTAGCCAAATACAGTTCCAAACTCTCTCAATGTTCATCCCATGGTCACAAGGAGCAAGAATGGGATTTCAAGCTAAGAGCTTTCTCAGTCAGTGTTGAACCAAGGACAGTAAAGGATGCCTTAGCTAATCCAGAGTGGAAGGCAGCAATGGATGCTGAATACAAGGCTCTAATGCAAAATCAGACCTGAAAATTAGTAACTCTACTTCAAGGGAGAGAGGCAGTAGGTAGCAGATGGGTTTTTTCGAATTAAGTACAACTCAGTTGGCAGCTTTTAGAAATACAAAGCTCGGTTGGTAGCCCAAGGATTCTCACAACGGCCAGGCTTTAACTTTACTGAAACATATAGTCCAATGGTGAAACCCACCTCCATTCTAATTGTGCTTACTGTGGCCCTATCTAAGGGTTAGAAAATTAGACAGCTTGGCGTAAACAATGCGTTTTTACACGGTGATCTGGTCGAAGATGTATACATGAAGCTACCAAAGGGTTATGAGGTTGGTGATAGCAGCTTGGTATGAAAACTCACCAAGGCTCTCTATGGTTTAAAACAGGCACCAAGAGCCTGGTACCACAAACTGTCTACAGCCCTGCAATATCTTGAATTTAGTGCAATGAAGTCTGATGTTTTGGTTTTCACTAGGTTAAAAAATAACTCACACCTAATTGTCTTGGTGTATGTGGATGATATAATCATCACAGGTGATTCTGATGAAGAAATTTCTCTTGTAATACAGCAACTCAATGTCAAATTTTCCCTAAGAGATATGGGAGAACTGCAATTACTTTCTTAAAATTCAGGTGACCAAGACTGGTGCTGGTGGTTTTGTGTTGTCCCAAGAAAAATATGTTAAAGATCTACTCAAGAAGGCTAATATGGAACACTGCAAGCCATGCCACACCCCTCTACCATCTTCAGTCAAATTTTCTGCCTTTGGGGGTTCAGTATTTGACAATCCAAAACTCTACCGTTCAGTTGTGGGTAGTTTGCAGTATCTTACGGTCACACGTCCAGAATTAGCATATTGTGTTGGCAAAGTCTCACAATTTATGCAAACCCCTTTGGATCAACACTGAAAACTGGCAAAAAGAGTGCTGAGATATGTGAATGGCACATCAAATTTTGGCTTACACTTATGCAAGACGAGTGTACAAAACATTGCAGCCTATAGTGATTCGGATTGGGGAGGCGATCCCAATGACAGAAAGTCCACTGGAGGATTTTGTATTTTTCTTGGCGGTAATCTGATTTCATGGAGCTCAAAGAAGCAAGGAGTTGTTGCCAGGTCTAGCACAGAAGCAGAGTATAGAGCCATGGCTGACCTGGTTGCTGAGCTAATTTGGATTAAGAATTTCATGGTTGAACTTAGAGCTAAACTCTCAACAGTTCCATCAATATATTGTGATAATCTAAGTGTTGTGATGTTGGCTGCGAATCCAATTTTACATTCAAAATCAAAGCACTGTGAGACTGATCTTCACTTTATGAGAGATTATGTCACTAAGAAAGTTGTTCAGGTGAGTCATGTCCTTGGGACTGTACAACTGGCTAATGTGTTGACAAAATCATTACCAAGTGTTGCCTTTCTAGAGTCTCGGTCAAAGTTGATAGTGAAAAACCTGAAGTCATACAACAACAGTAGTGTTACTATCGGACTCAACAAAGAAGAGAAGAAATGTGAAGGACACTGTGACATTTCAAAACAAGGGAGCAGTAGTGGTGAAGCACCAGAAAAACAAGTCCAAATAGATATGACAACAAAACTAACCAGTTGCTACAGCAGGGGTCATGATAGAGTATTAGAAGAAAGATCAATGAGCAGGAGTCATGACAGAACTAGTTAGTTAGTGCTTAAGCTGTTAATTTGGCAAAGCTGTTAGCTCTAGTGCTTAAGCTGTTAGTTAGTTTGGTAAAACGGTTAGTTAGTTTGTTCAGATTGTGTGGTCCACATTGTGATAGCTGGCACATTACCTTGGCTATAAATAACTAGATGTTAATCTGTACTTCCAGCTGTTAGCTTCACTTTACCAAAATCAGTTTTGAGAATCACTCTCTTCTTCTCCTTTCTCTCTAAAACTCTCTTCTCCCTTCTCTTCTTTGTTTGAGTCTGATACCTTTCACAACACATCCAAAATAATATCCCATCTTTTAAATTGATTTCTGCACACATCTAAAACTCATTCATTTGAAACAATGAACCTAGCCTTTATAACTACTAAGTAATATAACATAAGTAAAGAATGTAAAAGAAGTAGTCTTGTCCAAGAGAACGAGATAGAAGAAAATCGTGTTACAGATAGAGAAGGAACGTAAAAGAAGAAAATAATAACTAACTATGAAGTGGGTAGGAAGTTAGAAAAATTTTAATTTTTAAAATTTAAATTAATCTTGAAGTTAGAGAAATTTTAGTTTTAAAATTTAAATTAATTTTAATTATAAATGTATATCTAAAAAATAAGAATATATTTTAATTAAAAAATAATTAAATAATATTAAAAACTGAATTTTATTGTACAAATAGCATTTTCTATATTAATACTTACTCATGATGAACATTGTGTACATGCTTGTACAATCATTTTGTGTTCAATATCCTATGCCCCAGTAGAATTCAAAATTCTCCAAAATGAAGTAAAAGATTATTTGAGCTAGAACTACTCTCCTGTCAAACCAAAATTCGATCTTGTTAAGTAAACTTATAAAAAAAATATATTTTAAATGTTCACATAAAATTACATAAAATTTCTATTTCAAAAGTTATTAGACCAAAATAACCAGAATATTCAAAAAAACTTGAAGTACTAGAATAGAAGTGAAGAGTACTCCACATGTCCATGTATATGAAGACAGGATATGAAAAAATAATAACAGGTAAGTTGACACTGAAATGGTACAGCAACAAGCGAATAATACATTTTTCTTAAGAGGAAGAGCTGTTAATTTTTGCCTCCACAAAACAAGCATTAGCAACCATTATAAAGTTTTACGTTGATCAAATTATACACCAGATAAAGAAAGATGATCGGAATGAAGATCTGGTGAGCAGCATAATAAGCATATGTAATGGAGGAAACATGAATATAACCGCACATAAACCACTACAGTGACCAAGTCACAGACACCGCCGTTACTTATAACAATTTCTGCTTACACACTGTTCTACGTAAATAGCGATTTACGTATTTCTCTAATCCGCTATTATCAACAACAGTTTCTATAGATTTGTAAAAAGTTACATTTGCATCTTGCAGTTCAGAAAGTTGTATTCGACTAAAATTGATCTTTAAGTATTTTATTTAAATAAATTGTCTTTTTTTTGTGTGTTAAAATCAGTTATCAAATTGGTGATTGTGTATTTATGTACATATTATTTTATAGATTTTAATAAAGTAATTAGTTTTTTAAATAATTAAATTTAATATAATAAAATAATTAAATATATATAATAACAGATTAATTAAATATTTCT
>NC_029792.2:28393749-28394751 GCF_000816755.2 Arachis ipaensis
AACCTAATCAAACTTTTTTATCAACTAACAAAGGAGCATGAACTCAAACTAAATCCCATTGATTTTTCATGATTTCATTATTACTAATATCACGACGGATGGAGCTGGAGAGAAGGGTTATGAAATTCGATGTGTATAATGGGCAACCCTGCTGATTTAAGAGTGCATTATTTGTAGTATTGGAATAAATGCTGTCGGTTGTGATCTACATTGCTCAAATTAAATTGAACAAAAATTATATATCCTTTCTTTTATATGTAGTATTGGAATTCATCAATGCCCTTCGTCGTCTTTCAATTTATCGCCCAACTAGGCTCAAGCATCAATCATCTCAACGCATCGATAATGTAACCGATGATTTACTCTTATGAAAATAGTTTTAATGATATTTTTTTTTGTGACTAAATATTTTTAATGATATATTTTTATGTGAGTGACACCCGTATATATTACCACACTAGTTAAACTTTAAAATGGTCTTTGAAATTCACATCTTATATTAAAATTGTTTCTAAAATTTTAATTACACTAATTATATTTTTGAGATTGACAAAAATACACCATATTAATCTCTAAGTCATTTTCCATTAACGACATGATAACATGGCTTGATGAGGTGGACTATTAGTGACACGTGTCCCTCTATAATTTGGTCATGTGTAATGGTATGATGATATATTCAACGGTGACACGTGGCATATTGATGTAAACAATTGTGTCACGTGTCACAATGCTATTTGGCCACGTATCTGTTTGTGCCACGTGTCACAACATTATTTATCCACGTGTCATTCGCTATGTCATCATTATAGATGCACCAAATTAGTCTCTCATTTTGCATTAAGTGACTCATTTTAGTCCCTAAAATTGAATATTGTGCACCAAATTAGTCCATTCACTAGTTTTTTCTCAATACCTTTAAATGCATTAATTTTGATTCTATTTTTTTACATGTTATTTAAATACAAATTTTTTATTTTAATAAATAAATTAATTCTAATA
>NC_029792.2:28394864-28396649 GCF_000816755.2 Arachis ipaensis
GTAAACGAAATATATGTATTTATAAATAATTAAATATAATTTTTGAAAATAATAAAAAATATTAATGATTTAAATTAGACCAAACTCTTACAAATGGAACATTTTAAATAATAGAAAAGATGGACGATTTTAAATAACAAAGAAGATAAGCAATCCATTTTAAATAATAAGAAAGATGAACTGTATATTTAAAATAAGCACATTAACACGATCCTAACCGTTGAAATAAGTCATAAGTGCACCGTTAAACTGTCCACTGTTAATATAGTTATCTTTTTTATAACTACCCATTATTAATACTATTGCTTCTTGTTGACTTCTTCCATTCACTTACTTCCATTGAAGGTTTTTTTATTAAGATTTACATAAAAATTTGAAATTTTGTTTGTTATATGAGAGTATATAAAATTTTGGTTCGTTGCATGGGAGTACATTAAAATTTGAAATATAATTTAAATAACTTTATTCCAGTGGAGATGGATTGATTGGTTGGATGATTCCCATTAATGAATAAGAATTAATCCATCTTCGATAAAAAAAAAAAGGTAATCGTGTTAATAATGGACAGTTTAACGATGCACTTATATGTTTTTAAAGGAAACGTGTTAACATGTTTATTTTAAATGGTAGTTCACATTCCACGCTATTATTTAAAATGGACTGTTTATCTTTCTATTATTTAAAATTGCTCATCTTTCCTATTACTTAAAACATTCCATTTTTAAGAGTTTGGTCTAATTTAAATTATTAATTTCAAAAATTATATTTAATTATTTATAAATATATATATCTCGTTTATAGTGTAAACAAAATACGTATAAAATTATCTCGTTTACCATATAAACGAGATAAGAGAGATATTTATTTTGGTAAATATTTTTTAAATTATTTATTTCAATAATTATTATAATTAATTTATTTATTAAAATAAAAAATCCATTTAAATACAAGTGCTTTAATAAAAATATTTTTTCTCTTGCGGATACTCCTAACCGTCGTCCTGAAGTTGACATAAAGACATTTCAAGCATCTCTATCGGAGATGACAGTGAGGGTGCTTGAAGTGTCTTTAGTTTAGCCCATTTACACACAACGAAAACGTATATTTCATCATCCAAAAAAAAAGTGTATTTTAATTCTTGATTTTTTGTTTAAAAATACATGTTTTGTGATAAAAAAAAACGGTGTCTAATCAATTGTATAATTGTTTTTTTATAATAACATACTTATATATTACAAAATTTATCAATGTTAAATTATTATAGAAAAAATTATATAATTAAAATTAAAATTTTAAAAATTTTTATAAAAGCACTTGTATTTAAATGATATACGAAAAAATAGAATTGAAATTAGTACATCCAAAATATTAATGAATTTTTAAAAAATTGATACAAAACTAGTAAATGGACTAGTTTGGTGCTCGATATTCAATTTTAGGGACTAAAATGAGTCACTTAATGTAAAGTGAGGGACTAATTTGGTGCATCTACAATGATGACATAATAGATGACACGTGGACGAATAATGTTATGACATGTGGCTAAATAATATTGTGACATATGGCACAACCATCTACATCAGCATACCACGTATCATCGATAAACACATCATCATACCATTACGCGTGGCCAAACCATAGAGTAACACATGTCACTAACAATTATTATTTTGACCCAAAAAGTGAACAAAAAAAATTATTTTTTCAAAATTTATTTTAGTTTGATAAAAATACACATTTGGAATAAATAACAAATAATACATGTATTTAATTCAGCTTTTTGTT
>NC_029792.2:28396707-28429107 GCF_000816755.2 Arachis ipaensis
AGGATTAAATACATGCATTATTTGTTATTATCCCAAAAATGTATATTTTGTCAAACTAAAATTAATTTTGAAAAATACAAATATTATTTCTTTTGTTTTTGGTTTATTTTTTGTGGGTCAAAATAGTAATTCATTTTAACAATTTACATCATATTTTTTTTTGTTGAAAGAGTTTACATCATATTGTCACTAATCCAATATGTTTATTTTAATTTTATTTTAACCCAAAAAAAAAATATTCTTATGCTATTTTAAAATTATCAGAATAATTGGGCTTAAATAAATGGGATATTATAAGGCCTGATAGTTTTTGGAAGAAGAATGAACCGAAGAACCAAGTACCCAACATCATAAAAGAATGGCAATCTTTCATCAACTTCGGGGAAAAAAAGATGTAAGGACCATTGAATCATTCCCCAAAAAGGATTATTTATTTAGTTACAAGAAAATATTTATATTCAATGGTCCAAATCAGTTTTTCTTTTTTGTTTTTGTATCCATGTTGAACTATAACCTTTTCTCTCTCTTTATTTATCTCAATTCAGTAATAACACATTTCTTGGCCCAATCCGTTTCTTGATTTTGCGCCTCAAATACTAATTCGATATAAAATTATTATATAGACTAAATATGTATAGTTATTATAACTGAATCGGTAATTAATCCGGTCATATGGCTGAATCATTAGATTATTAATTCAACTGGTAGATCACTGATTCACTTGGTTGACTCAGTCATAATTAAATAAAAATATAAAATTATAAAATAAAAAATAAAAGTTAAAATGCATTTTTTAAAAAACGTAACATATTAGTAAAAATCAAGTATCAATTATTAGATATAACTTACGATGCAAAAAAAGATAATAAATTAATTACTGGTATAAAATATTTAGACAATTTAAATGAATAAGAGAGAACAAAAAATAACACAGTCGGTTTCTAATGGTATTTGTAAGAACCGCAACTAATCAATTGGTTAATTAAGTGATTAATTGTCCAAATTAGATACCAAAAAGTTAGAGAGAGAATTTGAGGATTTAAAGGTGATTTTTGGACTCAGTAGGTTTTTCTGAGTCAGAAAATGTGCTTTTTGCGAAAAATCACGAACCGGCAGTTGAACCGGTTGAACCGGTTCAAGTCTGCCCGGTACCGCATGAGAAAAGTGAAAACCGGTGAAAACCTTAGAAAAATGTTAAGAATGAAAAATCGGGCGTTAATTTTAAAGGTTTGGCCCGAAGTTGGGCCAAACAGGCTAAAAAAAATGCTAACGGTTGAACCGGGCCCAAGCCCAACATATATAAGCACTTAAGTGAACCCATTTTCAGCACAACACATAAACAAACACACTCATATCTTCCAAAGCTCATATCTTGAGCTAGAGAGCTCCAATCGCCGCACCGTTTGCGGCTACGCGTTCCTTGTGAAGAGCTCTACAAAACCCACCCAAGAAACCCTCAAGATAATAACGAAATCTTCCCAGTTTTTCTCTTGAAAATTTCGGGTACTTAGGATTTGTGCCTAAATGAGTTTTTGTGATTCTTAGTGGTTAGGTTTGCTCTAATCCTTGTTTAGCCTTGGATTCTTGCTAGTAAATCTGTTGGAGGAGGTAAGAGCCACAAAACCCTTGTAAATTTATGTTTAATTGGAACCCTAGGTTGATTTGAGGTGATTTATATGTATATAGTTTGATTATTGTAGCTTTGGGAGCTCTTAGAACTTATTTGTGCTTAGTAGAGTGGAAGTGAAAGCCTGGAATTTGATTGAAAGCTATTTGGTGATCAATTTGAGTTTTGGTGCATAAAAGGGAATCGGCCAAGGTATGATTTCAGTTTCCTCTATGTAGTATATAATATTCATGACACTTAGGCTAGTGACCTATAGGATAGGGTTGGAAATTTATATGTTGTTGATGATTATTTGGGTTGATAATGTATAATGAATTGATGTTGTTGTTGTGATTGAATGATGAAGTTGAGATATGATGGATTGGATGAATGAATATTGTTGATTATTAATATGAATCATGATTGAGCTGATGAGAAAAATTGATAGTGATATAATGTTGATTGGTGAATATGTGATATATGTGATATTGAGGTTGAGAATAATATGTGAAGAAAAATGTGGAAAGAATGGTGCAAAATGCCATGAAGTGTAGGTGTTGATGAGAAATGGAGTTTTGGAATGGTTCTATTTGGTATTGGTTGGGTTGAGTTGTGAAAATAAGTAATTTGGTAAATTGTGAACTTTTGGTAAAATGGAGTTTTTGGTGAACTTTGCTTGATTATAACTTTTGCCTTGATTTTCAAAATAGATTGAAATTTATTTATAATTAAAGATCTTTGAAAACTCTTTAAATCGATATAAAATTTGTGAAAATTAGAATTTTGTAGAGGAAGTTATGATCCTTCAAAGTTGGTGTTAAAAATCTGAAATTCTGTAAATTTGCAGGATTTCAAGATTTGCTGATATGTGCGGGCGCACACACTCGTACGGACACACACGCTGCAAAAATTTTGACCTGTGCGGACGCACACATCTGTGCGCACGCACAGGCAGGAAAGTGCGTTCTGGTCGCGGCGCTAGCACAACTTGTGCGCGCACATATCCAAGGAAAAATTTCAACTTGTGCAGACGCACAAGTTGGGGAGGTTGGTCTGTTGGGGGCGCTGGCATAGGTTGTGCGAGCGCATAGATCCTTGTAAAAATTGACACCTGTGCGTCCGCACACCCCTGTGCGTACACACGCGTTTTAAAACTCTCAGGAGTGTGCGTACGCACAGACCCTTGTGCGGCCGCACACGTCCTGTTTCTCAAAATTTTATTTGTTTTCAATTATTCTACCTTCCCAACAAGGTTGTAAGCTTCTAAAACACCATTTTAAGACTTTTGGGCCTAGTTTTGAGTATTAGAATATAGGATGTAACTTAAGGGTTCTAGTACATGGTTTAGTGATAAATTAGAAAACGGAGGCCTAGGTTTCTGGCGTGCTGAGAATGATCTGACGTTGGGTGGAGGATAAGTGATATATGAGATAAGGAATGATGAACTTTGATATTGGAAATTGAGTTATGAATGGACAGTGGTTGAGATGATTCGAGGACTTGGATTGAGATGATGGATCTCTGTATACTGAAAATATTTTCTGAAAACCACTGAAATATTGTTTTTATTGAGAATATGAGACGCTATCCATCCGGCAGGGACGGCGGTTGAATCCCGCCTGTCGAGGTAGCGGCGGCGGCGTAAGGGCGGTGGTTCGTCCCGCTTGCGTTGAGATGTGAGGTCTGTGGCAAGAGTATCCCGCTTGCATCCCTTCGGACCTATAGGCGAGCAGGCACCGGTACCTGGATAGTGATCCGGGCACTATATCTCGGGGGTTCCATATGAGAAATCCGAAGGGCGACATCTCCATGGAGATATGTCGGGTTGGCAGTTGAACCGACAATGTGATATCATAGCCAGTAGGACATGCATTGATCATATGCATTTTCTATCTGTTTGTATGCCTTGTTTACTTGTAATGGCTTGCCTAATTGAATAACATGCTTATTTGCTATCTGAATTATTTGTCTTATATGCGTCTACTTGTGTTTTACTTGCATTATATATTACCTGTGTTTTCTACTGGGATTGAGGAGGTTCTGAAGGCGGCGGCGATGGGATCGCATGGAGGATAGGTTGGTGAAGGCTGTGGGACAGCGATGTTTGGTTAGAATAGAAATCCCTTAAGATAGATCACCCGGTTTACTTATGATAAAGTTTATATTATGCTTACTTGTTTTAGAATGCTTTAAGCTTGAATCTTGTGATGGATATGGAGCTTAGGATTGCCTTTGGCGTCCCTGGGTCTTATATCTTACATCACTGGGCACTGTTATCATACTGAAAACCTCCGGTTCTCATACTATATCTTTGTTGTGTTTTTCAGATGCAGGTCGCAACCCACCTCGGTGAGTTGCTTTGGATGGCGACAGGAGCGGAGGATCTTGGATTTTTTTGGAGTCTTTTTGGTTTATCTGTTTATACATCTCTCTTTTGTATTTTGTTTAGCCTAGAGGCTTGTATTATGAGAGAAAAACTTGTATAAGCTGTTTTTAAACTGTTAGGTTTCTATATGATTCTGTATACTTGGGTATGGCTAGCCGGCTTAAACTCCGCGAGTCGAGGCTAGTTTCCTATGATATTATATACTTATATTTTGTTATATCTTATCTATTTCTTGTGCCTTAAGCTAGTAGTTCGTTAGTACGATTTTTGCGCTTTTCAAATCCTAGTTTTTGAGCTATATCTTTCATCGGCCTTCTAGATTATATTATTTCTTCTATATATTATACGTATGAGCTTTAGAACTGTCATAATCTATGGTTAACCTTTGCTTTACGACGTGAGGTAAAGCTTAGGCTAATTAGGGTGTTACATTTAGTGGTATCAGAGCGGTTCGTCCTCGTGAGTCTGAGGGATGAACCGATTGTGCTTCAATGCATACTCTGTGTGTCTTTTCTTTGATGCTATTAGGTTATCTGTTTGATATTGCATAACATGCTTGTTTGTGAGTGCCTGTTTGGGATAATTGAAGCACTAGGCTTTTGATATTGAGACTGATCACCTTGATATCGATTGTTTGGTGTAGACAGGAACCCGACATGGCTACTCGCGGGCGAGGTCGAACACATACGCGAGAAAGTAGGAATGAGCAACCAGCTGACAATCACGCCGAATTCATGGCGGCAATGGCAAATCTCGCTAATACCGTGGAAGCTAATGCTGCTGCAACTCTGTAAGCTATGCAGAGATTGGGCCAACTGGCCGGGAACGGAAATGGCAATGGGAATGGCAAAGGGAATGCCAATGATAATGCTGAGGGTAACGACGATAACACAGGAGGAGTTCCGATGACCTTGGCGACGTTTCTCAAGGTTCATCCGCCAACTTTTCGTGGATCCACAAATCTTACTGAAGCGGACCACTGGTTCCAGGCTATAGAGCGTACTTTACAGGTGCATCATGTTCCTCTTAATCAATATGTAGAGTTTTCCGCTTATCAGCTAGCGAGAGAGGCCCAACCCTGGTGGCAAGCTGAGTGTCGTTTGCTACAGCTTCAGAACGCCGACATTCCATAGGAGGTGTTCCAAACGGCTTTCTATAAGAAATACTTCCCTGAGTCCGCAAGGGAAGCAAAGGAGATTGAGCTAATGCAGTTGAAGCAAGGTTCCATGTCTGTGGCTGAGTACACCAACAAGTTCGAAGAGTTTTGTAGGTTTTCTCGGGTGTGTAAGGGAGACCCGAAGACTTACGAGAGCTGGAGATGCATTAAGTACCAGAGGAGTTTGAAGGACAACATTATGACTACTGTGGCTCCTATGGAGATCCGTGTCTTCTCCGACTTGGTGAATAAGGCTAGAGTAGTGGAGGAGTATGCCAAGACCATGGCGGCATCTAAGGACACTCATGGTGGGAGCTCTAGTCGGGGGCGTGGCAAGTATTTCCATCCTAGAGGACAAAGCTTCAAAAGAGGAGGATATGCGCCTTAAGGCCAAGGGGGCTTCAGAAAGAACAATCAGAATCAGTTTCAGTATGCTAGGGGAAGAGGAAATCAGAGTAAGGATTCTCCGGATTTAGCTTGTAATCATTGTGGATGTTTTCACCCTTATGACTCATGCAAGATTGGTTTAGGTGGTTGCTTCAAGTGTGGGTTGCCTGGCCACATTGCAAAGGATTGCCCTCGTTGGAGGAATTAGAATACGGGCCAGAGTCAGCATCAAGGCCGAGTCTTTGCTGTAAATGCCAAGGATGCTTCCAAGGCGGATCCATTGATGAGAGGTATATGTCTAATCGGTGATAAATCCTTAGTTGCATTATATGATACTGGAGCTTCGCATTCGTTTATTTCGTTTGCTATAGTTGAGGAATTAGGCTTGAAAGTGTCAGAGTTACCTTTTGATCTGCATGTACATACTCCGCATCAGACAGTTATGACTAGATCAGGTTGTAGACAAGTAGGTTTCAAGCTTGAGGGTAGAGAGTTTGTGCATGATTTGATCTGTTTACCAATGGTGGGGCTTGAAATGATTTTGGAGTTTGATTGGTTGTCAAAGAACCGGGTTTTGTTGGATTGTTTTGAACGGACAATTTGGTTTATGCCGGAAGGAGAAAATGGGGCAGTGGTAGCTACGAGGTATTACCTGAACTCTGTAATGGTGCATTGTAGTAGGGAGGAGTGTCAAGGTTATATTCTGTTGGCTGCGAATATGTTGGGTGATGCCCAGAACTTAGATCAGATACCGGTGGTTAAAGATTTTCCAGAAGTGTTCCTAGAAGATATCCCGGAGTTTCCACCTCAAAGGGAAATTGAATTTGCAATCGAATTGGTGCTGGGAGCCAGACCAGTGTCGATTGCGCCATATAGAATGACTCCGATAGAGCTGGCAGAGTTAAAGACTCAGCTGGAAGAGCTTTTGAATAAGAGGTTCATTCGACTGAGTGTATCACCGTGGGGAGCGCCATTTTTATTGGTAAAGAAGAAGGATGGAGGAATGCATTTGTGTGTGGATTACCGACAGTTAAATAAAGTAACAGTGAAGAACAAGTACCCGCTGCTAAGGATAGATGACTTGATGGATCAATTGCAAGGAGCTGGAGTGTTTTCCAAGATTGATTTGAGATCCGGTTACCATCAGATAAGAGTGAAGGAAGATGATATCCCTAAGACTGCTTTTAGGACACGCTATGGATACTACGAGTTTGCGGTAATGTTCTTTGGGTTAACGAATGAACCTGCTGTTTTCATGGATTACATGAACAGAGTCTTTCGTCCCTTTTTGGACAAATACGTGGTGGTTTTCATAGATGACATTTTGGTTTACTCTAAGATGGTAAAAGAACATGAGGAGCACTTGAGAATTGTGTTGCAAATCTTGAAGGAGCGTAAGTTGTACGCTAAGTTGTCAAAGTGCGAGTTCTGGAAGGAGGAAGTAAAGTTCTTAGGCCATGTGGTGAGTAAAGGAGGAATAGCTGTAGATCCTTCTAAGGTAGAAGCGGTGATGGAATGGGAAAGACCGACGACTGTGACGGAAGTTAGGAGCTTCTTGGGCTTAGCGGGGTATTACCGAAGATTTATCGAAGGATTTTCCCGGATTGCGCTACCAATGACAAAGTTGACAAGGAAAGAAGTGCCATTCGTGTGGACGTCAGAGTGTGAAGAGAGTTTTCAAACGTTAAAGCAGAGATTAACTTTAGCACCTGTTTTGATCTTGCCGGAACCGCCTGAACCGTTTGAAGTGTACTACGACACTTCTTTGGAAGGTTTGGGTTGCGTGTTGATGCAACACCGGAACGTGGTGGCTTACGCATCGCGTCAGCTGAGACCGCATGAGGTGAATTACCCCACTCATGACTTGGAATTAGTGGTGATTGTGTTTGCATTGAAGATTTGGAGGCACCACTTGTACGGAGTAAGGTTTAGCATCTTTTCTGATCATAAGAGTCTCAAGTATATCTTTGATCAGAAGGAGCTTAATATGCGCCAGAGAAGGTGGATGGAGTTGCTTAAAGATTATGATTTCGAGTTGAGTTATCACCCTGGAAAGGCGAACGTAGTAGCAGACGCTCTGAATCGGAAATCTTTAACAATTGCTTGGATGAGGATTAAGGTAGAGGAGCTAGTAGATAAGTTCGTGGATCTTAAGCTGGATATTGGTGAAGTTGCCGGGTGAGCTTGTTTGAACCAGCTACAAATCTCAAGCACGTTTAAATCAGAAATACAAAGGGCTCAGCCAGTTGGTGATAAGAGGCGCGAAGAATTCACTAAGGATGATGAAGGGTTTTGGAGGTACAAGGGAAGGATTTGCATACCAGATGTAGGGAGTTTAAGACAAGATTTATTGTTAGAAGCTCACAACAGTGGGTTTTCTATTCATCCCAGAAGCACTAAGATATATTATGACTTAAAGAAGATGTTCTGGTGGCCGGAGATGAAAGGTGATGTAGCAACCATAGTATCCAAGTGTTTGACTTGTCAGAAAGTGAAGATAGAGCATCAGAAACCGTCAGGAATGCTACAACCACTTGAAATTTCTCAGTAGAAGTGGGAAGGAATTGCGATGGATTTTGTGACCGGTTTACCAAGGACTAGGTCGGGATTTGATGCGATTTGGGTGGTCGTAGACCGCTTAACCAAATCCGCTCATTTTCTGCCTATTCGAGTAAACTGTTCTATGGATGAGTTGGCGAGATTGTACATCAAGGAGATAGTAAGGTTGCATGGTGTTTTGTCGAGCATAGTATCGGACCGTGATTCCCGATTCACCTCAAGGTTTTGGGGAGCTTTCCAAAGAGCTTTCGGTACGAAGCTATGTCTTAGCACCGCATATCATCCGTAAACCGATAGACAGTCAAAAAGGACTATTTAGACGTTGGAGGATATGCTAAGAGCATGTGTGTTGGATCAACCCGGGAGTTGGGATCGTTACGTGCCATTGGTGGAGTTTGCATACAACAACAGTTTTCATGCGAGCATTGGGATGGCTCCGTATGAGCCTTTGTATGGACGGAAGTGCGTCTCCACATTGTTGGTATGAATCTGGTGAAGCAAGTATTTTGGGTCATGAAGTAACAGCAGATACTACTGAGAAGATTAAGAGAATACGAGAAAGGATTTTGACTGCTCAGAGTCGACAAAAGAGTTATGCGGATCAGAGAAGGAAACCGTTAGAGTTTGAGGTAGGAGAACACGTATTCCTTAGGGTTACACCAACAACTGGGATTGGAAGAGCAATTGATAAACCACTATTTTATGGTTTATCTTGTGCTCAATTGAGTGGTTTTTATCAACTCTTTACCCACTTATTCATACTATTTGCATGGTTTTACATTAGCCTTCCTAATTATGTGCTTTGATTGAAAACATGCTTCTTTGGCCTTAAGTTCCCTATGTTTGATCCTCTCTTATTACCATTAGATGCCTTGATATGTTTTTAAGTGATTTCAGAGATTATAGGGCAGGAATAGCTCAGAGGATGGAAAGGAAGCATGCAAAAGTGGAAGGAATACAAGAAGTTGGAGAAATTGCTAAGCTGTCCAGCCTGACCTCTTTGCACTCAAACGGCTATAACTTTAGCTACAGAGGTCCAAAAGATGCGGTTTCAGTTGCGTTGGAAAGCTAACATCTGGGGCTTCGATTTGATATATAATGTGCCATAGTTTCCCTGAAGCTAGGCGACACGAATGCGTGCTCCACACAGACGCATTGCAGTGGCAAAAATCAGCGTGGCAGATTTCTTCTCCAGCGATTTCTGGGCTGTTTTCAACCCAGTTTACGGCCCAAAAAACACAGATTAGAGGCTATAATGTAAAGGAATCCATTCATTCAGAATAATCAACTCATAATACACAATTTTAGGATTTAGATGTAGTTTTTAGAGAGAGGTTCTCTCCTCTCTCTTAGGATTAGGATTTAGGATTTTTATTATGTTTAAGCTATGATCTCTTCATTCTAGGTTCTATGTTCCTTCAATATTTATTTTCTACTTTTATTTACTCTAATACTTTTATTTGTATTTGATTTATGTTGCCCAATTGACTTATGAACCTTTCCATGTTAGAGTTGAATTTATGTTTAGACGTAATTTGATGTGTTTCAAATTTATGAATGCTTTTAATTTAATTTAGAATTTTCCTTTTTGGCTTTGGTTGAGTCATTGGAGACACTTGAGTTATCAAACTCATTGTTGATTGAAAATTAGAATTCTTCAAGAATTAATTCGAGTTCCAATAACTCTAGCCTTTCCCAAGGAAAGACTAGGACCTGAGGAATCAAAATTAATTCATCCACTTAACTTTCTTTCATAGTTAGAGGTTAACAAAGTGGGAGAAAAATCCAATTCTCATCACAATTGATAAGGATAACTAGGATAGGACTTCCAGTTCTTAACTTCTTATACCTTGCCAAGAGTTTTATTATTTATTTAAATTAATTCCTTACAATTTACTTTCTTGCTATTTACTATTCTTGCTTTTTATCTTATACATTAAAAACCCAAAATTCTACCTTTTTCATAACTAATAATAAGTCATACCTCCCTGCAATTCCTTGAGAAGACGACCCGAGGTTTAAATACTCGGTTATCAATTTTATTGGGTTTGCTTAGGTGACAAACAAAACTTTTGTAAAGAAGGAATTCTTGTCGGTCTAGAAGCTATACTTATAACGGAAATTTATTTTTAGAAAAATTCTAAATCGCGTGAGAATTTTGCTCTTTCAAAATGGCGCCGTTGCCGGGGAATTGCAAACGTGTACCTTATTATTGGTTATTGTAAATATTTGCTTTTTGCTTGTTTATTTGTTTTTATTTTTATTTTTTATTTTTGCTCTTTCGTAAATTAAGAGGTTATTGATTTTTATTTAGTTATAAAAAAATTTTTTCAAAAATTTTTTCTTGGTGTTCATCTTGATCTTCAAGTTGTTCTTCGTGTTCATCTTGACCTTCAAGTTGTTCTTAATTGTTTTCTTCGTTTTGATCTAAAAATTTTAAGTTTGGTGTCATTTTATTGTTTTTCTCTTTCCTCATTAAATTCAAAAATTCAAAATTTAAAACTCAAATTTCAAATTTTAAATTTCAATTTCCAAAATTCAAATTAAAAAATATTTTAAATTCAAATTTCAATTTTCAAAATTCAAATTTCAAAAATTTAAAATTTAAAATTTCAAAATTTCAAATTTCAAATATTTAAAATTCAAATTTCAAAATTTAATTTTCAAATTCAAAATTTAAATAACCTTTTAATTTAAATTTTTTTTATTTTCGTTTTTAATTACTATTATGAGTTCTCACCCCTCTCGCTTTGTGTTTGGTTCCAATGTTGTTGCAAGGAATGGAAATTATAACAGGAACATGCATCAAGGTCAAAATAATCAGAGATGGAAGGAGCCACAAGGATCTGATCAACCCTTCCGGCAACAACACGTTCCACAGTACCACAGACAAAGACCATTCCACGACGCATGCCAAGACAATAGTTATGGTGGACCCTTCCGTAACAACCAACATCCACCAAATTACTATAGTCAAGAGCCATTCCAGGGGGCATACCAAGATGATAGATATGATGGACCCCCGTCATATGCCTATGAACCTCCTCAACACAACTTTGAACCACCACACTCACAAGCCAACTACCACCATTCACCTCCATATGACCCTAACCCGTATCCACCATACCAACCACCTCATGAGCCAAATGAACCATACAAAGAACCACCCCCATTCCAACACAACTACTCTCATGAATTACCACCTCAATATTCACCATCTTCATATCCTTATCAAGAAGAACCACCTCCCTATTATGAACCCTCTTTCCCAACCAATAAACCATCATCTCCACCCCAACCTCCAATGGATGACAGACTTTGTGTTATTCTTCAAGGGCAAGCGAAGATGCAAAGGAGTGTACTGGAACTC
Organism: Arachis ipaensis; assembly: GCF_000816755.2. NCBI lineage: Eukaryota > Viridiplantae > Streptophyta > Magnoliopsida > Fabales > Fabaceae > Arachis > Arachis ipaensis. Next base: position 28,408,172 of record NC_029792.2, read on the forward strand.
ACTACTGCCTTAACCGAGGTAGTAAATATAATAGCTTTCCGACATCTGAGCACTCAAAGTACTCCCATGGCTGCATGTGGAGAATCAAAAGAAGAGCGTAGTATGAAGGAGACACTAGAAATTTTGGTGGACAATGTGGAACATGGCTTTGTATTGGAACAAGTGGAGGAAGCCATAAGAGTTGCAGAGGAAGAAATGGTTGAAGAACTGGGAAATGCTGAACCTCCATGGAAAAGTCAAGACATAGAGCCTCCTTCCAAGACGGTTGCATTTGATGTTGAGGAGGGTGTACAACCTCCAAGGCATGTTATGGTTAAGGAATTGGAAGAGGTCGATCAAGAGATGGAGATTCAAGAAGAAGAAGCACAACCTCCCATGCCCTTGGAAAGCAGTGAAGAGGAGATTGAATTGGAAGAAAGCCACCAAGAGGAAGAGGTTGAAATTGAAGAAGCTTACAAGGAGGTGGAAGTTGTCAAGGAAGAACCCAAGAGAATGGAGCTGGAAATCACCTTACCACAGTTGCTGGAGACCTCTTCCCCAAAGCCATCACCATCCATCCCTTCATTCAAGTGGGTAAATCTCTCATCTCTAAGCTTAATTAGCTCACTTGAATATGCTTTGCTTGAAACAGATGGTCAGCTTAGAGCTCTTTGTGGCTATAAAAGCAAGCGGGAGATGGTTAGTGGTAGGAGTCGTCATACAAGATTCAATATGGTGGAAAGCTCAGAGTTTAAATGCAAAGGTTGGTGTAAAGCTCAACTGAATGGGTCTAGGAAGTTGTTTGGCCGCCTTAGTGAGAATACAGATTGCCTGCCACCTGGATGAAACAATATTGCTCAACAAGAAGACGGGTGCAAAAGCAAGGTTTGGGACCCCGGAATTCATTATGGAAATCAACACTCTTGGGGCCTTGTCACTTGCTTTAACTTGCTTGAAGGCTTTCTGCGCCTAGTTTGGGATCCCGGAGGCCATTGGAAGTCCAAGCATTGGTGGCAGTTTCAGGATGAGTTCAAGCACAAGCCGCCATGACAAGGAGCTCACCAAATGTCCAACTTAAGGACTTTAACTAAAAGTGCTAGGTAGGAGACAACCCACCATGGTATGATCGTCCTTTTTCATTTTTATTTAGTTTTATTTGTTTTCGAATTTTATTTTATTTTATTGTATTGAACTTGGAGTTTTGCATAACATTCATATTAGCATTGCATTCTGCATTTTTCATGCATAAAAAAAAAGAGAGAGGGAGAGAACGTGACGCGACAGCGTCGCCGACGCGTCCGCGTCGTATGTGCCTCAGGAAGAAAAAGCAATCGAACAGAGAGTCATGCGGGAGCGTGGCTGGAGGCGTGCCTTTGGCACAAATCACCCCACGCGATCGCGTCGCTGACACGTCCGCGTCATGTGGGAAAAATGCCTCCTACGCGTCCGCGTCACCCACGCGAACGCGTGGCCCTGTGAAATCGGCGTAAAGAGGTGTATGACAGAAAATCCTGATGGAGTGGGGCTGGAATCATGCTATAAGCACAAGCCCTACCACGCGAACGCGTGCCCCACGTGTTCACGTCATTTTTAACGAAAGGCCATTCATGCGATCGCGTCAAGCACGCGATCGCGTCACCCAATAATTTGGCAAAGAGAGTTTCGAACAGAGAGTTGCGCGAACGCGAGGCTGCACTCGCGCCAATCGCACAAATCGGGTCACGCGATCGCGTGACCCACGCTTCCGCATCACCTGACCTTATCGCGCACCACGCGACCGCGTCACTCACGCGTCCGCGTCACCTGCGCCGCACAGCTTATCCAGATCAGCCAAATATCTTATCTTTTCTTCCCCAATCCTAATTTTTCTTCTCCTTTCTTACTTTCTTCTTCTTCATTTTTTTTAACTTCTCATCCCTCTTATCTTTTATTTTATTTTACTTAATTTATTCACATATTTCATTCATTGCATTTTAATTTTGTGCATATTTTTATTTTCTTTTCTAAATTTATTATTTTCCATTGGTGTTCAAATGTTCTTATTCAACTGTTACATCTTTTCTGGTATTTTCTTGGTGCTTATGACTTGTTTTATTCTGATTGGGTAACATTTTTTAAATCAATGCTAATCTTTTATAATACTCGTACTTCTCTTGCATTGATATGAACTTATACTATCTTGCATTACCCACATTCCCCTCTCCTTTGTTGCAAATTCTGCACCACTGGTATGCCATGTGCTTCTATTGTTTTCTCACGTACATGTTGAAGCTTCCATGTAAATGAGCTCCTTATTATCTGGCATTAACACCCATATTTTATTTATTTTCTATCTTTATTTTGGGTTACTTTTCTTCCCTTTCTCTTTCAGGATGGCCACCAGGAAGAGAATCAGAAGACGTTTACATAGGAGAGACAAACAAGTTCCTACGCACATTTCTTGATGAGAAAAGCGTCAATTGAAGCAACCCATCCACTTGCACATCTTAGCATGCACTGAGGACAGTACAATCTTTAAGTGTGGGGAGGTCGATACCGATCTCCATGAGTTAGTTACTCTTCTAGCTCAACACCAATGGTTTATTTTCCTTGTTAGTTGTTACATTTACATGTTTGATTGCATATTTGTTTGATTTTGTGCATATTTTACCACTTGGTTGAAGAAATATTTTCTTTCTCAAAAAAAAAAAAAACTTTTAGAGCATTTCACTAATTTGAATAAAATTTAATGTTACACTTGTTTGAAGAAATATTATACTGGAACATGGTTTAGAGCTTGAACACACAAACCAGTGAGATTTTGAGCCTATTTGATTGGTTGTATTTTATCAACCAAAATTTTATTTTTGGTGTGTGTTTTTCTCTCTAAAATTGTGATTTTTGTCTTGATTAATTCTATATTTCCATTATTTGATGTATCATACACTTACATGATTGAGACCTTTGTTTTACTGAACTTACATACCCATATGGCCTTACCCTTTTATTATTCTTTGCAAACCAATGTTGAGCCTATTATACCCCTTTGTTCTTTACTTTAGCACATCATTAACTCTAAGCGAAAGACAATAATGTCCTTAATTTGAATCCTTGGTTAGCTTAGACTAGTGAGAGTGCTCATGAATTAAGTGTGAAGAAGTGAATTTGGAAACATTTGGTTTGAGAATTGAGTATGTTAGAATTTTCTGAAAATGTGAAAGAAATGTTTAGGACATGATTCATGCATCCAATAATTTAATCATATGCATTGAGAAAAATAAAAGAAAAAAATATATATATATAAAAAGTGAGAAAAAGAAAAGAAAAAAAAAGAGCAATTAAGCAAAAAGGGGACAAAATGCCCCAAAGTAAATGGTGAAAGCAATGCATATGTACTGTACTTGAAATTAGAATGCATGAATATGTGGAAAACATGGTTAATGGATAGTTAGATGTGGTATCATGATTACATGGATTGTATAAAGTTAGGTGAAAAGTTTAAGTTAATTAAGGATTCAGATTTTAGTCTACTTGGCCAAATACAATCCTACCTTGACCCTAACCCCATTACAACCCTTAAAAGACCTCTTGATATGTGTATTTGTGCATTAAATTTATGTTGATTGTTAGATGAAGAGCAAGCCTTAGAAAGCAAGGTTAGTAGAGAATTCAGAGAATCGAACCTAAAACACTTGAGTGATTAGAGTGTATACACTACCAGTGAGGGTTCGATGCTCAATTCCTTGTTCCCTGCTTTCATGAGCTATTTTCTTCTTGCAAGTCTATTTGTACTTCATTTTTATGATTTGAATTAGTGAAATCCAGTTCATATTTCTTCTTGAAAGATTTTTTTACTTTTAACTAAGTAGGTAGAAATATTTTGCATGTAGTTGCATTCATATAGATAGGTTGCATTTCATATTAATCTACCATTCCTCTTCATCTTTATAGCTTCTCTTGAGCTTAGCATGAGGACATGCTAATGTTTAAGTGTGGGGAGGTTGATAAACCACTATTTTATGGTTTATCTTGTGCTCAATTGAGTGGTTTTTATCAACTCTTTACCCACTTATTCATACTATTTGCATGGTTTTACATTAGCCTTCCTAATTATGTGCTTTGATTGAAAACATGCTTCTTTGGCCTTAAGTTCCCTATATTTGATCCTCTCTTATTACCATTAGATGCCTTGATATGTGTGTTAAGTGATTTCAGAGATTATAGGGCAGGAATGGCTCAGATGATGGAAAGGAAGCATGCAAAAGTGGAAGGAATACAAGAAGTTGGAGAAATTGCTAAGCTGTCCAGCCTGACCTCTTCGCACTCAAACGACTATAACTTTAGCTACAGAGGTCCAAACGATGCGGTTTCAGTTGCGTTGAAAAGCTAACGTCTGGGGCTTCGATTTGATATATAATATGCCATAGTTGCCTTGAAGCTAGGCGACGCGAACGCGTGCTCCACACAGACGCGTTGCAGTGGCGAAAATCAGCGTGGCAGATTTCTTCTCCAGTGATTTCTGGGCTGTTTTCAACCCAGTTTATGGCCCAGAAAACACAGATTAGAGGCTATAAAGTAGGGGAATCCATTCATTCAGAATAATCAGCTCATAATACACAATTTTAGGATTTAAATGTAGTTTTTAGAGAGAGAGGTTCTCTCCTCTCTCTTAGGATTAGGATTTAGGATTTTTATTATGTTTAAGCTATGATCTCTTCATTCCAGGTTCTATGTTCCTTCAATATTTATTTTCTAATTTTATTTACTCTAATACTTTTATTTGTATTTGATTTATGTTGCCCAATTTACTTATGAACCTTTCCATGTTAGAGTTGAATTTATGTTTAGACGTAATTTGATGTGTTTCAGATTTTTGAATGTTTTTAATTTAATTTAGAATTTTCCCTTTTGGCTTTGGTTGAGTCATTGGAGACACTTGAGTTATCAAACCCATTGTTGATTGAAAATTGGAATTATTCAAGAATTAATTCGAGTTCCAATAACTCTAGCCTTTCCCAAGGAAAGACTAGGACCTGAGGAATCAAAATTAATTCATCCACTTAACTTACCTTCATAGTTAGAGGTTAACAAAGTGGGAGAAAAATCCAATTCTCATCACAATTGATAAGGATAACTAGGATAGGACTTCTAGTTCTTATACCTTGCCAAGAGTTTTATTATTTATTTAAATTAATTCCTTACAATTTACTTTCTTGCCATTTACTATTCTTGCTTTTTATCTTATATATTAAAAACCCAAAATTCTACTTTTTTCATAGCTAATAATAAGTCATACCTCCCTGCAATTCTTTGAGAAGATGACCCGAGGTTTAAATACTCGGTTATCAATTTTATTGGGTTTGCTTAAGTGACAAACAAAACTTTTGTAAAGAAGGAATTCTTGTCGGTCTAGAAGCTATACTTACAACGGAAATTTATTTTTAGAAAAATTCTAGATCGCGCGAGAGTTTCGCTCTTTCAGCAATCAAGACCAAGAAGTTGACCTCAAGATATATAGGACCGTTTGAGATTTTGAAGAGATTCGGGCCGGTGGCGTATCAAGTCGTTTTGCCACCTCAACTGTCTAACTTGCATGACGTATTCCACGTGTCACAGTTCCGTAAGTACACGTCAGATGTGGCTCATGTGTTGGAGCCTGAATCGGTTGAGTTGAAGGAGAACTTAATTTTCCAAGTAACACCAGTGAGGATCGATGACACTAGAGTGAAGAAGCTGTGAGGAAAGGATGTCCCATTGGTTAAAGTTGCTTGGGAGCGAGTCGGAGTAGAAGAGCACACTTGGGAATTGGAGTCTGAGATGCGAAAGGATTATCCCGAACTTTTCTCAGGTAATCCAAATTTTGAGGGCAAAATTTCTTATTTGGTGGGGAGAATGTAAGAACCGCAACCAATCAACCGGTTAATTAAGTGATTAATTGCCCAAATTAGATTCTAAAAAGTTAGAGAGAGAATTTGAGGATTTAAAGGTGATTTTTGGACTCAGTGGATTTTTCTGAGTTAGAAAATGTGTGCTTTCTGCGAAAAACCGTAAAAAATCGCGAACAGACAGTTGAACCGGTTGAAGTCTGCCCGGTACCGCATGAGAAAAAGTGAAAACCGGTGAAAACCTTAGAAAAACGTTAGGAATGAAAAGCCGGGCGTTAATTTTAAAGGTTTGGCCCGAAGTTGGGTCAAACGGGCTAAAAAAATGCTAACGGGTTAGACCGGGCCTAAGTTGGGCCCAAGCCCAACATATATAAGCACTTAAGTGAACCCATTGTCAGTACAACACATAAACAAACACACTCATACATGCTGAAAATAGAAGAAGAGAGAAACCCTTGAGCACTATTCATTGTCATCTTCCAAAGCTCATATCTTGAGCTAGAGAGCTCCGATCGCCGCACCGTTTGTGGCTACGCGTTTCTTGTGAAGAGCTCTACAAAACTCACCCAAGAAACTCTCAAGGTAATCACGAAATATTCCCAGTTTTTCTCTTGAAAATTTTGGGTACTTACGGTTTGTGCCTAAATGAGTTTTTGTGATTCTTGGTGTTTAGGTTTGCTCTAATCCTTATTTAGCCTTGGATTCTTGCTAGTAAATCTGTTGGAGGAGGTAACAGCCACTAAACCCTTGTGAATTTATGTTTAATTGGAATCCTAGGTTAATTTGAGGTGATTTATATGTATATAGTTTGATTATTGTGGTTTTGGGAGCTCTTGGAACTTATTTGTGCTTAGTAGAGTGGAAGTGAAAGCTTGGAATTTGGTTGAAAGCTATTTGGTAATCAATTTGAGTTTTGGTGCATAAAAGGGAATCGGCCAAGGTATGGTTTCGGTTTCTTTTATGTAGTATATAATATTCATGGACACTTAGGCTAGTGACCTATAGGATAGGGTTGGAAATTTATATGTTGTTGATTATTATTTAGGTTGATAATATATAATGAATTGATGTTGTTGTTGTGATTGAATCATGAAGTTGAGATATGATGGATTGGATGAATGAATATTGTTGATTATTAATATGAATCATGGTTGAGCTGATGAGAAAATTGATAGTGATATAATGTTGATTGGTGAATATGTGATATATGTGATATTGAGGTTGAGAATAATATGTGAAGGAAAATGTGGAAAAAATGGTGCAAAATGTCATGAAGTGTAGGTGTTGATGAGAAATGGAGTTTTGGAATGGTTCTATTTGGTATTGGTTGGGTTGAGTTGTGAAAATAAGTAATTTGGTAAGTTGTGAACTTTTGGTAAATTGGAGTTTTTGGTGAACTTTGCTCGATCATAACTTTTGCCTCGATTTTCGAAACTAATTGAAATTTATTTATAATTAAAGATCTTTCAAAACTCTTTAAATTGATATAAAATTTGTGAAAATTGGAATTTTTTAGAGGAAGTTATGATCCTTTAAAGCTGGTGTTAAAAATCTGAAATTCTGAAATTCGTGCGGACGCACACGTTGCAAAAATTTTGACCTGTGTAGACGCACACATCTGTGCACACGCACAGGCAGGAAAGTGCGTTTTGGTCGCGGCGCTAGTACAGCTTGTGCGCGCACATATCCAAGGAAAAATTCCAACCTGTGTAGACGCACACGCTTGTGCGGATGCACAAGTTGGGGAGGCTGGTCTGTTGGGGGCGCTGGCACAGGTTGTGCGAGCGCACAGATCCTTGTAAAAATTGACACCTGTGCGTACGCACACCCGTGTGCGTACACACGCGTTTTAAAACTCTCAGGAGTGTGCGCACGCACAGACCCTTGTGTGGCCGCACACGTCCTGTTTCTCAAAATTTTATTTGTTTTCAACTATTCTACCTTCTCAACAAGATTGTAAGCTTCTAAAACACCATTTTAAGACTTTTGGGCCTTATTTTGAGTATTAGAACATGGGATGAAACTTAAGGGTTCTAGTACATGGTTTAGTGATAAATTAGAAAACGGAGGCCTAGCTATCTGGCGTGCTGAGAATGATCTGACGTTGGGTGGAGGATAAGTGATATATTAGATAAGGAATGATGAACTTTGATATTGGAAACTGAGTTATGAATGGACAGTTGTTGAGATGAGTCGAGGACTCGGATTGAGACGATGAATCTCTATATATTGAAAATATTTTCTGAAAACCACTGAAATAATGTTCTTACTGAGAATATGAGACGCTATGCGCCCGGCAGGGACGGCGGTTGGATCCCGCATGTCGAGGTAGTGGTGGCGGCGTAAGAGCGGTGGTTCATCCCGCTTGCGTTGAGATGTGAGGTCTGTGGCAAGAGTATCCCGCTCGCATCCCTTCGGACCTATAGGCGAGCAGGCGCCAGTACCTGGACAGTGATCCGGGCACTATATCTCGGGGATTACCATATGAGAAATCCGAAGGGCGATGTCTCCATGGAGATGTGTTGGGTTGGCAATTGAACCGACAATGTGATATCACAGCCAGTAGGGCAGGCATTATCATATGCATATTCTATCTATTTGTATGCCTTATTTACTTGTAATGGCTTGCCAAATTGAATAACATGCTTATTTGCTATCTGAATTATTTGCCCTATATGCATATACTTGTGTTTTACTTGCATTGTATATTACCTGTGTTTTCTATTGGGATTGGGGAGGTTCGGAAGGCGGTGGCGATGGGTTTGCATGGAGGATAGGTTGGTGAAGGCTGTGGGACAACGGTATTTGGTTAGAATAGAAATCCCTTAAGATAGATCACCCGGTTTACTTATGATAAAGTTTATATTATGCTTACTTGTTTTAGAATGCTTTAAGCTTGAATCTTGTGATGGATATGGAGCTTAGGATTGCCTTTGGCGTCCCGGGATCTTATATCCTACATCACTGGGCACTGTTACCATATTGAGAACCTCCGGTTCTCATACCATATATTTGTTGTATTTTTTAGATGCAGGTCGCAACCCACCTCGGTGAGTTGCTTTGGATGGTGACAGGAGCAGAGGATCTTGGATTCTTTTGGAGTCTTTTTGGTTTATCTATTTATACATCTCTCTTTTGTATTTTGTTTAGGCTAGAGGCTTGTATTATGAGAGAAAAACTTGTATAAGCTATTTTTAAACTGTTAGGTTTCTATATGATTCTGTATACTTGGGTATGGCTAGCCGGTTTAAACTCTGCGAGTCGAGGCTAGTTTCCTATGATATTATATACTTATATTTTGTTATATCTTATCTGTTTCTTATGCCTTAAGCTAGTAGTTCGTTAGTACGATTTACGCTTTTCAAATCCTAGTTTTTGAGCTATATCTTTCATCGGACTTCTAGATTATATTATTTCTTCTATATATTATACGTATGAGCTTTAGAACTGTCGTAATCTCTAGTTAACCTTTGCTTTACGACGCGAGGTAAAGGTTAGGCTAATTAGGGTGTTATAGTGTTTGTGAATTGTGATGAAGACATTTTCAAATTAAAATTCTAGCCTCCAAAGAAAATAGAAAAATTCATCTCAGCAACAATTTTCAACAACAAATTCAACTCAATGATGAATTTCAATTAAGAAAAATTTAGATAAATGATTATTTCAGCAAGACAACAACAAATTCAAGGTTCAGTGATGATAATCAATAACAAATTCAACTTTAATGATTTTTAGCAACAAAACTGAAACTGAAAGAACAGGAAAATTTGTTGGAACTCACCAAATCGGATTCTGATTGCGCGAAGGAAGCTGACGGCGAGTAAGAAGCGGACGACGAGACTCGAAATAAGAAGATGACAACGACGACCAGTTCTGGGACCTGCTGCTTCTGCTGCCGGCTACGACGAGCACAGAGAAGGCGTGCGAGTGCTCCCCAGTGCGAGACGGTGACGATTGATGACATAGAGGCCGACGACAAGCTTGAGGGGAGACTGAAGATGAGAGAGGGAGAGTACTTGAGTGCAAGAGCCAGTGAGCGACAATAAGAGAGATGAAAGAGCTCGAACTTCAGGCTTTAAGCCTTAGGGAGAGAGTGACAAGACGAAGGACACAAGGGCTAGGACAAAAAAGTTTTGAACTTTGATAAAGGGAAACTGTGCCATTTATGAAATTAAAAAAAAAATTAAGCATGATTTCGGTCCGGGTTATATAAACCTGTCTGATCAACGATTTTGATAAAAATCGCACAAGTTGAACCGATTTTTACTAGGTCCGATGTTTGGACAATTTGAAAAGTGACTCGGTCCGACTAAATGATTGGGTGATCGAATTTTCGGTCGGGTTGAGTCGAATTTGATAATTATGTAAATATGTGTAATATATCTTTTACAAAAATAAAAAATAATGTTATTTATGATAACCAAAAGAATTATTATTTTTTTGGGTATTCAAAAGGGCTTAAACCTCAAAAGAAGAAACAAACAACATAGACAAGCATAATCCGGGCCAAAAGAGTTTTTTTACTGTCATTAACTAACAGATTCCTAGGATTACAAAGGGGTTGATCAATAAAATAGAATCTAATATTGGGTTTTAAACTTTTTGTCATCTTAGCTGAGACTTTAGTTCAAGTAATAAATCATATGCCTTTTAATATGTTGTAGCCAGATTCAAAATTTAACGAAGACCAAGTAGTGGATATAAATCCTTGAGTGTTGGGTGCGTGATCGATGAGTATATAGTGTGATGAGTTAGTTTATGATGTAACGTCTAAAATTAGAAAAAAAAACTTTCTTCCCCCAAATAATCTGCACTGCGGTTTCCTTCCTTATATGTATGTTTCTCCTTAATGCCTCTCACTAAAGTTTTTGGAATATTATTATCCTTTCTGTCCTTCAAAACCACAGTGATTGTTGATACAGAATCTTCCTCCACAATGAATTCCTCATTTCAAACTCCTAACAAATTCTAAGCCCATGATATATTCCCCAAAGCTATGCTTGAAATGTAGTACAAACTCTAATGTTAGCCATAAAACCAACAATTCAAATTCTTTGGTGATCTCTGATTTGTCCTCCACATCTTGTCTTACCCGAGTTATTCATCGTTATTGCTCCATCTGTATTGCGCTTTGTCCATCCTTTAGGAAGTGTCTGCCACGCAATATGGACCTCGTTGTAATATATTGTATAGCAATATGGCCATAAACCCTAAACCAAAAGTGGTCATTTATGCTTTTGTATAATTGTGCACTCTTTTTCACAGTTGTCAGTGTGTACTTAAATCCGTAACTTAATTTGTATGTGAGCTTATATTATAGGCTTTTGGTTCTTTTTCTTGGTGAAAATGAAGCAATTTGAATAGCATGTTTTGTAGCTGAGATTTAGTTGAGATGACACATTAGATTGCCTCTTAACATACTACATCTGGATTTGAACTTTGGCAATGTCAAGTGGTGAATAAAAAGCCTTAAGAATGTTGGGTGTATGAGTGGACGGTGTGTATGAATTTGTGATATAATAATTTCTAGGATCAATGGGCTTTTAATTCATCTGCTAAAAAAATACCATGTTTTTTTTTGTCAGTTTGATTACTAAATTCTAGAATCAAACTAAATGTAATTCGTGTAAACTAAATATAAAAGGCTCGATTTAGACATTTAGTTGAATCAAAGGTTTGGTTAACTTTCAGTTTCCAAGTTAACATATCATGATGATTTACGCTCTTTGTTTTTGTGTTTATTATCTATGCATCAGAAAACTTTCCTAAACTTTTTTATTTTTTGGGTCCCCGGCTCTCCGCACCGGAGGGGAAGAGAAGGGGAGGGGGGTATTCTTATCTTTAATTCGAATATCTCTTGGAAAATAAAAAATTATGTTATCTTATTTACGATAGAAGATAATAAGATTATTTAAATTGGATAGTTCAAATCTCCTATTTTAAATAAGATAACAAAATTATATACCTTATATATACAAACATTAAATTATAATTAACTTGAATCGTTCTTGTCATCAGCATTAAATTGAAGCACCCTTCTTTCAAGAGTTCTTTATTCACTTTTGTATTGATAGCAATCGATGGCACTTATTGTGGATACATAGATATATACAGCACAAACAATTTTTTTTTTGGTAACCAAAACTTGTTAGGAAATTATTTTGATTTCCTAATTTATTTGTGGGCAATACATATATTAATTATAATCACAAATGATGCTATTTTAAATTAAATGACTTATATAATATATAGTAATTGATTTATTCTGAAACATTAGCACAAAGAATTATTATAATTGTCTCGTTTCTCTTATTTTGTGCGTTTTTTAATTTGATATAAAGTTAATTGATTATCCTTTTAGGATATAAAGATTATTATGTATATGTAACTTATGCGAATATTAATCGATTCAAAAAGAGATTTATATTTGGCCAAGTTATGTATACATATTAATAATATTTGAATAATAGAAAATATTATTTAATTGTTACATAAAAAAACTAGTAACAATTTGGATTAGTATACCCATCTATTTTATAAAGATTTGGTTTTGGAATAAATTGATTGAACATTATGCTGACAAAGTAGCCTCTTTTGTGAAAATTGATTTATTTAAAACATTAGGAATATGGTGATATATAATTCATGTGAATATTGGTCGGCCCAAAGGAAGGCCTATATTTGGCCGAATTACATACACATATTATTGTTAAATAAATATTTGGGTAACTAATTAAGAATAAAGTAATGTTTATTATTTATGCAAACAATAATCGGCCCAAAGGAAGTTTATTGTTTGGCCAAATAATAAGCATTGCATATATAATGATGATCTCATTTATTGTTATAAATGCTAATTGAATAAGTCATTGTTACTTTTGATTTGGAATTAAATGAGAATAAAACCGGATATTATCTTTTGTTCCTTAGATAATTATCTTTTTGGATTTTAGATATATTATCTTTTGGGCTTTAGATACTATTTTATTTGGGCTTAAGGGTTTAATGGGTGCCATGCTCAAATATAAACAGACCTTCAGGGTTTCGGTCCCCAATATGTCAAAGCCGCCTTTGTTGCTCTTTCCCCATCAAAAGAGTTGCAGTTCAGCCTCCTAGGAATACAGAAGGCTTTGGTTGAGGAAGATCGAAAGAACCACAAGATTCAAACTCTTCCGATCGTATGATTCATGTTTATGAATTCAGGTACGCTTCCGCATCATGATATGATATATTTTTGATGATTCAATATAGATGATCTGAGTTATTAAAAATTATTCTAACAAGTAGTATCAGAGCTATCCATTATTTAGTCATCGAAAATATTCGATTTTTTCTTTTCTATTGTCGAATCAATATATATATATATATATGCATGTTGTTTACGTTATAAATTGTTGCACACGCATATATATATACTTGTTTGAGTTTGTGTGTGCGTCAATGTATATATATAAATTGATACGTAGATATATATCCATTGATATGCCTCCTGTGTGTTTTTATATATATATGATTTTAGTATTGTTTCATATTACATGTTATTACTGCCACTTGGATATATATAATTTTGGCTGCTTATATATATATATTTTACCGTATCGATATTCTTATTTGATATAGTAATTGATTTATTCTGAAACATTAGCACAAAGAATTATTATAATTGTCTCGTTTCTCTTATTTTGTGCGTTTTTTAATTTGATATAAAGTTAATTGATTATCCTTTTAGGATATAAGGATTATTATGTATATGTAACTTATGCGAATATTAATCGATCCAAAAGGAGATATGCGGTAATAAATAGGTTGCGAAGTTTAAGTTTCCATGTGCGCATTAAGTCGGTCCAAAGAAAGGCTTAATGTGTGACAGGAATTTTGACAATATTTGATTGCTGCAATGAGAGTATCACTTACAGTTAATTTTTCTATCCAAAGATTGAAAATTAATGTTGTGCTAGATATCTCAATATGGATTTTTTTCCATTAATTAACTAATGTTTACTGCATGTTCTTTTTGTTCTAATCCAGAAACTATGGCTTTAGCTACCAATGTTTCTGCGCAAATTAGCAGTATTCCTATGCTGAATGGTTCAAACTTTAAAGTTTGGAAAGATACCGTGGAGATTGTCCTCGGTTGTATGGATCTAGATATAGCTCTTTGAGAGGAGAAACCCACTTCCACTCCGGAAAATCTCAATGAGGTTAAAATAGAAAAGTGGGAGAGATCCAATCGAATGAGCATTATGATCATGAAACGCTCAATTCCTGAGGCGTTTCGGGGCTCAATTACTGAGGATAAAGATGCCAAACAGTTCCTGAAAGATGTTGAAAAATTCTTTACTAAGAATGAAAAGGCGGAGGCAAGTAGCCTTTTGAGCAAACTTGTCTCCATGAGGTATAAAGGTAGAGGGAACATAAGGGAGTACATTATGGAAATGTCTCATCTTGCTTCAAAATTGAAAGCACTAAAGTTAGAGTTGTCTGAAGACTTACTCGTGCATTTCATTTTGATTTCTCTTCCTGCACACTTTGGGCAATTCAAAGTGAGTTATAACACTCTGAAGGACACTTGGTCCTTAAATGAGCTTATATCTCACTGTGTGCAAGAAGAAGAGAGGCTACAGCAAGATAAGATTGAAAGTGCTCACATAGCTTCATCTTCTCAGTATAAAAAAAAGCGTAATACCACTGCGGATGTGCCTTCTCAGCAGAAAAAGGCTAAGAAACAGGATCAAGTTTCAACCTATTTCTTCTGTAAGAAGGTGGGACACATGAAGAAGGATTGTACCAAATATGCCAATTGGCATGTAAGGAAGGGTATAATTCTTACTTTCATTTGTTCTGAGTCTAGTTTAAGTTATGCACCTATTGATATTTGGTGGGTAGATTCTGCTGCTACTACTCATGTAAGTGTTACTATGCAGGGTTGCCTGTGGAGCCGACCGCCAAGTGATGCTGAAAGATACATCTATGTGGCAGACGGCAATATAGTTGCAGTCGAAGCTATAGGAACCTTTAGATTATGTTCCACGAGTATATTTTACTTGGATTTATTAGAGACATTTTATGTACCGTCATTTAAGACGGAATTTGGTTTCTGTTTCTCGTTTGGACAAATCAGGTTATTTTTGTTCGCTCGGAGACAAATAAAGTCAGTCTCTTCTATAATTCGAATAATATTTGCTCTGGTCATTTGGTGGATAATCTATATAGGCTTGAATTAAAGTCCTATAATAATGAAATACTGCAAACAGGTACAAAACAAAAACTAAATGAGAATTCAGCATCATCATGACACAAGCGCCTAGGTCACATCTCTAAACAGAGAATTCAGAGGCTCGTGTCGGATGGAATTCTCAGACCCCTAAATTTGGCGGACTTTGAAGTCTGCATTGAGTGCATAAAGGGTATATTTGGCCAAATTATGTATACATATTAATAATATTTGAATAATAGAAAATATTATTTAATTGTTACATAAAGAAACTAGTAACAATTTGAATTATTATACCCATTTATTTTATAAAGATTTAGTTTTGGAATAAATTGATTGAACATTATGCTGCCAAAGTAGCCTCTTTTGTGAAAATTGATTTATTTAAAACATTAAGAATATGGTGATATGTAATTCATGCGAATATTCGTCGGCCCAAAGGAAGGCCTATATTTGGCCGAATTACATACACATATTAATGGTAAATAAATATTTGGGTAACTAATTAAGAATAAAGTAATGTTTATTATTTATGCAAATAATAATCGGCCCAAAGGAAATTTAAATTAAAGCTGTCAAATCTAATCGTGGTGGTGAATACTACGGAAGATATGATGGTTCAGGTGAGCAATGTCCCGGGCCTTTCGCTCTTTTTCTAGAGGAGTGTGGTATTATTCCGCAATACACCATGCTAGGCAAACCTAGCATGAATGGTGTTGCAGAGCGAAGGAACCGAACTCTTAAAGACATGGTGAGAAGTATGATTAGTCATTCTTCCTTGCCTGAATCACTCTGGGGAGAAGCCTTAAAGACCGCAGTGTACATCCTTAATAGGGTGCCAAGCAAAGTAGTTAACAAAATCCCATATGAAATTTGGACTGGGAAAAGGCCTAGTATAAAGCATTTGCATATTTGGGGATGTCCAGCTGAGGCGCGACCTTATAGGCCGCATGAAAGAAAATTGGACTCAAGGACAATTAGTTGATACTTTGTTGGTTACGCTGAGCGTTCACGGGGGTACAAGTTTTACAATCCTGCATCAAGGTCTATTTTTGAGACAGGAAATGCGAGATTTCTTGAGGATGTTGAGTTTGGGGAGAAGGAAATATTAGGAATGTTGCTTTTGATGAGAATTCTATAACTGACAATGATCAGACCTTGTGCCTATTATTGTTCAAGATACAGTTATAGTACAAGAGCACAATGAGAATCCTGTTGTAAATCCAGCTACAGTACAAGAGAACAATGAGAATATTGTTGTTGCTCGAGATACTGCTACAGTACAAGAAAATGATGAGAATCCTCATCAACCCCAACCTATACAGCAAGCTCAACAACCTCAAAAAGCGTCATTAAGGTGATCCAATAGAAAATGGAGAAAATCCATCTATGGTCTCAAACAAGCTTCCCGTTAATGGTATCACAAGTTTAATTAAGTCATTACCTCATGGTTTTGAGGTAAATATTATAGATGAATGTGTATACCGCAAGTTCAGTGGGAGTAAATACCTTTTTTGGTCTTATATGTTGATGACATTCTACTTGCCAGCAACGATATAGGCTTGTTGCATGAAACTAAGAAATTTCTATCGAAAAAATTCGAAATGAAAGATCTTGGTGATGTCTCTTTTGTATTAGGAATCGAGATACTAAGAGATCGCTCTCAAGGTATTCTTGGATTATCACAAAAGAACTATATCGAAAAGATTTTAAGTAGATATGGCATAAAAAGTTGTAGACCAATGGACACACCCGTAGCTAAAGAAGACAATTTCAGTCTCAAGCAATGCCCTAAAAATGATCTTGAGAGGACAGCAATGCATGATAAACCTTATGCATCAGCACTAGGGAATTTAATGTATGCACAAGTCTGCACACATCCCGATATATCATTTATAGTGGGAGTGTTGGGTAGATACTTGAGCAATCCGGACATAGATCATTGGATAGCTGTTTAACGCGTAATGCGTTATTTAAAGAGAACAAAGGATTACATGCTTATTTATCGGAGATCAGAAAATTTTGGAGATCATTAGGTACTCTGATTCCGATTTCATGGCATATGGTTGCGAAACTTTGTCACTAAGCTTCATATAGTAGATGACATTGAAAGGCCATTAAAGATATTCTGTGACAATAAGTCAGCAGTACTATACTCCAATAACAATAAGAGCTTGACAAAATCGAAGCATACAGACATTAAGTTCTTAGTTGTCAAGGAGAAAGTTTAAGAAAAACAGATTTCTGTAGGACATATAGGAACAGAGTATATGCTAGCAGACACATTACCAAGGGATTGACCCCCTAAAGTTTTTCATGAGCACACTGCTCGGATGGGTGTCAATATCTGTGATGCCTTGGTTTAGTGGGAGTTTATGCTGTATGTCCTATGACAGATATTGAGTTATTTTTTCTGCAGAATTAAGTTGATGGTTTATTTCATGTTATGTGAAATGTTCATTTTGCAATATTTATATTGTGTTTGATCTCAATAAAGTTGGACCAGCTGGAAATAGACATGCATGAGATCACTTGGCATGTAATTTCCATATTACTCATCCAAATGTGATCTATGTCGTTGAGTATATTAGGATGGTGATTGGCGTGGTTTAGTCACGGCATTTAATGTGATAAAAGCTGCGGTAGTTCCATATCTAATGTATGAGACGGACCAGATTGTTAAAGTAATGAGAGAAATAGCATTCAGATGCGCACATAAAGTTTATAAGATGTGATTATGTCAAGAAAGAATATATGTATAGCCCAAGTGGGAGATTGTTAGGAAATTATTTTGATTTCCTAATTTATTTGTGGGCAATACATATATTAATTATAATCACAAATGATGCTATTTCAAATTAAATGACTTATATAATGATGATCTCATTTATTGTTATAAATGCTAATTGAATAAGTCATTATTACTTTTGATTTGGAATTAAATGAGAATAAAACCGGATATTATCTTTTGTTCCTTAGATAATTATCTTTTTGGATTTTAGATATATTATCTTTTGGGCTTTAGATACTATTTTATTTGGGTTTAAGGATTTAATGGGTGCCATGCTCAAATATAAATAGACCTTCAGGGTTTCGGTCCCCAATATGCCAAAGCTGCTTTTGTTGCTCTTTTCCCATCAAAAGAGTTGCAGTTCAGCCTCCTAGGAATACAGAAGGCTTTGGTTGAGGAAGATCGAAAGAACCACAAGATCCAAACTCTTCTGATCGTATGATTCATGTTTATGAATTCAGGTACGCTTCCGCATCATGATATGATATATTTTTGATGATTCAATGTGGATGATGTGGGTTAGTAAAATTTATTCCAACAAAACTTTCTCAGGTATTTATATATAGCTGATCAACTATATTATTTGACAAAATTTTTAACACGAAATAAATTATCTTGGTTTAATTTTAGTTGTTATATATATAGGAACATCTGATAATTTATTTTTTAGTACCTAAAGCTTGAATAAATTGGTACAAATAGTTTCACATTATTAACTATTAAGCTAAATAGTTTCTTGTAGAAATCAATATTGCAATTTCAATAGTTTTGTTTTGTTTGTTGGTAATTTTTTCAAAGGCAAGAAATAAATATCATCTTTTCAAAGGTATAATAATAATTTACATTATTATCTTCACATAAATTGATTGATATGTGATCTTAATTGGTATGTGTAAAAAGACATGCTCTTTCTTGATGTAGAAAAAAATTTTATTCATAAATCAGCCGGAAAGTATTTATTAAAAAAAAAATTGGATTTAATTTTAAACGTCAAAAAGACAAACTCTAATTATTTTTTTTTTTTGGGATTTATTCACTTGCTGCATTTGTTTGAAATAATAAGATCTCTGCACTTCTCTTTTGTTTTTTAAATTTTAGCGTAACTAGTACGTAAAAATTTTTAATATTCTATTAAACCATAAAAACCATTAACATATAACTTTTAATAGCAGAAGATTAAGAATTGTGTAGAATTTTCACATATAGAGATTTAGAATTTTTTAATATTTTTTGAGTTAGGACTTTATTTTTTAGATAAAATCTCTATTTCAAGTGGATATCAAAAAATTATTTTAGTTTATTTTATTCATTTAAAATTATCTTTTGAATTAAATTTAAATAAAATTACAAATAAAATCTCAACTAACCATTCATGAATAAAAAGTTATCTAATGTTTTAGTTTAAATTGATTAGCAGATCATAAGAATCTCTAATATTCTCAAGATAAATTGAAATTTGAATCAAATATACTAGACTAAAAATTATTAACAATAAAAATATTTAAATTAGATTAGTTCAAATTTCTTATTTTTAAAATAAGATAACAAAATTATAATAAAATCAAGTTTATATTATTATCTTTATCTAATATAAATTGATTGAATATGTTTACAAATTATTAGTTTCTTTTTTTTTTCTCAGTATATCCCCTATTTCGATTGAGAATTAATCAGTCGTAAACAAACTGTTATTTTTTTTATCATAAATTCAAACTTATCAATTAGACAATAATCAAAGAAAGATTGAACAATGAGATCAAGGCATCATTACAATACTAGGAACAAGAATATATTATTGCAAACTTTGGCCACCTTATATCCACAAAAGATAATGAAAAAAATCGAGGACTAAGAATCTACAAATAGCAAGAAGTTATCCATCAGATCGCAAAAATTTCAATTTCACTGTTTTAGAAATTTTTGATCAACGGAAAGAGAAAGATTCAAACAATTTACCAGAATGCCTTGCTGATCTTGTGATTCCAGGAGATATTCCAGATCTCGATTCTTTCTTTTTTCTTAATAAAAATAATAATTTGTCAGTAGATTTTTTCTTGAATATACCAATTGATATTTAGATAAAAAAATTTCTTAAATATAAATCAATTGAAAATTTAATATTTGTATTTGTTCAAATTAAAAATCACAATAGATATTTTTTTATTATTTTAATTTTCATTCTAAACGTTTCACTTCTTCTCCACCAACTATAATTACTCTGACCTTGTAAATTTATGTTATTTTATGTTATGATTTCGTTGACAATCATAATAAAAAAGCAATTTTCCTTTAAGATACCCATTTGTGCTACTATTTTACGATTAATAAATAATTACCCCTTGTACATATTATACAATAAATTACTATACCTATTGTATTGTTTTTTTTTATTCTTATCAATTATTGCATTTATTCTATGGAGCCATAAACCGTGAAATCCTCTTTTTTTCTATCTCTATCCCTATCTATTAGCCGAAAGCATTGTTATTTTTTAAAGAGAAAATTCCACTCCCCTCCCCTACGAGATGCTAAAATGACACTCCCCTCCCCTCTATTTTATAAATGTACATTTTCCTCCCTTCTAACAAAAATTTAATGATAAAAAATAAAATTTTTGTTAATGGATATTTTTTTAAAAAATAATTTATTTTTTCTTAAAAAATGGATAAAGTTAATATTAGTTAACACAAAAAGTTTAAAATGGATTAAAGAGGAGATTTTTTAAAAGTTAGAAGGAAGAGGAATGTACATTTATAAAATAAAAAGAAAAGGAGTATCATTTTAGCATCTCACCGAGAAGGAGAATGGAATTTTTTCTTTTTTAAATAGTTTAAAATTTTCAACAATACCAAGTAACTAATGAAGTGATGAACCTCATGCAACAATTGTCCTAACAATTAAAGGAGGCTGAGAGTTTATTTAATAAATGGAGTATTTTGACATTCCATTCATATAGTCTAACGGGTATATAGACACCACTTCAACTCCAAACAACTCTCTTATTTTAAACATTAATTGATTTACTTAAAAATATTATATGAAATATTATTATTTTAAGTCAATATTTAGTTCATAAATCTCATAACGA
>NC_029792.2:28429166-28430769 GCF_000816755.2 Arachis ipaensis
TTAGTCAATCATAATTTATATTCATATATATAGATATTTATATATATAAAATATATAATTTATATTTATATTTATTATAATTTATATATATAAATCAATATAATTTATATTTATATTTTTTTAAAATTTATATAAATAAATTAATAAAATTTAATATTTATAATAACTAAATAATTATTAAAATTATTAAATATTACTGATCTTTAAAATATGTGTAATTGATCCGTTCATTATAGCTTGAATATTATTTGTATTCGGACTCCAAACAAAAATTTTAACACAATAAACCAGTTA
The DNA here is from genome assembly GCF_000816755.2 of Arachis ipaensis. Classification (NCBI taxonomy): domain Eukaryota; kingdom Viridiplantae; phylum Streptophyta; class Magnoliopsida; order Fabales; family Fabaceae; genus Arachis; species Arachis ipaensis. The sequence continues at coordinate 28,429,461 of NC_029792.2, forward strand.
TTATTCTTGGTAATCATTCTCATCATTATGAATTAATACGCAAAATACAAGTCCACAAAGGATCAACATTATGCTCTCCTTTATTAGAAACTAGAGACAATAATAAAAGTACCCACACTCCATGTTTGGATTTGATTTATTATAAATTAAAATATTATTATTTTTTCAAAAAAATTAAATGGACTTTAATGTGTAAATGCGTTTTTTTTATTTAGGATCACTTCGTTGCACATCCCAACGAACCTTATTAATTTTACAAGGTTCATCAAACTCCTGGTAAACTTCACTTTAAATTTTTTATAAATAATTGGCTGATTCAAAATTTTAAATTTCACAACGAGTAATGACAACTATTGTCATCGTTTTTANNATATGTTATGTATATTTAGTTTGAAAGTTAGATTATTTTGAATCATATTGGATTATATTAAATTATGTTGGATTGATTTAATTTATAATTGTTATGAGATATTTTTTAAAACGTAGATGGGGTGGAAGAGATTGTGTGGGGTTTTTTGTATAGAGATTATTTTGAGACCAAATCTATTTTCAAGTGGATATCAAAAATTTATTTTAATTTAATTTGATAANTTCCTTTGTTATTAATATTTTTATGCTTTTAAAGTTTTTTTTAGAATTTTTTAAAATTTTTTTCGTTTCCAAAATTTATAAATATGAGAAGGTAGAAGATGACGTAGTAAAGAACATGAGTAATATTATTGAATAGTGGATAGTAATCAAATTTAAATTTGTTTGGGTGGGTTGTGGGTGTGGCCCATGTAATAAAATCTAAAAAAAAAAATTCATTAATTTATCTAAAAAAATAGGATTAGTCTAACGAAATCATGTTGAGGTCAGTTTGTAAATACCTTTAATTTTGAATTAAAATTAATATTTTTAACAAATTTAGTATAGATACAATTTAAGTCATTTATTTAGAATATTTTTGTATAGTCTTTTAAAGATCAAATTATTCTTTCCCCACCAAAAACATTCTCTTATTGTTTTGTTTGTTTTGTTGGTAATTTTCTCGAGGACAAGAAACAAATATCATCTTTTTAAAAGTATAATAATAGTCTACATTATTATTTTCACATAAATTGATTGATATGTGATCTTAATTAGTATATGCAGAAAGACATGATCTTTCTTGACATAGAAGAAAAATTTTATTCATAAATCAGTCTGAAGATATTTATTAAAAAAGAAAAAAAATGGATTTAATTTTAAATAATAAAAAGACATACTCTAATTATTTTTTCTTTTGGATTTTTTGGGTCAGTTTGGATTGGTTTTTGAAAAAATGTAT
>NC_029792.2:28430803-28436100 GCF_000816755.2 Arachis ipaensis
ATATATATATATAGTATAAATAATTTTCTTTTGGTAACCAAAACTTTTTCAACTATTTATTTATATATGATCAACTATATTATTTGACAAAATTTTAACACGAAATAAATAATTATCTTAGCTTAGTTTTAGTTGTTATATATAGAAACATCTGATAATTTATCTTTTAGTACTTAAAGCTTGAATAAATTGGTACAAATAATTTTACATTAACTATTAACCTAAATAAGAAACCAAGATTGTAATTTCAATCAAGAAGCTTTTTTAATGAGAAAAATATTTTTTAAATCTTAAAGGATCAAGTAATAAAATAAATTAATAAAATTGATTGATATGTGATCTTAATTGGTATGTGCAAAAAGACATGCTCTTTCTTGACGTAGAAGAAAATTTTCATTCATAAATCAGCCTGAAGGTATTTATTAAAAAAAAGAAAAAATTAGATTTAATTTTAAATGGCAAAAAGACATACTCTAATTATTTTTGTTTTGTGGGTTTTATTCACTTGCTGCATTTGTTTGAAATAATAAGATCTCTGCACTTCTCTTTTATTTTTTAAATTTTAACTAACTAGTATGTAAAAATTTTTAATATTCTATTAAACTTTAAAAACCATTAACATATAGCTTTTAATAGAAGATTAAGAATTACGTAGAGTTTTCACATACAGAGATTTAGATTTCTTTAAGATTTTGAGTTAGGACTTTATTTTTTAGACAAAATCTCTTTTTCAAGTGGATATCCAAAAATTATTTTAGTTTATTTTATTTATTTAAAATTATCTTTTGAATTAAATTTAAATAAAAATACAAGCAAAATCTCAATTAACCATCCATGAAGAAAAAAGTAATCTTAGTTTAAATTAATTAATAAGATCATATGAATATTTAATATTCTCAAGATAAACTGAAATTTAAATCAAAGATACTAGACTGATTTAGTTTCAGTTAATATAAATAAGAATTATTAACAATAAAAATATCCAAATTGGATTAGTTCAAATTTTTTATTTTTAAAATAAGATCAGATAATAAAATTATAATAAAGTCAAGTTTACATTATTATCTTTACTTAAATTGTTGAATATGTTTATAAATTATTCATTTTTTTTATTTTTCTACGATATCCCCTAATTCGGCAGATCGAGAATTAATCGGTCACAAATTATTTATTTTTTTTATTAGAAAGTCAAACTTATCAATTAGACAATAACCAAAGAAAGATTGAACAATGAGATCAAGGCATCGTTATAGTACTAAGAACAAGGATACACTATTGTAAACTTTGGCCACCTTATCCCTACAAAAGATAATGAAAAAGTCAAGGACTAAGAATCTACGAATAGCAAGAAGTTATCCATCATATCACAAAGGTTTTAATTTTACTGCCTTAGAAACTTCTGATCAACGGAAAGAGAAAGACTCAAATAATTTACCAGAGTGCCTTGTTGATTTGGTGATTCTAGGGAGCAATTGTTATAAAGGGGAGAGATGGTTGTGTGTAGATGGCGTTGTGCTAAAAAATAATTTTAAGTGTGCCTTCTGTTTAGTGTATGGTGCGTACCAAAGGAAAGATATGCTTTTTGTCGTATGGGAAGAGCTGAGCTTTTTATCTGGGCTTTGTCAAGTACCTTTTTGTTATTTGGGGGACTTTAACGAGGTTGTTCAAGTGGAAGAGAGGAAAGGAGCTACCACTTTGACAGTGACTGCAGTTGAGTTTAAATTTTGGATTCAAGATATAGAGCTTTTGGACCTTGCACTTGCTGATCGTATGTTCAAATGGTTTAGGGGTCAGTCATGTAGCCGCATTGATAGAGTTCTGGTTAGTTTGGAGTGGTTGGAAGAGTTTCCTAAAACAAGGCTTAGAGGAGGTCCGAGAGGTTTATCAGACCACTGTCCATTGATTGTGGATATCACAAGTTTGGGAGGGGGGCCTTTTCGGAGTCTGGATGCTTGGTTTACTCATAAGGGTTTCTTGCGGATGGTGAAGGAGGAGTGGAGGAATTTGGGCGACAAACAATTCATTGACAAGCTGAAAGCTTTGACGGTCTTGCTGGGTAAATGTCATAAGGAGAATTTTAGGGACATGGATGTGAAAATTATGAAGTTTTAAGAAGAGATAAAGAAAGTAGATGATATGGTTAGCAATGGGGTTGTTGATGGAACTATGGAAGCAAGAAGGAGGGTGCTGGTGAGCTCTTGTAAGAAATGGTATATCAGAAAAGAGTTACATTGGAAGCAGATGTCACAATCCATGCATGCCAAATAATAATAAGAACACGTCTAAACACCCGCTATTTTCACAATCTAGTCTCAGCTCGAAGGAGAAATAATCGGATTGAGTCCTTACTTATTCATGGGAGGATAGTGAGAAATCAAGCAAGGATTAAAGTTGCTATTAGAGACTTTTATAAGAATTTATATCATCAGGAGACCTCTCCGGTGATAGGGTTCCGTGATGGACTGGTTAACCGGATAATGGAGGAGGAGGCAACAGAGTTGGAATGTATGCCGTCTAATGAGGAAATTAAGGATACAGTTTGAGATTGTGAGTCAACTAAGGCACCAGGCAGTAATGGGTATAATATAAATTTCATTAAGAAATGGTGGGAGCATGTTGGTGGGGAGTTCACTGCAGCCGTGATGGGATTCTTTCAGTAAGCTTTTTTACCTAGGGATGCGAATGTTACTTGGGTGGCTTTGGCGCCAAAGTTTGTCGGAGCTAAAGAAATCAAGGACCTTAGGCCAATTAGTATGGTGGGTTGTGTTTATAAGGTTATATCAAAGATCCTGATTCGGAGGATGCGGAAGATAATGCCAGGGTTGGTAGGAGAAACACAGAGTGCGTTTGTGCAGGGTAGGAAGATACATGATGGGGCTTTGATTGCATGTGAAACTGTGCAGTGGCTGAAGTTGAGGAAATAGAGCTCGCCAATTAAACTAGACTTCCAAAAGGCTTATGATCGAGTCAAGTGGAGTTTTGTGGATATTGTTTTGCAGAAGATGGGGTTTGTCCGTAGATGGAGGGAGTGGATAAAGGAGTGTGTGTGTTCTGTGTCTATGTCGGTCCTAATAATGGCTCTCCCTCTAAGCCCTTCAAAATGGAAAGGGATTTACGACAAGGGGATCCTCTTTCTCCCTTTCTATTTGTGCTTGTTGTGGATGTTCTACATAGGATGATTAGAGAGGCGGTGCGGAATGGACGTATTACTCTGTTGTTGGTTGGAAGGGATAACATTGAGTTGTCACATTTGCAATTTGCGGATGATACTGTACTTTTTTGCCCTTCTAAAGAAGAGACAATTAGAAACTATAAGCGGTTGCTGCACTGCTTTGAGATGATGTCAGGACTGAGAATTAATTTTGACAAGTCCAGCTTGATCCCGGTTAATTGTGAGCAAAGTTGGGCACGACAGATGTGTCAACTGTTGGGGTGTAAAAAAGCGTATTTACCTGTCAGATATCTTGGCATTTCTCTGGGGGCGAATCTAAGGCTAGTCAAGACATGAAAACCAGTGATTGATAAGGTAGAGGAAAAGCTAAGTCTATGGAAAGCAAAGTCTCTGAATAAAGCGGGTAAGCTGGTTCTCATTAAATATGTTCTTAATAGCCTGCCTATTTACTATCTCTGCTTATACAAAATGCCGAAGGAAGTAGCAGACAAAATAATATCCTTATAGAGACGCTTTTTGTGGAGTAAGGAGGACGGGAGGGATGAGATGCCTCTAGTGAAATGGAAAGTTATACAGGCCCCCAAAAAGGCAGGAGGTTTGGGAGTTGGTGACACGGTAATTCAGAATACAGTGCTCCTAGTCAAGTGGTGGTGGAGATTTTCGAAAGAGGATTGTCCACTTTGAAAGAAAATTGTATGTTCCTGTAATAACATGAATCCTTCTGAGATGATTTGTGATGAGCTTGTACCTACAAGAGGGGGTCCTTGGAAGGATATTTGCAACTACAAATCAGGAAGCCACAAGTGAGAGAGAAGATGATCAGAGGCTTGGCTATAGAACTAGGGGATGGTAGGATAATCCGCTTCTGGGAGGATAGCTGGTTACCTTGTGATGTTCTGAAAGTTACTTTTCCAAGACTTTTCTCGGTCTCAAATCTTCAAGGATCTGTCATAGGGGATTATGGGTTTTGGGATGGGTTAGAGTGGATTTGAAATTTCCAGTGGCGATGAAAGTTATTTTAATGGGAGCTAGAACTAGTAAACTAGTTTCATGCAGTTTGATAAAAAAGGTGTTTATTCTACTAACTCATTTGTGCAGGTATTGCAGACAGAGGTACTTCTCGCGAATATCACAAGCTATAGCTGCACTAGTTCTGCAATTAGTGAAACTGACAACTGAGAGAGAGGACAGAGTGATCTGAAAATTTGATAAAAAAAAAAGGTGTTTATTCTACTAACTCATTTGTGCAGGTATTGCAGACAGAGGTACTTCCCGCGGATATCACAAGCTATAGCTGCACTAGTACTATTTGGAGAGGATTCGTCCCACCAAAGGTTGAGTTATTTACTTGATTTGCACTGGTTGGTAGGGTGAATACAAGAGAAAGACTGTGTAGATTAGGTGTTATTGGCCAAAATGATAACATGTATGTGTTATGTCATAAATCTGTTGAAACTACTTTTCACTTGTTCATTGGTTGTGAGCTCACTTGGCAGGTGTAGTGTGCTTAGTTGTTCGCTCTTGGAAGGATATTGACTATTTCAGGTACGCTCAAGCAACACTATGAAAGTTGGACGGATATATCAGCGAGAAAGATATAACGGAAGCTGTGGTTGGTTGGTTTTTTTGCAATCATTTGGACAATTTGGCTAGAAAGAAATGATAGAATCTTCAAAAATTAAGGTTCAAGTGTGGTGGATATTATTAACAGATCCTTTACAAGTTATGATAAGTGGATTGGTGGTGAGCCCTGTGGTTGTTGATGGCAATGCCGAAGATGGCTAGGGGTTGTAATTTTAGCGTTATGAGTTTTTGTTTCTTTTTTTTTCTCCACCTTATTGTGTTAAAAAGGATATGTTATTTTTAAAATAGTTTAAAAATTTTAACAATACCAGATAACCAATGAAGTGATGAACCTCACGCAACAATTATCCTAACAGTTAAATGAGGCTAAGAGTTTAATTAATAAATGGAGTATTTTGACATTCCATTCATATAGTTTAGCGCATATATAGATACCATTTCAACTCCGAACAACTCTCTTATTTTAAATATTAATTGATTTAAAAATATTACTTGATTAATTAATATTATTATTTTAGGTCAATATTTAGTCCATGAGTTT